>NC_073389.1:5650011-5974594 GCF_028641065.1 Leucoraja erinaceus
CACGGCCTTGCTGTGGGGTCAGCTTCACCTGGCTAATCGCAATGGATGGCAAGCCAGTTATCCGCCTGCGTAGCCATTGTACACTCGGGTCACAATCACCAACCATTTTGGAAAGTAGATTATAAAATGATTTTGGCCTGTCTTGTTTAGCCTGATGGATTTTTGACCAATTTATTGACATTGTCATAGAATCATACAGCATGGAAACAGGCCCTTCAGCAGAACCTGCCCAAGTTGCCCCATCTACAGCAGTCCCACCTGCCAATGTTTGGCCCATGTCCGTACAAGCCTTTACTATCCATGTACCTATCAAAATATCTTTTAAAACTTGTTATTCTACCTCCCACAACTACCTCTTCTGCCAGCTTGTTCTATATATCTGCCATCCAGGTGTGGAAAGGTTGCCCCTCAGGTTCCAATTAAATCTCTCCCCTCTCACCTTAAAGCAATGTCTACTGGTTCTGGATGCCGCGATTCTAGGAAAGGTTCTGTGCCTTCACCCTATCTATAGCCCTCATGATTTTACACATCTTTATAAGATCATCCCTCAGCCTGCTGCACTCCAAGGAATAGAGTCCCAGCCTGCTCAACATCTCCCCACAGCTCAGGCCCTTTAACCCTGGCAACATCCTCATAAATCTTCTCTGCACCCTTTCCAGCTTAATGTATCTCACTTACAGCAGTGAGGAACACAACTGAGTAGTTGCTCTCTGCAGCTTCTCACGAGTTGTGTTTTACACACTTACTGAGCCACCTCAAGGGTTATGGGGAGAAGGCTGGAGAATGGAGTTCAGAGGGGAAGATAGGTTCAGCCATGATTGAATGGAGCAGTAGACTTGATGGGCTGAATGGCCTAATTCATGCTCCTCTCACTCATGGACTCACCTGTGTGCATTTTCCATGGCTGCCACCTCTGCCAAGGCAGCTAAACTGAAGAAGGCTGGGATAGCTGATGTAGTTTGCACTTCTGGTGAAATACTGCATGCCTGCTCAGTTCCCCAGCTGCTGTTGTGGACCCCAGTCAAACCTTCCGCCTTCCGCTGCTGCCTCTTCTTCTCCGGTTTACAAGAGACCTTCTCCTTTGTTAGATCTGTGGAAGTTGAACAGCAGTTCTTACACACGGGGTCAAGTCAAATCGCAGCACATTTAAAAACCAGGATTAGTTTCACTGCTTTACTCCAGAGCTCTACTCCTGCTACAACTATAGGGCGGTGCTGAACTACTGATCTACCTCATTGGTGACCCTCAGACCAACCTTGATCAGACTTTGCCGCTTTACCTTGCACTAAATGCAATTCCTTTAAGGGCCTGTCCCACGAGCATGCGACTGCATGCGGCAAACGCGACCAAACCGGAAGCTGGGGCCGCGCGGAGGTCGAGCAAACCCGTACGAGTTGATGTGAAGTTCGAGCGAAATCCGCGGGAAGTTTGCGCTAGGCGTACGCCGTCAACACCCTGCGTACGGCGTCGAGACACTGTGTACGACGTTGAGACGCTGCTCACGGCCGTCAAGGCGCTGCGCACGGCCTCAATGAGGTTGCGAGCCGCAAGGCCGTTGCCGCGCGGAATTTTTGGAGTGTCAGTTTTTCGGACAGATGTCGGGACCAGCACCGCACAACTCCATACGGCTCCGGCAATCGAAGTGGGACCGGCCCCGCGAGGCCGTACGGCTCAAGCGACCACGTTAGGTTGCGCTTGTCGCATGCTCGTGGGACAGGCCCTTTATCCTGTATCTATCTACACACTGTAAAATGGCTCGGTTGGAATCATCCACTGTCTTTCTGCTGACTGGATAGCACATAACAAAAGGTTGTCACTGTACCTCGGTACACGTGACAATAAACTAAACTAGAGCCCCATGTGGGATTGATTCTCTGCCAGTGGCAATGTGGTGTCACCAGTGACGTTAGTCAAATACTGGGAGTTTAAGAAGGAACTGCAGACGCTGGAAAATCGAAGGTAGGCAAAAGTGCTGGAGAAACTCAGCGGGTGCAGCAGCATCTATGGAGAGAAGGAAATAGGCAACGTTTCGTGCCGAAACGTTGCCTATTTCCTTCGCTCCATAGATGCTGCTGCGCCCGCTGAGTTTCTCCAGCACTTTTGTCTACCTACAGATACTGGGGAGTTGGATCTGCTTGTTATCTCCCCCTCTGGGAACATGCTTACTTCTCATCACTGCCTGTACACAAGAGGCCCCAGCCTCCCATGGGGTGGGCTAGTTTAACATCCACCAAGTACCACGGAGCCCTCCTAGATTTACCAGCAGGAGGAATCCATCATCCAGGGCAAGTCACAGTTATACTTCCTGCTGCAGTTCCCATAGAATTCTGGACTTGAGTCCAATTAGATTCAGGATGAACACCTTGTACATTTAGTAGGTCCCATTTAAATACCCATTTGAGAAGTAAACGTGTTTCCCTGGGATTTATTTAATATATTTAAACTGCTTAGCAGGTGCAAAACAGATCTTTTACACATTATACAGCTCTCTTCCGCAAGCCCGCTAAAGGGCTGGGATGGTACTGATGAAGTACCGCTGCTTCACACAGCCCCCCCCGGGAATGTGTCCACAATGTGGAATGATCCAACTGACATCTCAGGACACACTCTGTAATGCCCCTGTCCCACTTAGGAAACCTGAACGGAAACCTCTGGAGACTTTGCGCCCCACCCAAGGTTCCCGGAGGTTTTTGTCAGTCTCCCTACCTGCTTCCACTACCTGCAACCTCCGGGAACCACCTGCAACCTCCGGGAACCGCATGGAAAACTTGGGTGGGGCGCAAAGTCTCCAGAGGTTTCCGTTCGGGTTTCCTAAGTGGGACAGGGGCTTAAGTAACGGAACTTCCTTTCACGGATTCGGTGTGTGCCACGGATTTCACGGCGGCGCCCAAAGCCGACAGAGAAGCCGCCGGAGAGATTGTGCTGTCCCCAACACTGCCCCGTAGACCTGGCCGCGAGGTACCCACCCCCTGCTGGCGACAATCTTCCGTCAGCTGTCCGGATCAGGTGCGTGATCTTGGTTCTTCTGGCCTTGCGCTTTTGGCTGCCAACAAGCGGCTCCTGGGTCGCCGCCAGGAGGCTTGGAACGGCCGCGGCCAGCTCCACCTTCCCTGCGTGGTCCTCAGAGTTGCTGTCTTGTGGGACTATGGCTGAAACACAGGAAGCAAGCGGGCTCAATCTCAGACACAACTGATTGCTGGAACTATCCACCTGAACCAAGCCTGTTTCATTAGTTGGGTCACAGACATGGTACACATAGAAACATAGTAAATAGGTGCAGGAGTAGGCCATTCGGCCCTTCGAGCCAGTACCGCCCTTCAAGATGATCATGGCTGATCATCCAAAATCAGTACCCCGTTCCTGCTTTCTCCCCATATCCCCTGATTCCGTTAGCCCAAAGAGCTAAATCTAACTCTCTCTTGAAAACATCCAGTGAATTGGCCTCCACTGCCTTCTGCGGCAGCGAATTCCACAGATTCACAACTCTCTGGATAAAAAAGCTTTATCTCATCTCAGTCCTAAATGGCCTACCTCATATTCGTAAACTGTGACCCCTGGTCCTGGACTCCCCCAACATCGGGAACATATTTCCTGCATCTAGCCTGTCCAATCCCTTAAGGATTTTATATGTTCCTATAAGATCCCTTCTCATCCTTCTAAATTCCAGTGAATATAAACCCAATCAATCCATTCTTAACACGTATTCATTTACCAATTTATACCTAAATGGCCAGATCCCCCTAAATGGTTTGCATGTGAGGCTTGTTGAAGAAATGCTTCACATAGGTAGTAATCTTTACATTGTCTGCAACTGATGGAACTGTTTGATCTCAAATTATAAGTTGCAACACAACAGGGTACATCCCAACAGTCAGAACGTTTGTCCCAGGATGGAAGTATCAAAGTCTAGAGGGCGTAGCTTTACGATGAGAGAGGCAAAGTTTAAAGAAGGTGTTTTTACACAGAGGGTTGTGGGTGCCTGGAACCTGCTGCCAGGGTTGGTGGTGGAGGCAGATACGCTTAAGAGACGTTTGGATCGACACGTGGATGTGCAGGGAAATAGACTATGTGCAGATAGTTTAGTTTTAGTTTCTTTAGTTTAGTTTAGTTTAGTTTAGAGATACAGCGCAGAAACAGGCCCTTCGGCCCACCGAGTCTGCACCGACATACTTACACTACCCTCCACACACTAGGGGGCAATTCACAATTTTACCAAGCTAATTAATCTAGAAATCTGTGCGTCTTTGGAAGGAAACCGAAGATCTTGGAGAAAAGTCACACAGGTCACGGGGAGAACGAACAAACTACGTACAGACAGCACCCGTAGTCGCGATCAAACCCGGGTCTCTGCCGCTGTAAGGCAGCAACTCCACCGTTGCACCACCGTGCCTCAGATAGATAAGGGTTGGTCTTGGCATCATGTTCAGCACGGACACTGTGGGCCGAAGGGCCTGTTCCTGTGCTTTACTGTTCCATGCTCTTATTTGAAATGAACCATTTTGTATGTGTACGTTTTGCCACAAATAGTGGATTTTTATAGCGTATTTTTAATCCTAGATTCCCGACAATGGAGAGAGTTCAAATTCAGTTCTAAACTCATTTTGCCGTGGTCTTCTCTGTCTTGGTTTGATCTACCTCTGCAAGCTGCCGTTCTATTGACTCACTGTGACAGGCAACATGAGACGGGCCATCTTGTGAGAACTATAACAAATAAAACAAATACGTTTCTTTCAGTGATCTATTGTAACGACGCTCCACTTGAAAGCATAGACGGTCTGGTAAATTGTGTAATTTATCACCACTGTGCCGTACATAACAATTCTAGGCACGATTACATGGATTTAATTACATCACAACACATTATAGTGTCACACTGTACAACCTAACAGTCTCAAGTGGGCACTTAGATCATCGAGTATAAATGTACGTAGCTCTCGGTGTGTGGAACATGCACTGGGAGTTTAGTGTGTGTCCATGCTCCATGCCATGAATATTTACATGTACAACTCTAACACTGCAGCTGGCCCATACAATTACTCCGGCATGTTGTGTCTATCTTCAGTGTAAACCAGCATCTGCAGTTCCTTCCTACACGATACAATAACTATGAAGGTTCGAGAGCTGGAGTCATCGTGAGAAAGATTTACTAGACAGCAACATTAATCTTGGTTGGCACCTTGATCAGTTAATTTCCAATTGGTCCACACTTGCTGACTATTTCATGACATGGAGATGATCCGAAAATACAAATTAAAATATTTAAAAAATAAAATGTAGGCCTTCAAATTGGTGCCGGATTACATGATAAATCCATACTCAAAATGTGTGGAGATGAAGATATACTTACACATTCTGCATTAGCCCAGGTCACTAGCAGTGCGTGGACAAAACACCAGCTAACTACTGCTGTATGATTCATAAAGGGAGCCATGCTGGTGACAGCATTGTTGGTTCTGGTCACGTTTGTGAACAGACAGGAAAACAAGGAACTGCAGATGCTGGATTACAAAAAAGACACAAAGTGCCAGACTAACACAACAGGTCAGGCAGTAGCTCTAGAGAACAAGGAGAGGTGACGTTTCAGGTCGGGTCTCATTACACTGACCTGTCCTGAAATGTCACTTATCCATAGGTTCATAAGTTATAGGAGTAGAGTTAGGCCGTTTGGCCCATCGAGTCTACTCTGGCATTCAATCATGGCTGATCTATCCCTCTCATCCCCATTCTCCTGCCTTCTACCCATAATCCCCAAATCCCCTACTAATCAAGAACCTGTTAATCTGCGATTTAAAAATATCCATTGACTTGGCCTCCACAGCCGTCTGTAGCAAAGAATTCCACAGATTCACTACTCACAGAGTAATGAAATTCCTCCTCATCTCCTTTCTAAATGTACGTCCTTTTAATCCGGTCCTAGACTCTCCCGCTAGGGGAAACATCCTCTCCACATCCGCTCTATCCAGGCCTTTCACTATTTGGTAAGTTTCAATGGAGTCCCCTCTCATCTTTCTAAACTCCAGCGAGTGCAGGCCCAGTGCCGTCAAATCTCATCATATGTAAACATCACATATAAAGAAGCATCTCCATTGTTCCTCCAGAGAGTTGTAGCAGCCTGACCCTACTGAGTAATGAAACCAGCACTTTGTATCCTGAATTTATCTCCCACTAGTGGAAACGTGTACATTCTATCCAGGCCTTGACTATTTGGTAAGTTTCAATGGATCCCCTCTCAAAACTCCATCGAGTACAGGCCCAGTGCCGTCAAATGCTCATCATATGTTAACATCACATATAAAGCAGCATCTCCATGTTCTCCAGAGTTGCAGCCTGACCCGCTGAGTTACACCAGCACTTTGTATCTGATTTTATGTAAACGTGTAGATTTAATTGACTTTGAATAGGATACCATGGGGACGACAGATGGCACAATGGGCTAAGTGTTTGGCTGGCGACCGGAAGGTAGCCGGTTCGAATCCCGCTTGGAGTGCATACTGTCGTTGTGTCCTTGGGGCAAGACACTTCACCCGCCTTTGCCTGTGTGTAAATGTAATGTAATTATGTGAAGCACTTTGGGGTCAATGCAAGTTGACTACAAATGTGCTATATAAATAAGATTATTATTATTATTATTATTATTAACCGTCCAAGCCGACCAGATGCTTTCTTGGGCTGGTCCCATTTGCCTGCAAGAGGCCATAAACCCTCCTGCAACTGATAGTGTAGCAGAAAAATGAGCATGCCTGTACTGATAGCAGTGGGTGTACATTGGTTCCCAACCACGTGTGTGAAACGTGCATGGTTACTAGCTGCTAAATATTGCTACATTCTCCCAAAATTAATCATCACAGATTTCAACAGGACCAGCATTCAGAATGCAGCCACTATTAAATATTTATGTTTTCCCACAGGTGACTGGGGACAAATTCTCTCTCCGAGCAAACATCGTCTTGTTCATTGCCAGCTTACCGACACAAATTTAATCTTGGTCAATGTATTTTTCATTTTACAAGACATTTTTTGTATTGCCCCACCCTGGACCCTTCTACTTGATCAGCCAACATCTTTCCTCTAAACAATGCAGCAGTGGACCAAACCTCTGACTGAACCGTCCTTCTCAGAAACGTCCTGCCTCACCCGTTATCCCCCTCACAGCATAAATACGGCATTGGTCCCCAATCTGCTCAACTCTGCCTGTCTCGCTGGGTTAACCTACAAGCCCTGACTGGACTGACGGGATACCAGCGCTGCTTCTCCACGCTGGTCATATTTCCCGCAAGCCCAGGCAGGTTCACCTGCAGGGACAGGCAGAGTGAGCTGGGTTTAGCGCTGCTTCTCTGCGCTGGCTGTGGGCCTGGGGGCGCCGCGCCCGTCTGACTCCTGACCTCTCTGGCCATCTGTGGGGGGGCACTCGGGTGGGGACGTGACAGCGCCGGAGACCTGGCCGGGATCGATCCTGGCTGTGGATGAGGCGCAGGTCTGTGCCACGTCTCCCTCCTCCAATCACTGCATTTTATCCTCAGTCCCACCCCACCCCACTCCTCCCTCCTCCAATCATCGCGCTGAATCATCATCATGTCCCGCCCCCATTGCCTGCTAACTGACGTCTCTCTCGTCCAATCGGCGCCCTCGATCATCAACCCCACCTCCACTGTCTCGCGGAAAGCGGAGATTTTAAAATCCGGATGACAAAAACTTGGTGGGATGTGCCCCACCTCTCAAAACATGGGGGGAGGGCGTGTCTCCTCTGCCCCCCCCCCCCCCCCCCCCCCCCCCCCCCCTTTCCGCCCCGCTCTGACTGATGTGGGCCAAAGTGCCAAAAGCTTTTTTGACCACCTTACCAACCTGCAACTTGACCTTCAAGGAACCATGCACCTGTACTCCTAGATCCCTCTACTCTACAACACTCCCCAGAGCACTACCATTCACTGTGTAGATCCAGCCCATGTTAGACTTCCCAAAAAACACCTCACATTTCTCTACATTAAATTCCATCAACCATTCCTCAGTCCACCTGGTCAATCGCTCAAGATCCTGCTGCAATTTTTCACAACCATCTTCACTATCTGAAAACTTGCTAATCTTGCCATGAAGGTTCAAATGTTATTTTATTGGTCACATACACCCAGGTGCAGTGAAATGCTTCTTGCCATGTAACACTTGAAGAAAGAATACAGACATAACAGTAATAAAGACATTTAAACATAAAAACATCCCCCCACAATGGTTCCCATTATGAGGGAAGGCACAATGTCCAGTCCCCATCCCCAGTTCACCCATAGTCGGGCCTATTGTGGCCTCCACAGTTGCCTCTACGGAGGCCCGATGTTCCAGGCTGTTCTCGCCGGGTGATGGTGCTCCGGCGTCGGGAGAATCCTCACAGCGTCATGGGACACCTGGAACGGCCGCTTCCGTACTGGAGGCCGCGGCTTCCGAAGCCAACAAGACCGCGCCAGACGGAGCTCCACAACTGGTGATCTCGCTGAGAGATCCCAGGCTCCCGATGAAAAGTCAACGCCGCCACAGTCCCGCAGCTCCGCGATGCTTTTATCGGCGGTCTCAGCTCACTGGAGTTCCAGCGCGGCGACCCGGGTAGGGCATCGTCCGCTCCGTGATAGCGCTCCAGCGCTGTGCTGCTGCCGAGGCCGAGGTTCTGGGCGGTCCCCGACAGGAAACGCCGCTCCAGGCCCGCTGGTAGGCCGCGAGGACGGGTCGGCGGTGCAGCCCGGAGAAAAGCTGCCTCTACGACCAGGTAGGGGACCCTAGAAAAGCAGTTTCCCCCTTCCCCCACCCCCCTCCCCCCCACATAAAAAAGGCTAGAACTCCAGAACAAAAAACTCAACTAACTAAAAATTTTAAAAAATAGAGAAAAAACGGACAGCTGCAGGCTGGGCAGCCATACCATACAGGACAGCGCCCCCTAGAACATGAATGTTCTCATCCAAATCATTGATGTAGATGACAAACAGTACTAGGCCCAGCACCGAGCCCTGAGGCACACCACTAGTCACAGGCCTCCATTCTGAGAAGCAACCTTCCACCATCACCCTCTGCTTCCTTCCATGAAGCTAATTTTCTATCCATTCAGCTATCTCTCCTTGGATCCCATGCGATCTAACCTTCCAGAGCAGCCTACCACGCAGAACCTTGTCGAACATCTTACTGAAATCCATGTATACATCTGCAACTGTGCCCTCATCGACCTTTTTGGTCACGTCTTCAAAACAAATGGAATCAAATTTGTGAGACAAGACCTCCCATGTACAAAACCATGCTGACTATCCCTAATCAGCCCTTGTCCATCCAAATGCCTGTATATCCTATCCCTCAGAATACCCTCTAGTAACTTTCCAACTACAGATGTTAAGTTCACTGGCCTATAGTTCCCAGTATTTTCCCTTCAGTCGTTCTTGAAAAGAGGCACAACATTTGCCACCCTCCAGTCTTCCGGCACCTCTCCTGTAGTTAAAGACGACTCGTAAATTTCAACCAGGGCTCCGGCAATTTTCTCTCCTGTTTCCCACAATGTCCTCGGATATAATTGTTCAGGCCCTGGAGATTTGTCTACCTTCATACACGACAATACCTTCAGCAGCTCTTCGACCGAAACACACTGACTGCTCTCAAGACACTTCCATTGACTGACCCAAGTTCCTCCGTCCTACTGTCTTTCTCCTTGGTAAATACAGAGGAGAAATACTCATTGAGGACCTTGCCCATCTCCTGTGGCTCCACACAGAGGTGACCGCTTTGATTCTTGAGGGGCCCCACTCTCTCTCTCTCTCTGGTTACCCTTTCCCCCCTTATCGATATATTACTAAAAGTCTGATCTTGACCGCTTTTGGCCCACTGTGCTGCGATATCCGAGAGAACGCCGCCACCTATGGCCGTCATTTTTGGCCACCTCGCTCAGAGCCCTCCTGCCCCTTACGGGGCCAGAGGATTTTTCCTATCGATGAAAAATCAGAGAGATATTAATGTTTTTAAATAATTTGCCATTCTCTCTGCTGCCCCTGCTGGAGGGAGGGGGAGGGACTATAAAACCAGGAAGTGGTGTGCCGTACTCAGTCTCTGCAAAATGGAGGAAGCCAGAGGTTCACATCTCTCTGAGCTCTGAATAATACTGAACACATGTCTACTCAACTGTGAGTGCCCTTAATGTGGTTTGAAAATGAAAATATGGTTGGGTTGAAGTAAAAATACACTGCTAATGGCTCTTTGGGTTGTTGAGGGTAAAAATGCACTGCTAATGGTTCTTTGGGTTGTTGAAGGTGAAATGCACTGCTAATGGCTCTTTGGGTTGTTGAAGGTAAAAATGCACTGTTAATGGCTCTGGCTAAACTTGACAACTTCCAGTTTGTACTATATTGATTTTAGGTAAAACGCTACCACTTATGGCTGTGATTTTTGCCCATCTTACTGAGTCCCCCTCTGCTGATCAGGTGCAGATGATTCTTCCCATCAATGAAAAATAAAAGTGTTATTAGTGTTTAAAAAAATGTTGAGAATCTCTCTCCTGTCAATCACGCCATGAAGGCCACACCTTTTCCGGTGGAAGGGGGAGGGTTTATAAAACCTGGAAGTGTGGGTGTGGCTCAGTTTCTGTATGATGGGGGAGGGAGAGGTCACAACTCTGTCTGAGCTGTGAATCAACTGAACACACTGAATGTCTACTGAACTCTGAGTGTGGTGTTTTGTGTGGTTTTATGGTAGTTTCACCTTGCTTGAAATGGTATGAAACTGCATTTGAATGTGGTGTTGTTGCACCCTGCATGAAATGGTATGAAACTGAACTTGAATTTGGTGGCCTTGCACCCTGCTTGAAATGGTAGGAAAATGGATTTGAATTTGGTGGCCTTGCACTCTGCTTGAAATGGAATTTCAAGGAATAGCCGTGAGTCAACTGCCAGCCCACCAGCCGTGAGTGAGCTGCCAGCACATCAGGCTTGAGGGACTGAGCTGCCACCCCAAGAATCCATTTGGCCCACAATGTCCATACTAGCCCTCTGGAGACCAGTAGTCCCTGCAGCCAACAACACCCATACCAGCTCTCCAGAAAGTCCCCCCTCCACTGGCCACCAATATTGGAATTGGTGGAAAGGTGGAATATTGCGTCAGGGGACCAGCCCTCCCGTGTGAACATGGGACCCAACGGGTCCCACTTAGTCTAGTTAATTAAATTTAAAATGTCCACATTAAATGTATCCACATGCATCTGCCCACTCACCCAACCTCAGTCACCCTGCATCCTCATAGCATCCTCCTCACAGTTCACAATGTCATCTACAAATTTGCTAATGTTACATTTAATCCCTTCATCTAGATCATTAATGGATATTGTAAATAGCTGTGGCCCCAGCACCGGGCCTTGCAGTGCCCCACTAGTCACTGCCTGCCATTCTGAAAGGGACCATTGTGAAATGCCTCCTGACCCATGTCAGCTCCACTCTCACCTTTATCACATTTCTGCTGCTCAGTGGATCCACTCCTGGTCTTCTTCTTTTTCCTCGTCACCGTCGTGTTCTTGCGATCAAAGGTCACCGGACTGTACTGTGGAAGGCTGTTGAACTTCTTTTCAAACTCCTGCTCGAGGTTCCCCAACCTTGAAGGAGAGAAGGAGAGGTGTCAAGTGGAGAAAACAGGGAACTGCAGAGGCTAGTTTAAAGAATCAGTCTGAAGAAGCGTCGCGATACGAAACACCACCTATCCATCTTCTCCAGAGTTGCTGCCTGACCGCTGAGTTACCCCAGCACTTGGTGTCTTTTTTTTTAAAGGGAGTTGTCTTAACGGGATCTTGGTCAGATCATGAAACTGCAGCATTAACTCCTTTACTTCAAAGTAATAATTAAGTTCTGTTGGACTCTATTTTACTTCATATTCTACTAGTTCAGTTCAGTTTATAGATACAGTACCGAAACAGGCCCTTCAGCCCCCTGGGTGTCCGCGGACCAGCGATACCCACACATTCAACACTATCCCATACACACACACTCGGGACAAGTTACAATTCTACCAGGCCAATTAACCGACAAACCTGAAAGTCTTTGGAGCGTGGGAGTAAACCGGAGCACCCAGAGAAAACCCACGCAGGTCAAGGGGAGAACTGAACGTACAAACTCCGTATAGACAGTCAGGATCAAAACCCTTGATCTTACTCAATACATGGTCTATATAGCACGTCAATGGCAGAGTGTTCCTCACCCTGACAAGACAATAGGTGCAGGAGGAGGCCATTTGGCCCTTCGAGCCAGCACCGCCATTCAATGTGATCATGGCGGTGCTGGCTCATCCCCAATCAGTACCCCGTCCCTGCCTTCCCCCCATATCCCCTGACTCCGCTATTTTTAAGAGCCCTATCTAGCTCTCACTTGAAAGCATCCAGAGAACCAGCTTCCACCGCCCTCTGAGGCAGAGAATTCCACAGACTCACAACTCTCTGTGAGAAAAAGTGTTTCCTTGTCTCCGTTTTAAATGGCTTACTCCTTATTCTTAAACTGTGGCCCCTGCTGCTGGACTCCCCCAACATCGGGAACATGTTTCCTCCCTCTAGCGTGTCCAAGCCCTTAACAATCTTATATGTTTCAATGAGATACCTTCTCATCCTTCTAAACTCCAGAGTGTACAAGCCCAGCTACTCCATTCTCTCAGCATATGACAGTCCCGCCATCCCGGGAATTAACCTTGTAAACCTACGCTGCACTCCCTCAATAGCAAAAATATCTTTCCTCAAATTAGGGGACCAAAACTGCACAGAATACTCCAGATGTGGTCTCACTAGGGCTCTGTACAACTGCAGAAGAACCTCTTTGCTCCTATATTCGATTCCTCTTGTTATAAAGGCCAACATGCCATTCGCTTTCTTCACTGCGGGGAAGGGGATGCTTTCACTAATTCTCTCGTAAAATAACAGACTCTAATTGTATAGGTGCTTGGTTATTAAAACATGTAAAAAATTACGTAACATATTCACAAAATAGGTAAGATTAGAGAAGTTACTGGCAATAGTGAAACATAATAAAACACTGCAAGTATGTCTCTGACCTTTAACTGAGTTCAAGTTCAAGTTCAAGTGATTTTATTGTCATGTGTCCCTGTATAGGACAATGAAATTCTTGCTTTGCTTAAGCACACAGAAAATAGTAGGCATTTACTACAAAACAGATAAATGTGTCCATATACCATGATATAAATATATACACACATGAATAAATAAACTGGTAAAGTGCAAATAACAGAAAGTGGTTATTAATAATCAGAGTTTTGTCCGAGCCAGGTTTAATAGCCTGATGGCTGTGGGGAGTTCTGGTAGCAAATATAGCAAGCACACACATTATTCTGGGTGGACAAAAGAAAGTACTGTTTTCTAAAAGCTGACTTTCAATTTTGTGGATAAAGATCACATAATATGAGGTGTCGATTGCAGCAAGAAGCAATAAAGAGAGAGACTGATTGTCGAACAATGTCATCCCTCTCGAGGCCCACTGAAAACCAAACACCAGCAATGTTCACGTCACTATTTTACAATTAGACTCGAATGATCGCTGGCCACATGAATCCATCTGCTGATTGAGTCAGTGGCAGACAGCTGACTAGGTAGATGGCTGGTTAGTAGCGCGGAAGGGAAACGGAAAATAAACAGGCTTCTTACCCAAGAGCCGATTCGTCTTTCGGTTTTAATTTCTTCAACTTTTTGGTTCCACTGCTCCCCACATTTGAAAACGTCCAATCTTCCTCCTTCCAACATCCTTCGTGATCCGAGGAACCCCCTTTCCCTGAAGCTTTCTTGCCTGAAAGTATGATAAATATATTTCTGACCGGTGTAGGTGTAGAAATCACAGCGCTATGCGGAATGATAACACGCCACCTGAGTGACCCTGGCTTTAGTTTAGTTTAGAGATACAGCGCGGAAACAGGCCCTTCGGCCCACCGGGTCCGCGTCGACCAGAGATCCCCGCACATTAACACCACCCTACACACACTAGGGACAATTTTTACACTTATCAAGCCAATTAACCTACAAACCTGTACGTCTTTGGAATGTGAGAGGAAGCCGAAGATCTCGGAGAAAATCCACGCAGGTCACGGGGAGAATGAACAAACTCTGGACATACAGCACCCGTAATCGGGATCGAACCCGGGTCTCTGGCGCTGCATTCGCTGTAAGGCAGCAGCCCTACCGCTGCGCCACCATGACTGGCTCTTCAAAACCCAGTGTGAACATTCCATGATTGGCCTTACCCACATCACTGAGGTGGTGAATCTTTGCCACAGAAGGCTGTGGAGGCCAAGTCAGTGGGTATATTTAAGGCAGAGATAGATAGATTCTTGATTAGTACGGGTGTCAGAGGTTATGGGGAGAAGGCAGGAGGATGGAGTTAGGAAAGAAAGATCAGCCATGATTGGATGGTGGAATAGGCTTGATGGGCCAAATGGCCTAATTCTGCTCCTATCACCTTATGATCTCCAACTGAGCCAACGTCAAAGGCTTTTTCTTGTAACGACCAGTTGAGATTCAGGGAATAAGAGGCTCGGAATTCAAACATTAATTTTGGCAAACTGTAAGTTAGTCTGGCATTTAATGAACAGCACTCTATGCAATATATTCGACAGGAAACGTTAATTACAATCACTGCTTTGGAATTAGGATCTGAACGCCTGCAGTTTTGTGTCAGATCTGCACAGCTCTTCCCATCTAAACGTCAGCTAACCCTCTGAGAACCAATAACTGCTGGCAGCTTCCTTGGAAGGCTCAGGCAGTTCGGCATGTCCCCCCCAACAACTCTCACCAACTTCTACAGATGCGCCATACAGAGCATTTTTTCGGGATGCTTGGTTTCACCCACGACCGGAAGAAATTGCAGCAAAATGTGAACCATCACACAAGTCAACCTCCCTTCCATTAAAGAGAGACACAAAATGCTGGAGTAACTCAGCGGGTGAGGCAGCATCTCTGGAGAGAAGGAATGGGTGACTTTTCGGGTCGAGACCCTTCTTCAGACTGATGTCAGGGGAGTAGGAGCTACATATATAAGGAAGTGCATAGATAAGGAAGTGTAAGGTGTGAAAACAGGACAAAGGGAATGGAGATCAAGGAAAATGTAGAATAGATCATCGTTAGTTGGGAGAAGGTAACAACAAAGGAAACAGAGATAAAATGTAGTCGGATACAGTAAGACCCTTCCATTGACTCCATTTATATCTCAACAGGCCGCAAGTGAGGATAAGGGACAAATCGTTCTCTATAATAATCCTGAAGACTGGTGCTCTGCACGGATACGTTCTCAGCCCCCTTCTCTACTCCTGATATACTCATGACTGGGCAGCCAAGTGCAAATCCAACTCAATTTATAAGTTTACAGAAGACACCATCGTAGTGGTTTATATATCAAATAATGACGAGACGGAGATACAGGAAGGAGATTGAGAACATCGTACAAAGAGAATAAACATTTCCTCAATGTCAGCAAGACAGAGATTGTGATCGATTCTGGGAAATGAAGCAGTACACACATCATACGATCACGGCCCCAATTCACAGATGGTTGAAAGCTTCAAGTTCCCAGGAGTGAATATCACCAACAACTTGTCCAGGTCCACCCATATTGAAGCAATGGCCAAGAAAACACACCATTGCCTCTACTTCCTTAGATGGCTTAGGCAGTTCAGCATGTCCCCAACAACACCCACCAACTTCTACAGATGCTCCACAGAAAGCGTTTTATCGGAATGCATCACAGCACGGTTTGGGAACAGCTCCATCCAAGACCGCAAGAAATTGCAGAGAATCGCGGACGCAGTTCAGACCATTGCACAAAGCACCTCCCTTCCGTCGACTCCATCTGCCTCAGCAAGGCCAGCAGCATAATCAAGGACCAGTCTCACCCCGGCCACTCCTTCTTCTCCCTTCTCTCATCAGGTAAGAGGCACAGTGGTGTGAAAACCCACACGTCCAGAGTCAGGGATATTTTCTTCCCAGCAGTTATCAGGCAACTGAACCATCCTATCACCAGTGATGGCTCATCAAGAAAAGGCCAAGCCGGCTGTATTTGTTTTGTCCTCCACTTTCTGGCTGATGAAGTCAGTTGTAATTCTACCGTTATGAACTCTAGCTAAAACTACAATCTCCTAGGCTGATACATCTCAAAGATAATGCCACCATCTCTACAGCAATAACAGATGCCAGTACAGAGCACGACACATCCACACTGCATTCCTTTCGGACAGAGTCCTTCGATGTGACTGATCACACGGAAAATATTCTTGTGACAATCTTGCCAATGCTGCCATCTACTGATCACAAACTTTAATTCCATTGAATTTCTCTGACCTAGGTTCATCATCCAAGAGTCCCAGTGAATTATATTCCCCCGAAGATAGACACAAAAAGCTGCAGTAACTCAGCGGGACAGGCAGCATCTCTAGAGAGAAGGAATAGTTGACGTCTCGGGTCGAGACCCTGAAGAAGAGTCTCGACCCGAAATGTCGCCCATTCCTTCTCTCCAGAGATGCTGCCTGTCCCACTGAGTTACGCCAGCTGTATGTGTCTATCTTCGGTTTAAACCAGCATCTGAAGTTCATTCCTACACAATTACATGCCCCTCCCTTCCCCTCACCCTCTCTTCTCAATGCCTCTACTGGACTCACACCCATTTCCTCCCTCCACCGACATCCTTTCCTCTGGCTTCACAATTGGCAGAACTTCGATCCTTACTCAACACCTTCAGTCTCTTCATCTCTGGCCTTTGTCCAACCATCTGCCTATCATCCCCCCCCCCCCCCCCCCCCCCCCCCCCCCACTTGTATCCACCCATCACTCGCCAAAATTTGTCCTGCCCCACCTCTATTCCAGACTCCCACCCCCCCACAATCACCCTGAAGAAGGGTCCCAGCCCAAAACATCACATGTCCATGTTCTCCAGACATGCTGCCCGACCGGCTGAGTTACTCCAGCACTTTGTGCCTTTATTTATAAACCAGCATCTGCAGTTCCTTGTTCCTACATTCCAGTTTAGATGGGTTTTTGAAGAAGAAATGCAAGTCCAAAATAACGATGAGACCAGTGATTTTTTTGTTTGTTGGGTTGAGCTGGGAGAAAAGGGAGACGAACCGCTTCACTCTGGGATCGGTTGGGGAGCGGGGATGGGCATGGCCATACAGGAACTATGCTGAGGTGGGAGGAGACAGAGGGAAGAGTGGTCCAGGGATTATTAATTTCCTCCACAGATGCTGCCTGTCCGCTGAGGAGCTCCAGCGCTTTGTGATATGCTCTGGATTGGAGTCGGAGCTGTCCTGTGAATGGGAGAATCTGCTGTGAGTTGTGGCGTGGCAGGGTGCCATGCAGAAAGCGGTAAACACCAATTTCACCGCCACTCAGCGACAACATGGATTTCCAGTATCAATAATTGAAGGTCACTGAAACAGTAAAGGGCCTGTCCCACTGGGGGACCTAATTTGCAAGTTTGGAAGAGTTTGCGCTCGCCACAAACTCGCAGCATGGTCGACACGTGGTCCTAGTAGGGCACTGTAATGCCCCGTCCCACTTAGGAAACCTGAACGGAAACCTCTGGAGACTTTGCGCCGCACCCAAGCTTTCCGTGCGGTTCCCGGAGGTTGCAGGTGGTTGCTGGAGGTTGCAGGTAGTGGAAGCAGGTAGGGAGACTGACAAAAACCTCCGGGAACAAAGGGTGGGGCACAAAGTCTCCAGAGGTTTCCGTTCAGGTTTCCTAAGTGGGACAGGGGCATTACTCTCCTCCATGCTCGAGAGAAGTTCCCGCATACTCGCGGCCTCAGTTTGGTCGAGGAGAATTTTTTAGTATGCTGAAAAATTGTCCGCGAGTAAAAATTGGTCGGCACGGGAAAAAAAAGATATTTTTTTATTCGTGGGTTTAGTCGTAGGTCGTAGTAGGTTGGCATGCTATTCATAGGTAATCGAGGGTAGTCAAAGCTAGTCGAGGGTAGTCGTAGACAGTGTTAATATAGTTGAAGGAAGTCATCTTCACCCTCCACTTGGGTGCCCAATTTAAGAATTGGCGAGTAAATCGTATCTAGTCGAAGCCAGTCTTCAACATAGTCGAAGGAGGTCGAAGAAGATCTTCTACATGTTCGTAGGAGGTTCTCTACATAGTCGAAGGAGGTCATAGGGAGTGTGCTACTTTGGCGATGCAACAAGATCATGACACTCTCCTAAACTCCACGAAACTCGCAAATTAGTGGGACAGACCCTAAACTATTAAACAACCCATTCAAATTGAACAGAAAGACAGAAGTTATATTTATCTCTGTCAATATTTTTTTTCTTGTGAATACACGGCTGCCAAATAAACACAATGATATAAAACAGATAACTTACATATATTAATGTTTTACACATTAAAATACGATTCTATAATGTTATGTTCCTGATATATTGTTCGCCCCTCATTCCTAATTTTGAGCAATCCTGATATTCTGATCGTTTAAAATAAAACAAACATATGATGTAGGTATATCCCATTTCTGTTTCTCTGTTATTCCGCTCTTTCTTTTTTCCCTTTTGTTTTTTACAACTCTATGGGGTTTCTTCTCTCTATTCTTCTACAAACTATCACTTGTTAACTCCAGCAGTTGTACTCCAGCAGTTGTACTCCAGCAGTTGTACTCCAGCAGTTGTACTCCAGGGGCTCACACATCACTATTTCTCTTACTCTTTTCTTTACTCTCTTTTTCTTTCTTCTGTGACTTTTCTATTGTTAAATTTAAAACAACAAGTTGTACCCAAAATGTATTATGTCTTATGCCGCAGTTTATACTACTGTACATTGCTTCTAATAAAAATACAACAACAAAAAAAACTTGAAAACAAAATTTGCAGAATAGTTAAGAAACAAAAACAAAACTTGATTTGGAGTACTGCATGCAGTTCTAGTTGGCCCATCACAGGAAGACTGAGGAGACTTTGGAGAGGGGGTTTACCATATTGCTGCCCGGATTAGAAGGTTTCAGCAACAGGGAGAGAAAATGTGGGACAGATTTAGATTGTTTTCTATGAAACCCCAGAGGCTGAGAGGAGACCCAATAGAAATTTATAAAATTGTGAGAGACATAGAGAGGGGAGATAGAACCTTTGTCCCCACGATGGACATGTCAAAAGCTTAAGGTGAGAGGGGGACATTTTAATGAGATATACAGGGCAAGTTTGTTTTGAACACAGAGTGCCTGGACCACACTGCTGAGGTTGGTGGTGGAGGCAGATATGATAGTGGCGTTTATTAGGCTTTTACATTGGCACATGGATACGCAGGGAATGGAAGGATATGACATGCGCACGCAGAGATGAGTTTAACGCCACCATGTTTGGCACGGACATTGTGGTCCGAAGGGCATGTTGTCGTGCTTTCCTGTTCTATGTTCTATCTCCATGAGCCCAACAATGGCTGAGGGTTAGATATTGCAGACAACTGATGGAGCAGTACAGGTTATATATTGTTTAGTTTGGTATAGTTTAGTTTAGAGAAACGTCGTGGAAACGGGCCATTTGGCCCACCGAGTCCGCATGGACAAGCGATCCCCTCACACTTACGGGCCTGTCCCACTTAGGCGATTTTTCAGGCGAATGCCGGCAACTGTCAAGTCATAGCAGGTCGCTGAACCGGCAACTATCAGAGTGGAACACACACACACATCACTTCCTTCACCAGCCTGTTATGCAGGCGGGGGACAGGGCAAGTCGGGGAGCGCTGTCTGAGTGAAATTCATACAGTGCAAAGCCAATGTGATACAGATACACACCACGATGAACAGGAAGGTTGGCGCTGTAATTAAGGCGGTGAAAGCACAGTGTATGTAAGTCCTTTAAAAGAGGGGGGGGAAGGGAGCGAGAAGGAGGAGACAGTGTGGGGAGAAGGATTGGAGACAACTTTTAAGAAGCCAGAGATACACGGCTGTGAAGCTCGGCGGACATTAACATTACCGGTCGGTTATCCTCGGTTCTGAAAACTACTATTTACGTTTTATTTCCCAAGGAGGCAATGAAATTCACCAGTCAGCACCGGCAACAACCTATGAGAACTCACGACCTCCTGGCGACCCACGACCGCTGCACCTATGTCACGAGAATTCTCGCTACTGTCCATGGCGGCTTCATTCTGGTCGCCATGGAGAACTGAACGAAGCCGCGACTAGTTCCCAGAATGCGGGAACTACTCACGACCATGAAGGGGACTCCCCGGCAACCACCCACGGACATCTGGCGACCGCATAGTCTCCTGTAGTCGCCTAAGTGGGACAGGCCAATTATACTATCCGACGCTCATTGGGGACAATTTACATTTATACCAAGCCAAGTAACCTACAAACCCGTACGTCTGTGAAGTGTGGAAGAAAACCGAAGATCTCGGAGCAAACCCACATAGTTAATGCGGAGAACGTACAAACTCCGTAGGATAATCCCACCCGTAGTCAGGATTGAACCGGGGGCACTGGTGCTGTAAGGCAGTTGCTCTACCGCTGCGCCACCTGGCTGCACCAGTTGGCATTGTTAGCTGAGCTACATTCATTGATCCACATAAACCAGTGAAAGAGTGCCCCTCACAGGGCAGACTGGGTACTTCTGGGGGCAATGCATAACATTATCCTTGATGGTTTCCAATATCCACTTCCACTCTGAGCAACATGAACTGCAGTTCCAAGTTACAGCCTATAGCCATCTGGAACAGTCCCTGTGCAATGAGGAGCACAATGTTCTTGTTTGTTCCCTGTGGTATTTAAGGGAACACTCAGCTAACACTAGGATAACTGACTGGGTGGCTTCAGAACCGATGTAGGCTGCTGAACACCTTCCAAAGTCCACAGGGTGCATCAAAATAACAGCAGGCACGAGAGAGGCACATGCTGGCAAACTATCAGGAGGCAAGGAGTTGCCCTGGGGATAAAAAACCCTCCCAGAGTCTGCAGAGACACCACATGCAACCGAGGCCTGTGACCAACAATGTATGTGTAGCTCATGTGTGAAGGCCTTTGCCGTGTGGATTTGCCCTGGACTTCTCCCTCACTGAGGACAAGGCATGTTAAGACTCAATGTCCTGGTCACAGGAACAGTACGAGGGTCTGCAGCAGATCTCTGCATGTTTCCTGCTGAATAAACGGATGATTCACTCTGATTTCATTGAGGAGCAGACTGCATTGACTTGCCTGGGATTGGCCGCCACTACTGGCAGACACATCGACTGCCCATCGACGGCTCCCATTGACAATCTTTCCTTCAACAGGGACAGCTTTAGTTCTATTAATTTTAGAGACACAGTGTGGAAACAGGCCCTTCGGCCCACTGAGTCCGTGACGACCAGCGATCCCCGCACACTAACACTATCTTGTACACACCAGGGGCAATTTACATTTATACCAAGCCAATTAACCTACAAACCTGTACGACTTTGGAATGTGGGAGGACACCGAAGATCTCGGAGGAAACCCACGCGGTCACGGGGAGAACGTACAAACTCCGTACAGACAGCACCTTAAGTCAGGATCGAACCCGGGGTCTCTGGCGCTGCAAGCTCTACAATGACGCCATTTAGGCTTCTACTATATTTCAGCAGGATTAAGAGAAGCAGGAGGGATGGGAAGGTTTTGCACAGGTTCCACAACAGCAGCTTCAAGAAGAAAGCTAATACATCAAAGACTCACACCACCCTGGCCAGGCTCTCATCTCCCTGCTACCATCTGGTAGAAGGTGCAGAACTGTGGCCTCCAGCTTCAAGAACAGCTTCTCGTCAACCATCAATCAGGCTCTTGAACCACCCTGACAACACTAACTACAACCCTACCTCAGCAATGATCTACTGTGGACTTTGTATAAGTAATTTGGTTTGCACTATTAGCTCTGGTTCTCGAGTATAACTGATAGTCTGTTGTTGTTTTATTTTGTCATAAGGTCATAGTGATTGGAGCAGAATTAGGCTATTCGGCTCATCAAGTCTACTCTGCCATTCAATCATGGCTAATCTATCTCTCTCTCCTAACCCCATTCTCCTGCCTTCTCCCGATAACCTCTGACACCCGTACTAATCAAGAATCTATCTATCTCTGCCTTAAAAAATATCCACTGGCTTGGCCTCCACTGCCTTCTGTGGCAAAGAATTCCACAGATTCACCACCCTTTGACGAAATAAATCTCTCCTCATTTCCTTCCGAAAAGAACGTCCTTTAATTCTGGGGCGATGACATTTGCATTATTGCTTATTCCATGTTTATTTGTTGTGCTGTGTTAACGTCCCCGTGAAACTGCAGTAAAAATATCATTGTCCTGGTCCCAGTGGAGTGACCTCCACAATCCAGGCATTGCTACCGATGCAGGAAACAGGGAGATCAGCTGACATAACCCTGAACAAACCATTCCTGCCCTTCATTTCATTGCCCAGAACAAGAATGAGAGAAGATACACAACGTGCTGGAGTAACTCAGTGGGACAGGAAGCATCTCTGAATAGAATTAATGGGTGATGTTTCGGGGTGAGACCCTTCTTCAGACTTTCGAAGGGTCTGAAGAAGGGTCTCGACCTGAAACGTCACCCATTCCTTCCATCTAGCGATGCTGCCTGTCCGGCTGAGTTGCTCCAGCATTTTGTGTCTATCTTCGGTGTAAAGGGCCTGTCCCACGAGCATGCGACAAGCGCGACAAGCGCGACCTAAAGAGCCTGTCCCACGAGCATGCGGCAAGCGTGACCAAACCAGAAGCGGGGGCCGCGCGGAGGTCGAATGAGTGACATGAAGTTCAAGCGAAGTCCACGGGAAGTTCGCAAGTGACGTACGCCGTCGAGGTGGCTGCGGGCCGGCAGGCCATTGCCGCGCGGAATTTTTGAACACGGTCAGTTTGGATTTCGGAGCCCCGTGCGATGTCGGGACCAGCTCCGCACAACTCCATACGGCTCCGGCGATCGAAGTGGGACCGGCCCCGCGAGGCCGTAGTGCTCAAACGACCACGTTACCACGTTAGGTCGCGCTTGCCGCATGGAGTCGCTTAGGTCGCGCTTGCTGCATGGAGTCGCATGCTCGTGGGACAGGCCTTTAAATCGGCATCGGCAGTTCCTTCCCACACAAGAATGAGCGAAACTGCCCCAGGATCACGATGCTTCTGAACCTCTGCACCTACCTCTATCAACGTTAGCTCGGAGAGATGTCAACATGCCCTCTGACACAAGAGTCTTATACAGGGCACCTTTGCACGCACGCTCAGATTTGCGGGACCCAGAGGCTTCTGTTTTTTTACTCAGTTCCTTGTTTTCACCTTTCACTTCACTTAGTGCATCGTGGGGAAGTATTTGATCCGTGACAGGAAACATTTCAGTTTTGACGGGGCTGGTGGCGATCTTCTCAAGATCGCAAACCTTTGAGAGGTTGTCAAGTTCGGAGACCTTCTCTGCGGGTAATTTGATTTGTTTTGGTTTCATTTTTTTCTTTGGTGGGCTGGAGTCAACGTGCAACTGATTTTCCGTTGACTTTGGTGAACATCGAGCACTTTTCACTGGACTTCCCGAAGGCTTTTCAGTGCCCCAGTCACCCTTAGCCACAGCGTCTATAGTGTACATTAAGCTATCAATGTCAGAATCCAATGATTTCCGCTTCTTGCCACTTTTTTTAAATGTCTGTTTATCAACTTTGGTAGATTCGAGTTTAACTTTCTTCTTTTTCTTCTTCTTCTTCATTTTTTCCCCTTTGTTAAGACTCGTCACAGAATTGCCAGTTAGCAAAGACAAGGGTTTGTCGTTGGTGATCCACTCCTTGGGCCCAGCTTCATCATCGCTCTGTGTACCGAGGGCCGGATTGCCAGACGGGATCTCAGGCCGACACTGCTCCTCCTCCATCTCTGTCCCAGGCTCATTCTTCACTCCCTCTGTAACCAGCCGATCCGAGCACATCTGAACAAAATGACAACACACGAGGCAATTAACTCAGAACACAGACGAGAGTTTGCACGACTTTCAATTTCCATTACAGATAACGGGGCCAGCCTGTGAATACAGCTGCCAACTGCGCCCGCACATATTCCCACTCCCATCCAGGGATCCCAGCTGTCCTTCCAGGTGAGACAGAGGTTCACGTACACCTCCTCTAACCACATCTACTGCATCCGGTGCTCCCGATGTGGCCTCCTGTACATCGGCGAGACCAAGCGTAGACTCGGCGTCCATTTTGCTGAACACTTGTGCTCGGTCCGCCAAGGCCTACTGGATATCCCGGTTGCTAACCATTTTAATTCCTCTTCCCATTCCCACACTCACCTGGGCCTCCTCCATTGCCAGGTCGAGGCCACACGCAAACTGGAGGAACACCACCTCGTATCACCTGGGGGAGCTTACAACCCAGCGGTATGAACATTGAATTCTCCAATTTTAAGTAACTAGCAAGCAACAATAGATAATAAATGCAGGAGTAGGCCATTCGGCCCTTCGAGCCAGCACCACCATTCATTGTGATCATGGCTGATCATCCACAATCAGTATCCCATTCATGCCTTTTCCCATTATCCCACGACTCCGCTATCCCCTAAACACCCCCCTCCTTTTCCTTCTCCCTCTCTTCCCTGTGCCCTATTTGGATACGCACCCATTTCTCCCACTATCCCACCTCTGCTTCCATCTACATCCCTTCCTCTCGGCTTACAAATCACTCCTCCCCTTATCATTTGTTTAAGAAGGAACTGCAGATGCTGGAACAATCTCCATAGATGCCGCCTCTCCTGCTGAGTTTCCCCAGCATTTTTATCTACCTTCTCCTTATCATAGTCTTTTTTTTCATCTCTGGGCATCGTCCAACCATCTGCCAATCCCACCCCTCCCCTGTGTCCACCTATCACTTGCCGAGTTCTGGCTCGCCCCAGCTTTCTTCCCCACCCCCCACAATCAGTCTGAAGAAGGGTCCCGATCCAAATCGCCACCTATCCATGTTCTCCAGGGATGCTGTCTGACCCGTTGAGTTACTCTTGCACTGTGTGTTGTTTATTTGCTTGTTCTACATTTTATCCAATAAAATCATGCTACTCATGAGTGGAATAGATCCACTTCTGCGACATCACACAGAGAGTTGTCACGTACTGGCCCCATGTTGCAATTATCATGTGCCTGACTCGCCCAGTTACTCCTGCACTTTTAGCACTTGTTTAAAAAAAATATATATTCACAGCGGCTTCATCACATTACCAATAGCCCCATTTAAATCATAAGATCATAAGTGATAGGAGTAGAATTAGGCCATTCGGCCCATCAAGTCTACTCCGCCATTCAATTATGGCTCATCTATGGGGCCTGTCTCACTTTCAGGACCTACTCCACGACCTCTGCCGTGTTTGCCCTTGACTCATACTCGCAGCATGGTCTTGACGAGGTCGTAGAAGGTCGTAGGTAGGTCATAGGAAGGTCGTGATGCTTGACGTAGGTATTCGTGGCATCAAGGAGGTCGTGGCATTTGATGAAAAATGTCCACGAGTAAAAAAGGTCGTGAATTAGGTGGTGAAAGTGGGGCAGGCCTTATCTCCTAACCCCATTCTCCTGCCTTCTCCCCATAACCCCTAGCACCTGTAATCAAGTTGCTTTTATTCCAATTGCTTCTTATTAACACTAATAAATATAAATGTTCAAAATAATAAAGCCTACGATTGTTTGAGTCTGAGTTCAAGTCTGATTTTTCCACCTCCTGACTGTCCACAGTCTGGTGCATTAATCTTTAATTTATGGAGACACCATAATCCTGGATGGTTGGCAACGTTATTTGTAAACAATTGAAGAGCAAAGAGGCTGCCAATAATGATAATTAACATCAGCAGCAGCACTTGGCAACAGCAATGCATTTAATAGCACCACTGGAGCTATAAAACCCAAACTAAACTCCAGGGCCGACTGCGAACTGGTATCCTTCTGAACTTGGAGGCGGTGAGGGAGGGATCTGCAAAGTAGGGTTCGCTTTGACGGGAGACAGCATTGTCTGGCAGTCACTATCAATTGAGATTCGGAAGAGGAAGAACAGGGCCTTCATCCTTCGATTTGCCTGCGCTTGGACCAAACACTTCTCAAGTTACCCGTATTGCTCAAGCCCCTGTCATCACAGATGACGAGATGACAAATTGACGACATCTGATGCTTTATTATACTCAATATAACCTTAGCTGTAGCACACTTTGTAAGTTGGCAAGGCCCTGCGAAAAATAATGATCGTTTAAAGACAAAAGTTTATTGACTTTAGGAGATGAATTGGATAGATTTTAAAGCAATCTGACACACCGTTAATGACATTGCACTGCGCTACTATTTTAATTTCCAGTTGTACAGCCGTGCATGTTTGGCTGCCCTTGGCATGTTCTCACTTGCACAGTGCAGCAGATAAGCCTCAAGGCCTCGGCGTTTATATGGTGACAGTTCTGTAAAACTTTTTACAAGTTGTTTTATTCGCTATAAACGCACACACTCAGCAATGCGGCCAGAACACACAGTTCTAGCAGCAGATGGGGCAGTACTGGGGCACTTGCTCGATTAGACCACACGTTTCCCAGTGTTACCCTGGCATACCTCTGCTAACTGAAACAATGCTGAATTCCCACACGGTCTTGTCGACTCCACAACCCCTGGCTGTACCGTGCCGGAGGAAATCTGCATGGGGGAAAGAAATGAGCGTCAGATCAAATTAAATCCTACTCTTTTTTTTTTATAACGTTCACATTTCTGAGGCAGAGAAGACAGAAGACAAATCTTCTGTGGTGAGAACTTGAACATTAGTGCTGACTAAATGCATCACACATGGTCTGTAAGAAGCCTCATTAAGGGTCGAGTTCAAAATATTATTAGCTACTTTCCAGTTCTGTGTAAAATTTGTTAGCAGTCATAGAAACATAGAAAATAGGTGCAGGAGTAGGCCATTCGGCCCTTCGAGCCTGCACCGCCATTCGATATGACCATGGCTGATCATCCAACTCAGTATCCCATCCCTGCCTTATCTCCATACCCCCTGATCCCTTTAGCCACAAGGGCCACATCTAACTCCCTCTTAAATATAGCCAATAAACTGGCCTCAACTACCTTCTGTGGCAGAGAATTCCACAGATTCACCGCTCTCGGTATGAAAAAAAATGATTTTCTCATCTTGGTCCTAAAAGACTTCCCCCGTATCCTTAAACTGTGACCCCTAGTTCTGGACTTCCCCAACATCGGTAGGCGGCGCGGCTCTGGCCAGCAGCGGCCTCTGCAGCCTGTCCGCGTTTTTATTATTTTCTGTCTGTGTTTTTATGTAGTTTTTGTTATTTTATGTTGGGGTGTGTGTGTGGGGGGGGCGGGGGTGGGGTGGGAGGGGGGGGGGGAACTTTTTGAAATCTCTCCCTGCACTGGAGATCCGACCTTTTCTCGTCGGGTCTCGGGTGTCGTTGAGGCCGCAACGAGGAGCGGCCTCCAACAGGAAGAGACCGGGGACTCAGGTGTCGACTCACCGTTGCCGTCGCGGAGCTGGCCGAGTCCGGAGCGGGTGGAGCGGTGGTGGAGCGCTGCTGCTGCTGCTGCTGCTGCTGCTGCTGCTGCTGCCGGCTGCTGCCGGAGAGTCGGAGGCTCCAACGACAGGTCTGTGGACGGCGGCACCAGGAGCCCACGGCTCCCTGGAGGGAGACCGCTTTTCGGGGCTTCTGCAACGGCGACTTCTCCCGCCCGAGTTGCGGGGTCGAAGAGCTCCTGGAGCGGGGCCTACATCACTGCCCCGCGCGGCTGGAATGGCCGCGGACTCTGCGAGCGCACGCCGGGGGCTCCAACATCAAGACCCGGTGTGCGACCTCGCACCACCCGGCGTGGCTTTAATGGCCGCGGGACAATCGCCATCGCCAGCCGGGGGCTATGACTTTGACTCTGACATCGGGGGGGAGAGAGTGCAGTGGAGAGATAAGTTTATTTGGCCTTCCATCACAGCTATGTGATGGATGTTTATGTTAGATGTAATTATGTTGTGTCTGGGGTCTATTTGTGTGTAATGTATGGCTGCAGAAACGGCATTTCGTTTGGACCTCCAGGGGTCCAAATGACAATTAAATTGACTCTTGACTCTTGACATCGGGAATAATCTTCCTGCATCTAGCCTGTCCAACCCCTTAAGAATTTTGTAAGTTTCTATAAGATCCCCCCTCAATCTTCTAAATTCTAGCGTGTACAAGCCAAGTCAAATGTTGCAACTTAAAGGTATCCTGTTGCAGTGATATCCTGTTCATGTATGAGGAGCGTTCGAAGGCTCTGGGTCTGTACTTGCTGAAGTTTAGAAGGACGAGGGGGTCTTTCATTGAAACCTATCGGATAATAACCCGGATAGAGTGGACATGGCAAGGAAGTGTCCAGCATTGGGAGCATCTAAGACCAGAGGGCACAGCCTCAAAATAAAAGGACGTACCTTCAGAATGGCGATGAGGAGGCATTTCTTTAGCTAGAGGGTTATGGATCTATGGAATTTATTGTCAAGCCATTGTTTTTTTTTAAAGCAGAGATGGATAAATTCTTGATTAGTAAGGGGGTCAAAGGTTACTGGGAGAAGGCAGGAGTGGGAAACGTAGATCAGCCACGATTAAATTGTGTCATAGGACCTGATGGGCTGAATGGCCTAATTCTGCTCTTTTGTCTTATCGCACCACAAGTCTAATACACTCTCTGTTTCGTACCAAATAGAAAATGAGTGACGACACGAATACATACATGAATGACTGGGGAAAAAAGACATCCATCATCCAATATAATTCATAGGTGGTAAGAAATGTAACTGAAGACAGTGAGCAGTGTCTGAGATCAATGTGCGAACAGGTTGATCTGCAGAAATAATGGTACAACACACAAACAATGCAATTTGCCCCAAGGCAGTGGCAGAAGCTTGATAGAGCATCATTGTGAAGTGCCAATAGAAGTGATTGCCTGTCAATTTCAATGGCCAACTGCGGTGAAACTCGAGTTCTTGGACAGAGTTGTCTGATTGCAGCAGGGAGGTTACATGAAAACAGTTTTAATCCCTAGACTGTACTTTTCCAATACAGCTTTTTCCCTTGTTGTCAATTTCCAAAGTAACTTTCAAATGGTTCTCTAGTTCACTTTATATATTTATATATGGTCTAATTTGACTGCAAATGAAGTTATTCACTGAACCTTGGTACACGAGACAATAATAATCTAATACCAACAGAGTTACGTGCCTTTTTGGTTGATCATATGTCCCAGATAATGGACAGGGGTTGAAATATATAAATTACCAATTACATTTGAGAAATTCCACAAAAACACTGCAATAGGAGACTAAAATAGTTTTTTTTTAAAAATAATTTACCATGAATGAAAAAGAGAAATGTTTCTAATGAGGCAATAGATCAACTGCCTGTAGCAAGACAGAAAACATTGATGGTCGTGTGTGTGGTGGAATAGGAGATTAGTAAATGAGAACAGAGAGGGTGCTTAAGCTAATCTTCCCCCAGAGAAGAGTAATATCCTGTTTCATGTGAAATGATAGTGTGTGATTTCAACAAATGACAGAGACTCCACTACAACAGATGTACAACGGTAATCAAGATGCAGACACTGATCATAAAATATAGCACAATATGCAAGTAATGAGTGCACCACGTTTTATTATCAGGAAGATCATTTGCTCAGTATGAACTGACCTACTAACAAAATATTTTCTCCTGCCACCACCCGCCAAACTTCCTTCCAAGATTATGAAAGAAATGTTTTCATTATCGTCTTTTTAAAGTTGTGCAGTGGAAAGCAAATCGAACAACGCAAGGAACTTACCACATTTAAGTGTCGTAAACTTATCAAACAAGATCAAGTCCTTAAACCAATCTACGGCAAAGAGCATCCTATCAACGTACCTCCTTGGCCGTTAAGGCATGTTCTCCTGCTAAGAGCAGCATGCTGAGTCCTCCCATTTGAGTGGGATCTAGCGGTAACGAGATATAGGTATGCGTTATTCATTCCCAAAGTCATTCCATGACACAATCTATCACACATAACTAAAGGTCCGTGCCAGTCCACCCCTCTGTCTAGTCTCCTTTCTTGCTGCTCAGGGTTGACTTATGGTTTAGCAAGGAGATTACGGTTTTGGAGATTTTAACATAACTTTGCCCCTGTAATCAGTTCCATTGAGCGGATGCTTCACAAAATGTAACAGCTTGTTATCGGATGGAACAACTTTATGTCTGAACTGCCTGCAAATCTCAGCCAAGCTTGATTGGGACTCAGGTGTGGGGCTCGCTGTCACTGCTCTCCGAGCTGCTGGAGCCCCCCCACCCCGCAACACACACCCGCTGGTGGCCCTGCAACATCACGTTCACAAGCTGAACACATTGGCACAGAGAAGTGACCAAAGCACGCACTGTGCAGTGTTTGGGAGCCTGGATAGATCAGAGGAACAGGAAGAATACAGCTAAGATTTACTCAAGATGGAAAAGGTACACAGAAGATTTTGGCAAGTCTAATATGGGCAGGACCTTCACAGTGAATGGTAGGGCTCTGGGGAGTGTTGAAGAGCAGAGGGATCTAGGAGTACTGGTGCATGGCTCCTTGAAGGTCGAGTCGCAGGTAGATCAGGTGGTCACAAAAGCTTATGGCACTTTGGCCTTCATCAGTCAAAGTATTGAGTATAGACGTTGGGAGGTCATGTTGCTGTTGTATAAGACGTTGGTGAGACCGCATTTAGAGTATTGCGTTTAGTTCTGGGCACCATGTTATAGGAAGGATGTAGTCAAGCTGGAAAGGGTACAGAGAGGATTTACGAGGATGTTGCCAGGACTAGAGGGTGTGAGCTACAGGGAGAGGTTGAGTAGTCTGGGTCTCTATCCCCTGGAGCGCAGGAGGATGAGGGGTCATCTTATAGAGATGTATAAAATCATGAGAGGAATAGATCGGGTAGATGCACAGAATCTCCTGCCCAGAGTAGGTGAACCGATGACCAGAGGATACAGGTTTAAATTGAAGGGGAAAAGGAATCTGAGGGGTAACTTTTTCACACAAAGGGTGGTGGGTGTATGGAACGAGCTGTCAGAGGAGGTAGTTGACGCTGAGACTATCCCCACGTTTAAGAAAGTTAGACAGATACATGGATAGGACAGGTTTGGAGGGATATGGACCAAACGCAGGCAGGTGGGACTAATGAGGGGTGATCTTATAGAGGTGTATAAAATCATGAGAGGAATAGATCGGGTAGATGCACAGAATCTCCTGCTCAGAGTAGGTGAATCGAGGACCAGAGGACATAGGTTTAAGGGGGGGAAAAGGTTTCATAGGAATCTAAGGGGTCATTTTTTCACACAAAGGGTGGTGGGTGTATGGAACGAGCTGTCAGAGGAGGTCGTTGAGGCTGGGACTATCCCCACGTTTAAGAAAGTTAGACAGGTACATGGAGAGAACAGGTTTGGAGGGATATGGACGAGTTGGGCCGAAGAGCCTGCTTCCACACTGTATCACTCTATGACTGCCAGAGCCAAGAACTCCAAAAGGAACGCTTTTGAATTTGCTATCCACCCCCCCACCCAATCATAATTCTTGAAACAATGATCAACATGCTTGAACCATCGATGAGATCATCTACCTGCCATGGCAAAGTTGATTTGTGGCATTTCCTCAGTATTCACCACCCGCTTGATAATGGGAAAGTCCTTTGTGGGGTCTGTTGGAAAGGTCCACAGCTTCTTTCTGGTGGTGACGGTGGGCGAGGGACTCTTCAGAGGCTTGTTGGTGGTCGGACACCACTTGTAGCCAGGGTTAGCTTTTAGAAAGGCATCCTTGTACTGCGGGAGGACAGCAGGAGCATTAATGGGAACCAGCACGGCACATCGGTGCACCCACCACAAACTTGCCAACACACCCCGTCATCCCAAGAACAGAAAATCAACCAAAAATTAACAAGATCGCATTTATACACAAGTTTCACGAGCAGATAAATGTTGACTCGAAACTTTTCCTACAAACCCAGACCAACTTCGGGAACAGTTCATGCACGTCAGAAGAAATAATTGTGACTGGTTTTGCAGCAAATTAACACGCACTTGAGGAGATAAGTAAGCATCTTGGCGACAGAACACTGTGTTGTCAAGCCTGAGATACTAGAGACGTAGACACAAGAGACTGCAGATGCTGGAATCCTGAGCCAAAAACAAAGCGCTGGAGGATCTCAGTGGGTCAGGCACGCATCTGTGGAGGGGAATGCTGAGAGAGGTTCCTATGCTCCTTGAGCAGTTTGTAACAACAAAATGCATAGAGTCAGTTTTAACAATTTCACAATATGTTGAGTGAAATTTCCATTCTTATATATTAGTGGCACTGGAAGCAAGACCCAGAATATCGACAGCAGCTTCAATATGTTCTATCCTGTCAATGTTAAATGGATACAGTGGACATTTAACCTATTATAATGCATCTTAACATCTTCCACAAAGTCCATTCCAAGCCCAAGGCCGGAGAATACAGACACACATCATACCAGGTTTAATTATGTCTTGCCCACTGGAGGTGTGTAAATTTAGCAACAAGTTTTAGTTGCCACCCAACCTGATTTAATTAACACAGGCTCCTGGATAGATGACAACATCAGACAGCAACAGATTTAGGAATCAACATTACCTCGTCAGCCCTGCCTTCACTGTCAGGCAAAGACTGCAAGCAGGTTCTGATGTCCCAGCAACTCTGAAATTCTACACGTCCCTAGTCTCGTCCCATCTCTCAGGCGAGTGCATCGCTGGCTGACTCTGGTCTCACGGTCCCTTTACCCACTCCACTACCCGTTTCTTCAGCACCCCTGCTGCCCACTATGCCCAGTTTCACCAGACCTGGCAAGGCACTGCTCGTTTCTTCTTGTTCCCTAGTTTTTCTTTCACACTCTCACAATGTGACACCAGCCTGCCCAGGGGACATCTTGGGCGGCATGGGCAGTTTGGGCCTAAGGCCTGTTTCCGTGCTTTATGGCCCTATCTCTCATATTGACAGCGGCCTTGCCTTGGAAAAGGCCAAATGCCACCGGATATTGAAGGATATTAACGTCATATCTTTGGCGTGGGGAGGGAAGGATGGCTCAGTCAACCATTAAACAACATTGAATGATAGTCAGTTGACGGATGCCAGTCGTTCAATGAGGTTGGTTGTCACATCAAGGATGAAAACCAGCTCAGAGCAGTGTTTATGCCTCTAAATATATTCACACTGCTTGATTTATGCCACAATACTGCCTTCAAAAAGCAGAGTTGAGATTTCAGGACTGACTATCGCATAATGGTCAAGTTTGTTTACAACTACTGCAAGGCCCAATAATGTGGAATGAATTATAGGTGAAATGAAATTTATCACATTGTTATATTAAGTTTGAATAATGAAAGGAGTGTTTCCAAAATGGAAACTATTACTTCACACTCAATTTAAGGAAATGCTCTGATAAAATTTCAAGGCACAATATTGCATTCCTGCACTTTATAAAGGGAAGAAATAGAGGAACAGACCCTTCGGCCCAACTTGTCCATGCTGACCAAGATGCCCCACCTAAGCTGGTCCCACCTGCCAGCATTTGGCCCTTATCCCTCTAAACCTTGCTTATCCATGTACATGTGCATATAAATGTTGATAATCAAAATGTCCTTGAACATTGCCTGCTCTGCTCTGTCATTTTCACACCTTACCCCCCCATATGGCAGGACTGTCATATGAGGAAAGATTGAAAAGACTAGGCTTGTATTCACTGGAGATTAGAAGGATGAGGGGGATTTTATAGAAACATATAAAATTATAAAAGGACTGGACAAGCTAGATGCAGGAAAAATGTTCCCAATGTTGGACGAGTCCAGAACCAGGGGGGCCACAGTCTTAGAATAAAGGGGAGGTCATTTAAGACTGAGGTGAGAAAAAAATTTTCACCCAGAGAGTTGTGAATTTATGGAATTCCCTGACACAGAGGTCAGTGGAGGCCAAGTCACTGGATGGATTTAAGAGAGAGTTAGATAGGGCTCTAGGGGCTAGTGGAGTCAAGGGATATGGGGAGAAGGCAGGCACAGGTTATTGATAGGGGACGATCAGCCATGATCACATTGAATGGCGGTGCTGGCTCGAAGGGCCGAATGTCCTCTTCCTGCACCTATTTTCTATGTTTCTATATCTCTTGTCTGCTTCTCCCCTGACTCCCAGTCTGAAGAAGGGCAAAACGTCACCCATTCCATCTCTCCAGAGATACTGCCTGACCCACTGAGTAACTCCAGCATCTGCAGCTCCTACCTACACATGAAATTCTACCCCATTTTTCCCACAAGGCTGAGATAAAAGCATTTCCCATAACACTGACATCAGAAGTAGTAGTGCACTTGGAAAATAATAATACAATTGGTCAGTCACTGATACCTCAGGTAAATAATGTTAAGCATAGGACACTGCCTTGCTGAACCTGCTCCAGCAATGACACAGATATCCTGCACGTCAGAGGATGGAGAATTATAATTCCCCAGTGAGCTTTTCCTAGTTTCCTCGAGAGTCCACAATAACCATAAGCACACGCTGAAGTTGGACAGAAATCCACATTAACGTTTTACATGAATGCTATTATAAAAGAGCCATTTCCTTGCTTCAAATACATTAAACAGAACAAGATTCTCAATCACCAAAGAATTAGTTTAATTGCCATTAGCATCCTGAGCAATCAAGTTACTCATGACAATGTTCATACGCGATCCCAAAGGCAATATGAAAGCTGAAAATGATGACAATCTAGCATCTGCAAATGTATAACATATATATTTGCAAACCTTAACTAATGGAGTCCATTGTCATTTTGAAACTTACTATCAATTAACACAAGGTAGACAAAAAATGCTGGAGAAGCTCAGCGGGTGAGGCAGCTTCTATGGAGCGAAGGAAATAGGCAACGTTTCGGGTCCCGAAACGTTGCCTATTTCCTTTGCTCCATAGATGCTGCCTCACCCGCTGAGTTTCTCCAGCATTTTTCATCTAACTTCGATTATCCAGCATCTGCAGTTCCTTCTTAAACATCAATGAACACAAAATTAGAAGGGTTTCGGCCTGAAACGTTGCCTATTTCCTTCGCTCCGTAGATGCTGCTGCACCTGCTGAGTTTCTCCAGCATTTTTGTGTACCTACAAAATTATCATTGGAAGTTGACAATAATCAGTTGCTTCTGTGGCTGGCCACTAGGGGGAGTGCAGGCAGTGCTCACTGTTATGGTGCAGCCAAGGTGAAAAATATGTAGTGTCAACTTTTCTTCAAAGGAAAATTGTGTTGGACCACCAATTGAGTTCTTTGCAGAAATGGTGGAGAGGATTCGGAGGACAAACACAGCTGATAATATGTAGATGCATTTTAAAAGCCAGTTAAAGGAAATACCATGTAATAGACAGGCTGGCAAAGTCCAAAGTAGATTCTAATGCCCCTGTCCCACTTAGGAAACCTGAACGGAAACCTATGGAGACTTTGTGCACCCAGCCCAAGGTTTCCATGCGGTTCCCGGAGGTTTTTGTCAGTCTCCCTACCTGCTTCCACTACCTGCAACCTCCGGCAACCACCTGCAACCTCCGGGAACCGCACGGAAACCTCGGGTGGGGCGCAAAGTCTCCAGAGGTTTCCGTTCAGGTTTCCTAAGTGGGACAAGGGCATTTGGGTATATCACGAGTAAAATAGCAAGGAGGGAAAGAATAGGGCAGATTAAACGGTTACAAGGTTGTCTGCGTGGAGCCACAGGAGGTGGGCGAGGTGTGAAATGAATATTTCAGGTCTGCATTTACTGCGGAGAAAGGCATGGATACTGGGGAACTGGGTAGTCAATGGCGATGTCTTCAGGAGGGTCCATGTCACAGAAGTGCTGGCGGTCTTAAAATGCATGAAGGACAATCATCCTCAGGGTCTGATCAAGTGTATCCGAGGATGATCGTGGGGAGAAATTATAGGCCGCGAGTGGGGATATTTGTATCATTGATGCAGGAAGACTGGAGGGTGGCTAATCTTACGCTCCTAGTTAATGAAGGCTGGAAGGCCAGAGTACTTGAAATTGGAGAATTCCATGGAAGGCCACAATTTACTTGAAATTGGAAAAATCCATGTTGATAGCATTGGGTTGCAAGCCACCCAAGCAGAATATGAGGTGCTGTTCCTCCAGTGTGTGTGCGGCCCTCACTCTGGCAATGGAGGAGGCCCAGGACAGAAAGGTCGCACATTCCTCCCACCAACCTGCTTCTTTTCCCTCCTCTCGTCTCTCGTCATGGACCGTTCTGGTCACCCTGGTACGGGATGGATGGGATTCAACTGGAAAGGGTGCAAAAATAGATTACGAGGACCTTATCGGATCTGGAAGGTTTGAGTTAGGAAGAGAGTCTGGGCAGGTCGGGATTTTAGCCCCAGGAGCGTAGGAGGATGATGGGTGATCCCACAGAGGATTCTGAAATCACGAGGGCTATAGGTGGAATGAAGATCATATGGGGAGCAGTCATTCCCCAAGGCAAGGGGAGGGCTAAGATTAGAGGGCATAGATTTAAGTTGAGAGATGGGCAACTTTAACGGAGACCCCAGCACATTGCTGGTAGCCACTGCTAGTTGTCGCTAGCCCCTGCAGAGTAGAGACACCAGCACACTGTTGGTAGCCACCAGTCCGTGTAGAGAATGGGGACCCAAGAGAATGTAGACGGCAGCCACTGCTGGTAGCCAAAGACCCGTGGAGAGTACAGAAAGTCTAAACAAGGACCTCGACCCGAAACATCACCCATTCCTTCTCTCCAGAGATGCTGCCTGTCCCGCTGAGTTACTCCAGCATTTTGTGTCTGCTGTGATAATTATCTTTGATGTAAACCAGCATCAGAAGTTCCTTCCTACACAGAGTACGGAGACTCCAGCCCACGGCTCACCTCCTTCGCCAGGTCGGTGTACTTCTGTTTTTCCTTTGGATCTAGGACAGACCACCAGTCCGCTAGAATCTTTGTTGCACCGCGATTGTCGAGACGAGGGTGCTGCTGACGGACCAGGGAGCGGTGGCGTTTGCAGAAGAGAAGAAACGCGTTCATTGGCCTGCGGGCACGTTGCTCGGAAGAGTCGTCGTCCGTCTCATCCGCCTCGTGTTCCAGACCCTCGGTACTCATCAGGGCATCCTGCGGGAAACAACGTCACGGCAATATTAATATAGGGAGCAAGAAAAATAACCATGAATGCCCACTGCACAGCAAACCGCTTCACATTCATCCCGAAACCTGATTTGTAGATTCTCAGTGATATCGGTAACAAAAGAGGTCTCATTTTAAAGAAGACAGAAGGAACTGCAGATCCTGCTTTACAAAGGAAAGACACAAAGTGCTGGAGTAAATCAGCATGTCAGGCAGCATCATGGAGGTGGGTCCCGACCTGAAAGTCACCAGGGATCAGGAACCACCAGTAATCGCGGTGGGCAGTGTACAGACCCCTTAACAGCAACCACCCTGCAGGACATAATGCAAAGGAAGAAATAATAGAGGCTTTTCAAAATGTTGCAATGATCTAAACGAGGGATTATAATCAGACGAGAGGAAAAACATCAGGCGGGTCGAGGAAACTTGGATTAGAAGTTTAAACAGTGTTTTGGAATAGTTTTTACTGCAGGATGCTTGGAGCTGACCATGAGACAGTGTGCACATGACCTTGTGTTGCACCATGAGATGGTATTAATCACTCACCTCACATGGATAGATATAGATATGCCATTTATTGTCACTATACATGTACAGTGAAACTGAAAGCTGCTCGTACTCAGTGCATACATACAATTTAGCACAAAAAACAAGAAACAGAAAAAAACAAAAAACAGAAGGGAGATGGGGGGGGGGGGGGAATAGGTGCACAAATTCTGCGGCCCTACATACATATATACAAAAATAAAAATGGAAGTCCGTTTGGGGGTGTGTAGCCAGGGCATGTGTGAATTTGAATTTATAGTAGTTATAATTCTCGGAAAGCAACTATTCCTGAGTCTGTTTGTCCTGGATTTGATGCACCTATAGCGCCTTCCAGAGGGCAGCAGGTCGAACAGTCCAAACGCAGGATGGGAGCTGTCTTTGATGATCTTCTTTGCCCTGCTAAGGCAGCGGGAGGTGTAGATGTCCATCAGGGAGGGGAGAGGGCAGCCAATGATCCTCATACCCCTGCACTGCAGCCAGGACTTTAACACTCAGTTCCAGAAGGAGTATTAAACTTAAATAAGGATTAAACAGGAGGGTATGAGCGGACTCCCAGAGTAGGTTCAGGGATGGATCCATGGAGATGCAGGCTCTCAGGGGACCTTGCAGAGTTCACAAGATACAAGCCACTGCAAAAGAAACATTCTAAGGGGAGGACCCACCATCCATTGTAATTTAAAAAAGTTGATGATGTGAATTTTTAAAAAAGTTTTATGCCATAATTGTGCAAAGATGGGTGACAAGAGAATAAAAATAGCAAAGAACGATGAAAAGATTAACAAGTAAACATAAAAGTATGAAATAAAGCTAGCCAGGAATTGTAAACATGGTAAAAGGGCCTATCCCACTTTCACAACCTAATTCACGATCTCTGCCGAGTTTGCCCTTGACTCATACTCGCAGCATGGTCGACACGAGGTCGTAGGTAGGTCGTCGCAGGCCATGATGCTAGTCGTAGGTACTCGTGGCATCAAGTAGGTCGGGGCGTTTTTCTAGCATGATGAAAAATGTCCACGAGTAAAAAAGGTTGTGAAAGTTTCAATGGATATTTTAAGCAGGAATGAGTTCATACATGTTTTAATTAATTTTTATTCTTGTAGAATGCAGGCCGATGTATTTTGCACAGGTTGCTCCTGTAGAAAGTGAGCCTAGGTCCATTAAGCATGTATTTGGTGTAGGTTTTCACCACTGCGATACAGGCAATATCCTGGAACTTGCTGCTACTCTGGAATTAAAACAGAGGGCGGAACTGAGGGGAGTCACAATCAGTGGTATTCGGACAACTGTTATTGCACTGGGCTGACAAACTCTTGGTCCTGACTGACTTCTTTCTCGTGTCTCAAAAAAGTTGCCAGAGAGATAGTTGCTTTAAGTGTTTGCTTTAAATTTCCAACATTCCTTAGATTTGGGGAAGGTTTTATTACATCGGGAATTGTCCAAAGAAATTTCATTATTCAAAATGAAAGAAACCAGAGAATCACAGGGCAGTTGGTCTAATGTGAGGGAAATGTTAGAAACTGTTATAAAAGTTGTTAGGGCAAGGCACTTACACATTAAGACACAAAGTGCTGGAGTAACTCAGCAAGTCAGGCAGTATCTCTGGAATTCATGGATAGGTGATGTTTCAGGTTGGGACCCTTCTGCCTGACCTGCTGAGTTACTCCAGCACTTTGTGTCTTTTTTGTGTACATCAGCATCTGCAGTTCCTTGCAGCTCCACTTACAGGCTAATTGTGCTGTGTTCAATAGTACCATCTTACTCTTGAATGCAAATCCTTTTTATTCCTGAAAGCAGAGTCACTAACATGACAAACTACAGTCAGATTAAAGACCAGATCTCAGCAAAACTGAAAAGAAAATGGTTGCATTTTGAAATTTACCTAATGGATGGATACTAATCTCCAAATTAAAAAAAAAAGACCAACTGTGCTACTCTTCATAGTTACAAATATTTATATATCATTGACATTTCTACACTCTGGCATCCTTACACTAGAGACCATAACATCAGCATATCCTCCCTCCACTAGTAACATCACCACCAGGTCATTTTATGCTCTGCTTTACTAAGAAAACCAGAGCTTAGGAGAGGCACAGAAAGTAAATGCAGAGTTGAAAGATTTTACTTATGAGTACACGCAGGAGAAACTAGGAGTCCTTCCAATAGCACAGAGAAAGAAAGCTAAGAAAATCTGGGGCTAATATTCAAGAGGTGTTTCAACAACCTATTGTCACTTATAATAACCAGACCGATGCATGTGTCAAAATAAACCAATGAGAAGTTAGGACTTTACTATGTGAAGATATCTGGTCTTCTTCAGTCAGTGCCGAGTATACAAGTAATGGGCCTGTCCCACTTAGGGGATCTTTTATGCAACTGCAGGCGACTAGTTTGTCACCACATGTTCGCCGGGAATAGTCTCCTCAGTCGCGCAAAACGTCGTAGCTTCTTTCAGGTCGCAGCTAAATTTTCAACATGTTGAAAACTTTTCAGCGACAGTGGGTTTGAAGCCAATGAGCATAGCCTGACTTCTACAGACGTTGGCGCTGTGGTAGGTTGCCGCCAGGATGACGTAGGTTGGCGCCAGTTTTATGACAGTCACCGGCAGTTGCCTAAAACATCGCCAAGTGGGACAGGCCTGTTAGTCCTACAAGACTGTGGTGAGGCTGCACTTGGAGTGTTGTGTTCAGCTTTTAATAACCCTGCTATAAGAAGGATGCCATTCAGCTGGAAACAGTGCAGAGATGATTTATGAGGATTTTGCCGCGATTTGAGGGCCTGAGCTACAAGGAGAGGCTGGGCAGGCTCCTTATTCCTTGGAGTGCAGGAGGATGTGGAGTGATCATATAGTGGTGTATAAGATCATGAGGGGAATAGATTGGGTGAATGCACAGGGTCCTTCACCCAGACGAAGGGAAACTAGAGATATAGGTTTAACGTGAGTGGGGAAAGATTTAAATAGGAATTTGAGGGGCAGAGGGCAGTGGATATATGGAACGAGCTGCCAGAGGAGGTTGTTGAGGCCGGTACAATAATATTTAAAAAACATTTGAACAGGTACATTGATAGGAAAGGTATAGACCAAATGCAGACAAATGCGGACTGGACAAGATAGATGCAGGAAAAATGTTCCCAATGTTGGGCGAGTCCAGAATCATGGGCCACAGTCTTAGAACTGTGTGGGCGGCGCGACTCTCGTCAGCAGCGGCCTCTGCAGTCCGTCTGCGTTTTTATTATTTTTTGTCTATGTTTTTATGTAGTTTTTGTTATTTTTTGTTGGGGTGTGTATGTGGGGGGGTGGGTGGGAGGGGGGGGTAACTTTTAATCTCTCCCTGCACGGGAGACCCGACCTTTTCTTTGTCGGGTCTCCGTTGTCGTTGGGGCTGCAACGAGGAGCGGCCTCCAACAGGAAGACCGGGGGCTCCAGTGCCGACGACTCACCTCACCGTCGTGGAGCTGGCCGAGTCCAGAGCGGGTGGAGCGGTGGTGGAGCGCTGCTGCTGCTGCGGCCCGACCTCCGGAGATTCGGAGGCTGCAACTGCGGGTCTGGCGAACGGCGGCACCGGGAGCCCGCGGGTCCCTGGAGGGAGACCGCTTTTCAGGGCTCCCGCAACGGCGACTTCTCCCGCCCGAGTTGCGGGGTTGAAGAGCTCCTGGAGCGGGGCCTGACATCACCGTCCCGCGCGGCTTGGAATGGCCGCGGGACTCTGCGAGCGCACACCGGGGGCTCTAACATCAAGACCCGGTGTGCGACCTTGCATCACCTGGCGTGGCTTTAATGGCTGCGGGACAATAGCCATTGCCAGCCGGGGGCTTTGACTTTGACTCTGACATCAGGGGGGGGGGGAGTGCAGTGGAGAGATAAGTTTTTTTGGCCTTCCATCACAGCGATGTGATGGATGTTTATGTAAATTATGTTGTGTCTTGGGTCAATTTGTTTGTAATGTATGGCTGCAGAAACGTCATTTCGTTTGGACCTCAAGGGGTCCAAATGACAAATAAATTGAATCTTGAATCTTGAGAATAAAGGGGAGGTCATTTAAGACTGAGGTGAGAAAAAACTTTTTCACCCAGAGAGTTGTGAATTTGTGGAATTCCCTGCCACAGAGGGCAGCGGAGGCCAAATCACTGCATGGATTTAAGAGAGAATTATGCCCCTGTCCCACTTAGGAAACCTGAACGGAAACCTGAACGGAAACCTCTGGAGACTTTGCACCCGACCCAAGGTTTCCGTGCGGTTCCCGGAGGTTGCAGGTGGTTGCCGGAGGTTGCAGGTAGTGGAAGCAGGTAGGGAGACTGACAAAAACCTCCGGGAACCGCACAGAAACCTTGGGTGGGGCGCAAAGTCTCCAGAGGTTTCTGTTCGGGTTTCCTAAGTGGGACAGGGGCATTAGATAGAGCTCTAGGGGCTCGTGGAATCAAGGGATATAGGGAGAAGGCAGGCACGGATTATTGATTGGGGACGATCAGCCATGATCATATTGAATGGCGGTGCTTGCTCGAAGGGCCGAATGGCCTCCTCCTGCACCTATTTTCTATGTTTCTAGGTTATATAAATTAGATTAGATTTCTTGGTCAGCATGGGCAAGTTGGGCTGAAGGGCCTATTTTCGTGCTGAATGTCTCCAGGACTATATCACTTTAAGATGTGGAATGCCCTCTGGAAAGAGTGGTGCAAAATGTGCAAAAATATTTATAACGGATAAGGTTAATGTTTGCAAAAAGGAAAATTATCCCCAAGAATGAGCACACAACAATGAACGGAGGTAAATGATTCCACCTTCAGCAGACAGAGATGTGAAATTCATAAGTTCTAGGATCAGAATGAGGCCATTCTGCCCATCAAGTCTACTCCACCATTCAATCATGGCTGATTTCCCTCTCAACCCCATTCTCCTGCTTTCACCCCATTACCCGATACACTCACTAATCAAGAACCTGTCAGTCTCCACCTTAATATCCAATGACTTGGCCTCCACAGCCTTCTGTGGTAATGAATTCCACAGATTCACCATCCGCTGACTAAAAAAATTCCTCCTCATCTCCTTTCTAATGGTACGTCCATTTATTCAGAGGCTGTGTCCTCTGGTCCGAGACTCTCCCACGAAATGAGCGCATAATCTGACTGTTAAGTGTAAAACACCTGGTTTTGAATGGAAGAGAGTCATTTCATTACTTGTCTGATCGCAGGCTCCCAAATTAAGCATGGAATGAAACATCAAAGAGGACACCAGCACAGCAGGGTTTGTGGCAGTTATTGATCAGTAACTGGTGGAGGTGGGGAAACCTAAATTGTGAGCAGAAGCACACTGCATTTAACTAATGTAGTGGCGTAAGAAGGGTAGCCTTAGAGCACCGTCAGCGAGGATTCGCTGGGTAGGTAGTCTGGTCACGCTTGATGTTATTGCAGGAACCACCCAATGCAAGCAAACCCATGATACAGAAACACTAGCCCTGGGGACACAAAGAACTGAAGATAGATACAAAAAGCTGGAGTAACTCAATGGATCATGCCAGGCACAGAAAACGCTATCAAAATATGGAGGGGACCGGAGGACAGGGGGACACACAATTTTTTGGCGACCACGCGCGCTCACACACACATGCGCAAGGCCTAGGAGGCTCAATCTAGCGCTAAATGCGGCTCAACTCTGCCTGTCTCGCCGGGTTAACCTACAGCCCTGCTTGGACTGACGGGACACCAGCACTGCTTCTCCACGCTGGCTGTAAACCTGGGCCATATTTCCCGCAAGTCCAGGCAGGGCTGTAGGTTAACCTGGCGGGACAGTCAAAGTTGAGCTGGGTTTAGCGCTGCTTCTCTGCGCTGGCTGTAAACCTGGGCCATATTTCCCGCAAGTCCAGGCAGGGCTGTAGGTTAACCTGGCGGGACAGTCAAAGTTGAGCTGGGTTTAGCGCTGCTTCTCTGCGCTGGCTGTGGGCCTGGGGGGCACAGGTCCCGTCTGACTCCCGACCTCTCTGGCCACCCGTGGGCATGGGCCACTCGGGTGGGGACGGGGCGGCGCCGGAGAGCCGGCCGGGATCGATCCTGGCGGCGGATGAGGCGCAGGTTTGTGCCACGTCTCCCTCCTCCAATCACCGCTCTCTATCCTCAGTCCCACCCCCCCTTACTCCTCCCTCCTCCATTGATCGCGCTGAATCATCATGTCTCACCCCCATTGCCTGCTGACTGATGTCTCTCTCGCCCAATCGGCCCCCTCGATCAACAGTCGCACCCCCAGTCTCACGGAAAGCGGAGATTTCATGGGGTTTTAAAATCCGGATTACAAAAGCTTGGGGGGGAGATGTCCCCCACCTCTCAAAACAGAGGGGGACGTGTACCCCATGGCCCCCCCCGGGATTTTCGCCCCATGGTCAGGCAGGATCTCTGGGGAAAAGGAATAGGTGACCTTTCGGGACGAAACCCTTCTTCAGACTGTAGATGCTGGTTTTCAAAAACAGACACAAAGTGCCGGAGTAACTCAATGGGTCAGGCAGCATCTCCGGAGAACGTGGGTAGGTAACATTTTTCAGACTGATTGTGGTGAGGGACCAAGCTGGATGGGAGGAGGGGCAGGGCCTGTCCTGGACTCCCCCGAGTCACAGACACCACTGTACGTGTTACTCCTCTCCGCTGCTCGGCTCCAGGGATCCATTGCTGTCATTCCCAGCATTACACAAAGGAGCAGACCTCTCCACTCCAACAGTGGCCAGATCTGGTGCAGGCAGGGATAGGGTTGCATTAGCAGGGGCTTCTCAGCCTGGCAATGGGAAATGTTTATCAAAATTAGTTTACTCTCATCATTTTATTATTTTACTGATTTGTAAATATTTTAGTGTTTTAAGAAAGGAGCACTTTTAATCATTTATATCTCAATAGTGGAGGCATTTAGAAACTTGCAAGATTCAACAGACGACAATATTTCACCCCTCTGTGCTTCTGCCAAGTCGGGCTGGTGCAGGGGGAACCTCACCATTCACCGGCCAGGGGCCAGACACAGGGGGGACCACTTGGTGTGAGGTCCAGCAAGGCCAGCCCTCCGCACTGACCCACAGACTGGACACTGTCCCTCAGCACTGACTGGACACTGGGATTACTCCGCACTGAACCACAGACAATAGGTGCAGGAGTAGGCCATTCGGCCCTTCGAGCCAGCACCGCCATTCAATGTGAACAATCAGTACCCCGTTCCTGCCTTCTCCCCATATCCCCTGACTGTGCTATCTTTAAGAGCCCTATCTAACTCTCTTTCGAAAGCATCCAGGGAATTGGCCTCCACAGCCTTCTTAGGCAGAGAATGCCACAGATTCACAACTCTCTGTGTGAAAAGGTTTTTACTCATCTCCGTTCTAAATGGCTTAGCCCTTATTCTTAAACTGTGGCCCTTGTTTCTGGACTCCTCCAACATCGGGAACATGTTTCCTGCCTCTAGCGTGTCCAAACCCTTAATAATCTTATATGTCTAAGACAATCTAGGACTGGACATGGTTCCGCTGAATTGACCTACAGGCTGGCCACTGAGATCACCGCACTGAACCACTGTGGTGCGGGTGGATGCTGAGACCCAGCCCAGTGCGCAGGATGGATTGTGGTCCAGTGGGGCATCCCGCTGACCCCTGCCCGAGCATACAATCGCCAGCGGGCAGCAGGAAGAGGGAGGGAAGGAGGAAATTTGAGAAGCCACACGAACTACTTACGCAGGTGTCGTGGTTACAGTGGAATAGAGACAAATGCACCCAGAGAATGGGTGCATTTGGCTTGTACTCGCTAAAATTTACAAGATTGAGGGGGGATCTTATAGAAATTTACAAAATTCTTAAGGGGTTGGACAGGCTAGATGCAGGAAGATTGTTTCCGATGTTGGGGAAATCCAGAACAAGGGGTCACAGTTTAAGGATAAGGGGGAAATCCTTTAGGACCGAGATGAGAAAAACATTTTTCACACAGAGTGGTGAATCTGTGGAATTCTCTGCCACAGAAGGTAGTTGAGGCCAGTTCATTGTCTATATTTAAGAGGGAGTTAGATGTGGCCCTTGTGGCTAAAGGGATCAGGGGGTATGGAGAGAAGGCAGGTACGGGATACTGAGTTGGATGATTAGCCATGATCATATTGAATGGAGGTGCAGGCTCGAAGGGCCGAATGACCTACTACTGCACCTATTTTCTATGTTTCTATGAATTACTAAGAGAGAGGCACAAGGAACTGCAGATGCTGGAATCTTGAGCAAAACACAACATGCTGGAGGAACTCGGCGGGTCAGGCAGCATCTGCAGAGGGAATGGGCAGTCGGGAATTTTCTTCACACTGAATTATTAAGAACGGGCAAAGTAGAAAAATTGAACAGTTGACTGTGGAAAGTGACAAGAAGATTGGGCAGCTGAAGGAAGATAAACAAAGTGTTTAAGAAGGAACTGCAGATGCTGGAAAATCAAAGGTACACAAAAATGCCGGAGAAACTCAGCGGGTGCAGCAGCAGCATCTATGGAGCGAAGGAAATAGGCAACGTTTCGGGACGAAACGCTGCTGCACCCGCTGAGTTTCTCCAGCATTTTTGTGTACCTTCTGAAGGTAAACAAAGGTTGCGCTGCTGAAGTCACTTTATTCTGGAGCATTGTGTGATTGTGGACATTGGACACTGACACGTCAACCCGGGTCAGTGTGCTGCCAAGTTTATAAAGAGCACTAACTCCACGTCTACCTTATCAATGTCTTCATCCTCCTCATCCTCCTCCTCCTCCTCAGAGAAGTCCAGCATCTTCTTGGCAAGCAGCGGATGCCACTGGAGACACTTCCGTTTGGGTCGTTTCCCAGTTCCATCACCATCTGCTGAGTGGTCTTTATTTCTGCTGCTGGCTTTCATGGTGGCAAGCTGCATCACACAAACACAGAGAGCACATGATTATCAATGGGGACAAGGCGGGCGGGCAGGCAGGCACAGCGCAGTGGAGCAGAGCCCAGGCATGGACACTCATCCTCACATTACAGGAGCAGCGGCCAGGGTGACACACCTCATTGTTGCACAGATTGCTGCGCTGGCTCAGGGCTCAGGGTGAGCACGAGCTCCCTCTGCTGCCTCGCTGCCAGCCGGCAGCAGCAGAAGCCAGCAGCAGCATTCTCAGCTCTGCCTCGCAGCACAACTCTTAAAGGGGAAGCCTCTCCCCCCAGAGCACAGGGAGAACGGCTCCTGTGGAATCTCCGCTCCCTCATTCCCACAGCTGCTTCCCATTCCACACCGTGGGAATATGTGAGCGGATGTCTTTTACAGAATGCAAATAATTTAAAATGATTTACGAGGACTGGGGCCTTAACTGCAGGGAGTGGTTGGGCAGGCTAGGACTTTACACAGATAGTGGTGAATCTCTGGAATTCTCTGCCACAGACGGTAGTTGAGGCCAGTTCATTGGCTATATTTAAGAGGGAGTTAGATGTGGCCCTTGTGGCTAAAGGGATCAGGGGGTATGGAGAGAAGGCAGGTACAGGATACTGAGTTGGATGATCAGCCATGATCATATTGAATGGCGGTGCAGGCTTGAAGGGCCGAATGGCCTACACCTGCACCTATTTTCTATGTTTCTCTGTTTAGTCATCCTGTCACACAGCAGGAACCAGGCCCTTCGGCCCTACTTGCCCATGCCGACTCAGGTATTCCATCAACACCAGTCCCACCTGACCGACATTGGCTCACTTCCCTGGAAACTTTTCCTATCCATGCATCTGTCCAAATGTCTTTTAAATGACTTTATTCCTTGGAGCTCAGGAGGCTGTGATCTTATGGGGGTGTATAAAATCATGAGGGGAATAGATAGGGTGAATGTACAGAGTCTTTTACCCAGGGCAGGGAATCACGAACCAGAGGACATAGGTTTAAGGCGAGAGGGGAAAGATTTAGTAGTAACCTAATGGGCATCTTTTTCATTCAGAGGTTGGTGGGTTTATGGAATGAGCTGCCAGAGGAGGTGGATGTGGCAGGAAATATAACAGCATATGGCAATATAATGGCACTTGGACAGGTGCATGGTTAAGAATGAAGGGTCTGAAGAAGGGTTTCGGCCCAAAACGTTGCCTATTTCCTTCGCTCCATAGATGCTGCTGCACCCGCTGAGTTTCTCCAGCATTTTTGTGTACCATGGATAAGAAAAGTCTAGAGGTATATGGGCCAATCGTACTCAGGTGGGACTGGCATAGATGGGGCAACATGGACAAGATGGGTCGAAAGGCCTGTTTCCATGCTGTATGACTCGATGACTCTAAATTGACGAGAAAGTGAATGAAATCGGGGGTCTCCCACTTGCTGCTCCCACATACTCTACCCTTCTGCCACTCTCATCTCACTTTATTACGAGTCACATTTCAGTGCAGAGCCTGGGTGAAGTGGCAGTGAGAGCAAATCTACTCATGATGGGATCAGCGGCCTCTTGGCCTGACTTAACCCAACTCTTATTGCTAAACTTTCTTGAAATATTCAGGTCGCTCTGCCTTTATTGCAGCTCTCTTTCTCGGCTGTTCCAATGGACCCCACTACAGTATCTGTGAAATTAGGTCCACTCCACAGAAGCTGCCCTGGGATGTGTCGGTGGTAGGAAAACTCCCTGATCACAAGCATCCTGTATCTGTACACTGTGGACGGCTTGGCTGCAATCATGTATTCCAAACGAGGGTCTTGACCCGAAGCGTCACCCATTCCTTCTCTCCGGAGATGCTGCCTGTCCCGCTGAGTTACTCCAGCTTTTTGTGTCCGTCATGTATCGTCTTGACTGGACAGCACGCAACAAAAAGCTCGTCACTGTACCTTGCCACAACTAAACTGAGTAGCAAGCGCCAACCTGCCCTGGCTCCCACGTCGGATGCCAATACATATTTAATCCAAGTCCATAATGATCCTTTAACCCATACTCAGATATTAACCACTGCTACAGCACGTCTAACACCGAATATGTAAAGCACGTTCTATACCTCAAATAGAATACTATTTTCATGTGAGATGATCAACGATAAACAGTTTCAGCAGCAGGAAAGTACCCCAAATGTCCACAGAAATAGATTTTTCCTGGAATATTCTGACCAGAGAGAAGGATGCCATGGTAATGGTGTTATTGCATCAGTCGCATTACCTAAGCTGTTAGTAAGGTGCCAATATTATTGTACAATCACAGCCAACAAGTTGACAATGTGGATCCTTGCCCAGGTGTAGTCTGTCTAAACTCCCAGCCCAACCAGTCATCACCCTCTCCAGTCACCTGCGATCACGAGCAGAGTAACAGCAGGAGTTAAGCAAGTGCTATGACTTTCATTGCCAAAAACAGGCTGATTCTCAACTTGTTTCTGTACCACAGCTCAGGCACGTTGGAATGGCAGATGTTCAGAGACAGTTCCTTCTGGACGCATTACCTGGACACTGTGCATGTGTCTGTGATGACGGTTTTCACAGCCTCAATGCTTGGGACAATGCTTACATCTGGCTCAGCGTCTACCTAGGCCTGGTGTTTCCTGGGACTATCCAGCTCTGAGGCCAAGGCTACATTCCACCATTCCACAAAGCAACTCTGATAACAATGAAGCCAATGCATTGCAAGTGTGTCGAACCTCTCCTGCCCACTGTTTGCTACAGAGGGCGTGGTTGGTAGAGGCTCATCGTCTCAGTTCAAGAACATTGCTTGAAGGAGTTCCACAAGGCAGCTTTCCAAAAACTCAGGCCAGCAGGACAATCATAGAAACATAGATAATAGGTGCAGGAGTAGGCCATTCGGCCCTTCAAGCCTGCACCGCCATTCAGTATGATCATGGCTGATCATCCAACTCAGTATCCTGTACCTGCTTTCTCTCCATAGCCCCTGATCCCTTTAGCCACAAGGGCCACATCTAACTCCCTCTTAAATATAGCCAAATGAACTGGCCTCAACTACCTTCTGTGGCAGAGAATTCCAGAGATTCACCACTGTGTGAAAAATGTTTTTCTCATCTCGGTCCTAAAAGATTCCCCCCTTATCCTTAAACTGTGACCCCTTGTTCTGGACTTCCCCAACATCGGGACCAATCTTCCTGCATCTAGCCTGTCCAACCCCTTAAGAATTTTGTAAGTTTCTATAAGATCCCCCCTCAATCTTCTAAATTCTACCGAGTCTATCCAGTCTTTCTTCATATGAAAGTCCTGCCATCCCAGGAATCAGTCTGGTGAACCTTCTCTGCACTCCCTCTATGGCAAGAATGTCTTTTCTCAGATTAGGAGACCAAAACTGTACACAATACTCCAGGTGTGGCCTCGCCAAGACTCTGTACAACTGCAGTAGAACCTCCCTGCTCCTATACTCAACTCCGTCTAAAGAAATGGCTTGACCCGAAACATCACCAAGTCATGCTCTCCAGGCATGCTGCCCGACCCACAGAGTTACTCCTGCACTCTGTCTGTTTTTTGCAGCTGTATTTTAGCCGTTTCATTAACTACTGCAGGAGGTTGAGTTGCTGGTAAATCATTGCAGTGTTCAGCTCCATCCACGTGTCTCTGCTGTGTAGTCCATACCACTGCAGAAAGCCCTGGAGAACCTGCACACCACACAACCGTTCACTTTAGTTTGTTGTCACGTGTACTGAGGTACAGTGAAAAGCTTTTGTTGTGTGCCATCCAGTCAGCAGAAAGACAATACATGATAACAATCAATTAATTTACAGTGTAGAGATACATGATAAGGGAATAACATTTAGTGCAAGGTAAAGCTAGCAAAGTCCAGTCAAGTATAATCATCAATGAGTGGATAGTAGTTCAGCACTGCTCTCTGGTTGTGGTAGGATGATTCAGTTGCCTGATCACAGCTGGGAAGGAACTGCCCCCGAATCTGGAGGTGTGCGTTTTCACACTTCTATACATTTTGCCTGATGGGAGAGGGGAGAAGAGTGAGTGGCCAGGGTGTGACTCGGCCTAGATTGTGCTGCTGGACTTGCTGAGGCAGCGTGAGGTATAAATGGAGTGAATGGAAGGGAGGTTGGTTTGTGTGATGGACTGGGCTGCGTCCACAATTCGCTGCAATTTCTTACTGTCCCGGATGGAGCTGTTCCCAAATCATGCTGGGATGCATCCTGATAAAATGCTTTCTATGGTGCATCTGTAGAAGTTGGTGAGAGTTGCAGGGGGCATGCCAAACTCCCGAAGACTTCTAAGGAAATAGCATTGTTGGTCGTTGCTTCAGGAGACGTTGTTGGTGAGATTGACTACGAGGAATTTGACGTTATCAACCATCTCTACTTCAGCACCGTCAATTGAAACTGGGGTGTGTGAACCGCTTCACTTCCTGAAGCCAATCATTATCTCCTTTGTCTTGCTGACATTGAGAGAAAGGTTGTTGTCTCGACACCAGGATACAAGGTCCCGATCTCCTTCCCGTAGTCCGTCTCATCATTATTTGATATCCAGCCCACAATGGTGGTGTCGTCTGCGAATTTGAACATTGAATTATATTTGTACATGGCTGCACAGTGGTGGCTGTACAAGGAGTAAAGAAGGGGCTGAGAACACATCCTTGTGGAGCACCAGTGGCGTGGATTATCACAGAGGATGATTTGTCCCCTATCCTCACTGATTGGGGTCTGTTGGTCAGGAAGTCGAGGATCCAGTTGCAGAGATGAGTGCTGACACCAAGTCGTGTGAGTTTGTTGATGAGCTTGGATGGGATAATGGTGTTAAAGGCAGAGCTGTAGCCTGTGAATAGGAGTCCATTCATGGCTAGGCAATGCCCCGCTGCAATAAGAGAGTTCAACCAGCTCTCTGGGGGTCAGGCAGCATCTCTGGAGAGAAGGATTGGGTGACGTTTCAGGTCGAGACCCTTCTTCAGGCTGGTTAGGGATAAGGGGAACGAGAGATAGAGAACAAATGAAATGAAAGATATGCGAAAAAAAAGCAACGGTGATAAAGGAAGGCCATTATTTGGTGAGGAAGGTGAGAACGGGACCTTGGTGCGACTTTGGTGGGGAGAGATGGAGAGACAGGGAATGCAGGAGTTACATTGAAGGTCTGAAAAAGGAGTCTACCCGAAATGTCACCAATTCCCTCCCTCACCCGCTGAGATTCTCCAGCATTTTTGCCTACTTTTGAAGTTGGATTGCACGGGTTACTTGAAGTAACCCCTGCACCCCCTCTCTCTCTCTCCAACCCTCCCCCACCCGTCAGGTTCCCGTTCCCACACAGCAAACAATGGCCTGTTTCCTTTATCATCGTTACTGTTTTGCATTTCTTTAATTCATTTGTTCTATATCTCTCTACATTACTGTCTATATCTCTCGTCTCCCTATCCCCTGACTAGTCTGCAGGGCAAGGTGCACTCAGACTAGGGCCTTTGATGCAACCATTCTGATGCAATGACACTGCTGTGAACCAAGTTCCCACATGGCAGAAGATGTCGTCAGCAACTGGGAAACCCACCTTGCGGCACCCAAACCACTGTACTTCAGTCGGGCATCCTTTACCTGGCCTGTATCCAATACTTGGCTGCGTTATAAACGGCCAACGCCTTGTGGCTCAGTGCCAGGTGTGTGCAGGAGCACCGACAAACCCAGAGAACGCAAGCACTTCAAATTCAGCGGGATGGCCAACCTGCATCCTTGCAAAGTGTGGTGGGTGAGAAACGTCAGTGCAGGAGTGCCCACTCAATATCAAAGGAATATTTTCATCATACTCCCTATGAATTACTTTGAACATGAATTATGATTTGACCTTATCAATCTAATTAAACTTTGAGTAACAGAATAAACTGCTTCTAACCATCTGGATCTGGATATATACCCCATCCCCTGCACAGATGGTCCCTCGAGATCAAAGACAGCTTGGTTTCACCCTTCAGTTGCAGGTTCAGGAGTGGGAACTGCGGACTCTGCCCGAGATGGGGGAGGAGATGGGCAATCAGGTCGGTAGTTTGATCAGGTAGGTTACTCGCCCCGCTGTTTGTGCAGAGTTTCCATACAGACTCAAGGCTCTCAATAGACTCTGACCGCTCCCTCTCCACTTCTGCCCACTCACTCATGGGATGGGGGTTCTCAAGTGTCAGTGGGAATTGTAGCATTTTTCCCCCCCCAAGGAAGGTTTGAACCTTTTCTTCATTCTGCCCGGTGATCTCGTTCCCACTGCAGACCTAGGAACAGACATGAATGATGGGTCCTGTCCAACGTAGGTAACTGGGCATTGTTCGGGCGATTATGGCCGGTCACTTTAACGGCATCGCTGCCTTCACTCATCACAGTTCCAGAGCCAAGTTTTCAGTAAGAAGCCGTTCCTTCTTCCTAACATGGGATACGTTGGGCTACACTGGATAAAGGAGACCCTCTTGATACATGCACAAATTAAATAGAATGTTCCTTGCAGCTTTCTTATTTGTACAAAGCAGAAGTGTACTTTTATGAAAAGGAAAGTGAAGAGGTAAAGATGTTGCAACTGATTAGGATGTGAAATTGAACCGAGAAATAGTCCACCCTTTGGTTTACTTTAAAAGTGGTTATGGGCCTGTCCCACTTGGCAATTTTTTAGGCAACTGCCGGCAACTGTCATAGTTATAGCAGGTTGCCGAAAAACCGGCGACAACCTGGCAGCAACCTACGAAAGCACCTACGTCAGGAAAAGTCAAGCTACGCTCATTGGCGTCAAAAACCCACTGTCGCCTATTTTTCCACGTTGAAAATTTAGCGGCGACCAGAGACGCTATGACTTTTTTGCGCGACTGAGGAGGCTACTCACAAACGACCACCAGTGAACATGTGGCGACAAACTAGACGCCTGTAGTTGCCTGTGATTTAAATTTTGGAAAAAGATAACAGTCCCCACAGTGAAGATGTGGATCACAGAAATGACCGAGACACTAGATCTAGAAAAAAATAAAGCTCGTCTTGACTGACAAACCAGATCAATTTTCCAAAATACGGTCTCCTTTTATTGAATTTCTTCAACAATATAATGGTTGAACACAAACTCAAAACCAACTCTAGGGTTGGGTGAGCGGGTGTATGGAAGGGTATTGGGATATATCTCCGCTTCTTTCACTTCTTCGGCCCATTACAGACCTAGACTTTCTGACCGTGGAACAAATTGCAATACTGCTACTTCGTACATTGTAGAACAGAAATGCTTCAAATCAAAGGCCAAAATGTCAAATTGCTTCAAAGTGTTGCTTGATCTATAGTTAAAATGAGAGCGTAGCGTTACGCTGTAATTAATGTGAAACATCCAGGATAATCCCACCAAAGTCCAGATGCTATTTGAGGAGAGGGCCTGATTTTAACGCGGATTCCCAGGACATCCCTCAGCGTTTGATGCGGTGAGTTGAGGGATTCCCAGCACCAGACCCAGCTCCGCACAGACCACCGTTCACAGCTGGGGCAGCAGCACTGAGAGTGCAGCATGTTTAGGAAACATTTACACAGGTACATGGATAAGATGGGTTAAGAGGCTTATAGGTAGGAAGGAACTGCAGATGCTGGTTTACACAGCAGATAGACACAAAATGCTGGAGTAACTCAGTGGGACCGGTAGCATCGCTAGAGGGAAAGAATGGGTAACATTTTTGGGTAGGAACCCTTCTTCTGACTGACGAAATCTGAATGGTCTCGACCTGAAACCTCACCCATTCCTTCTCTCCAGAGATACTGAATCACTCCAGCATTCTGTGTCAGTCTTCACAGGGATATGGGCCAAATGCAGGCAGGTGTGACTAGTTTTAGATGGGACATGTTGGTTAGCATGGGCAAGTTGGGCAGAAGGGCCCGTGTCCATGCTGTATGATTCTATGAGAGGCCTCAGTGTTCAGGGATGTGGCCTCAGTGTTCAGTGCGATGACAATGACATCAAATCCCTCTCCTGGGTGCCACCCTGTTGCACAGACATGTACTGCACCGACTACACCCACGCTTGCCCTCCGGAAACATAGCTCACCCATGGGCAGCTTTCCACCCCACTCTCGTGTCAACTATTCAAATTCCAGTTTCACTTTTAGTCAGGACCGCTCAGTCGCGAGCATCATAACAGCCCAGTAGAACAAAGATTTGCAGATAGACACAAACAGCTGGAGTAACTCAGCCGGACAGGCAGCATCTCTGGAGAGAAGGTATGGGTGACGTTTCGGGTGGAGACCCTCCTTCAGACTGATGTCAGGGATAAGGGAGACGAGAGATATACATGGTGATGTGGAGAGATTAAGAACAATGAATGAAAGATATGCAAAAAAGTAACGATGATAAAGGAAACAGGCCATTGTTAGCTGCTTGTAGGGTGAAAATGAGAAACTAGTGCGACTTGGGGGAGGGGGAGGGATAGAGAGAGAGGGAATGCCGGGGCTACCTGAAGTGAGAGAAATCAATATTCATACCACTGGGCGGTAAGCTGCCCAAGCGGAATATGAGATGCTGTTCCTCCAATTTGCGTTTAGTCACACTCTGACAAAGGAGGAGACCCAGGACAGAAAGGTCTGTGTAGGAATGGGAAGGAGAATTAAAGTGTCCAGCAACCGGGAGATCAGGTTGGTTCAGGCGGGCTGAGCAAAGGTGTTACGCGAAACGATCGCCCAGTCTGCGTTTGGTCTCGCCGATGTATAAGAGTCCACATCTTGAACAACGTATAACAGTAGATGAGGTTGGAGGAGGTGCAAGTGAACCCCTGCCGAACTCGAAAGGACTGTCGGGGTCCCTGGACAGAGTCGAGGGAGGAGGTATAGTGACAGATGTCTGCAGATGGTTTATAAATGAAAGAACACAAAGTGCCAGAGTAACTCAGCGGGTCAGGCAGCATCTCTGGAGAAAAAGGATGGGTGAATTTTCGGGTTGAGCCTTGTTTGAAAAGTGGAGCTCAGAGTTGAATTCCAGATATGAGCCGGGATTGATTGCCTTTGATACCAAGGTGGCACTCCAGGCGTCTCGGAAAAACTGAGGGCAATGAGTATCTAAAGTTAAACACTCCATGGGGTTGAGTCACACTTTGCACAATGGCAGAGAAATATGGTTATCAGAAGCCACTCATCTCAGCCCCAACATACTGCAAGTGTCAGAGACAGACCCTTCAGCCCAATTCACCATGCCAATTCCACCAATTCCCTACCTAGTCTGAAGAAGGGTCTCGACCTGAAACATCACCCATTCCTTCTCTCCAGGGATGCTGCCTGAACCACAGAGTTTTGTGTCTATCTTTGATTTAAACCAGCGTCTGCAGTTCCTTCCTACACATATGTGTGCAAATGTCTTTGAAAAGTTGTTATTGTACCAGCCTCAGCTACCTCAGTAGTATATGGTAGCGTATTCCATATGTCCACCATCCTCTCAGTGAAAAGGTTTCCCTTCAGGTTCTTTTTAAATCTTTCCACTCTCACCTTAGACCTTGATTTCTCCCATTCTGGGGAAAAGACTGTGCATTCACCCTCTCCATTCCTCTCATGGCTTTAAAAACCTCTATAAGATCATCCTTCAGCCGTTGTGCTCCAAGGTATAAACCCTTAGCCTTCCCAACCTCTCCCTATAGCCCCCTCTGGAGAAGCACAGCGGTGTATCGGTAGAGATGCTGCCTTGTAGCGTCAGAAACCAGAGTTTGATCCTGACTACAGCTGCCATCGGCACCGAGCTTGTACATTCTCCCTGTGACTACGTGGGTTTTCTCCTGGTGCTCCGGCTTCCTCCGACATTCCAAAGATGTGCAGGTTTGTAGGTTAATTGGCTTCCAAAAAATTGTAAATTGTTCCTGGTGGGTAGGATAGTGCAAGCGGGGATTGTTGGCCAGCACGGACTTGGTCGGCCGAAGGGCCAGTTTCATTTCTGTATCTCTAAAGTCTCAGGCCCTCGAGACCCAGCAACACCCTGGTAGATCTTCTCTGCACTCTTCCACCACAACTTCATTGCAACGTTCGATCAACAGATGCCACCGTTTGGTTCAAGTCAAAAAATCCATTGATGTTGTTCTTATCTCCTCAACTCCGCATCCACACTTCTCTGGGAGAGACAATTTCAAAAAGTCACCCTTCTCTAAGGAAAGCAACTCTTTCTTCAAAAGCCAGCTCCATACCTCATGTAATGTGGTCTTGATCTTGATTTTCGTAGCAGGGAAAATAGCCTCCCCTTTCCAACTCTGAGAATCTAACTCAACGACAAACTCAACAATGCATAGGAGAGGGGAAAGTGGTGACCTTACCAATAATTAGTTTGTCAACGTAATTATCTTGTGTTACTGAGCTGCCGAGTTGGGAGACTCTGCATCTGCACAAAAATATTATCTTTCTCTCCTCAGAGACCAACAGAAAGTAGTTGTAGGAATGAACTGCAGGTGCTGGCTTAAACCGAAGGTACACACAAAATGCTGGAGTAACTCAGCGGGACAGGCAGCATCTCTGGAGAGCAAGTATGGGTGACGTTCCGGGTCTCAATCCGAAACCGACCCGAAACGTCACCGATTCCTTCTCTCCAGAGATGCTGCCTGCCTCGCTGATTTACTCCAGCATTTTGTGTCTCTCTACAGAAATCTTCGGCACAGCAACCTGCTAAGGACAACGGCAACCAAAGTCATACATGCAGAATTACACGTTTCAGGGACATTCTGTATGGCTGAATAGGGATGCCTAATAGCTTCTGGGTCTTCCCTTCAGAATAGTCGTTGACGGAGCTATTTAACAGCATGTTAGTCACAGTCGTAAAACCATTAGTCCCATTCTCTGATGTGACCCTGCGCTGCATAATACCACCATCTGGCCACAATGAGACCTGCCCACAGAGCAGCAGAGAAATGGACAGCTGGCTCATTCAGAACCAGCCTCTGTCCACTGGCAGACAGTCAGGGACGGGGAAATGTATTGCACCACCATGGTATGCATGGTTAAAGTACGTGGATCAATCAAAAATCCAAAACATACCAAAAAGAGAATTAAATATATTTTCAACAGTTAAAAACATCCAAGTAAAATCTAAGATCACAAATTGGAGGAACTGCATCTCGAATTTTGCTTGGGCAGGTTACACCCCAGTGGTATGAATATTGATTTCTCCAACTTCAAGTAACCTCTGCATTCCCTCTCTCTCCCTCTCCATCCCTCCCCCCCCCCTCAACCCCCCACCACAAGTCGTACCTGCTTCAAAGTCGTCTTGTTGAGTCTCGTTGTCTGTACTCGCTCTCACCTAACAAACAGCTGCCAATGGCCCTTATCATTTATCATTACTTTTTTGTATATCTTTCATAGAAACAGGAAATGGGTGCAGGAGTAGGTCATTCGGCCCTTCGAGTGAGCACCACCATTCAATATGATTATGGCTGATCATCCAAAATCAGTACCCCGTTCCGGCCTTTTCCCCCATATCCCTCGATTTCCTGAGCCCGAAGAGCTAAATCTAACTCGCTCTTGAAAACATCCAGTGAATTGGCCTCCACTGCCTATTGTGGCAGAGAATTCTACAGATACACAACTGACTTGGTGAAAAAGTTTTTCCTCATCTCAATCCTAAATGGCCTACCCCTTATTCTTAAACTGTGACCCCCTGGTTCTGGACTCCCCTAACATCAGGAACATTTTTCCTGCATCTTCGCTGTCCAACCCTCTAGGAATTCTATGTTTCCATAAGATACCCTCTCATCCTTCTAAATTCCAGTGAATACAAGTCCAGTCGACCCATTCTTTCATCATATGACAGTCCCGCCATCCCGAGAATTAACCTGGTGAACGTACGCTGCACTCCCTCAATAGCAAGAATGTCCTTCCTCAAATTAGGAGACCAAAATTGCACACAATACTCCAGGTGCAGTCTCACCATGGTCCTGTACAACTGCAGGAGGACCTCCTTGCTCCTAAATTCAAATCCTCTTGCAATGAAAGCCAACATGCCATTCGCTTTCCTCACTGCCTGCTGTACCTGCATGCTTATTTTCAATTACTGATGTACAAGCACACCCAGGTCTCGTTGCACCTCCCCTTCTCCTAATCTGACACCAATCAGATAATAATCTGCCTTCCTGTTCTTGCCACCAAAGTGGATAACCTCACATTTATCTATATTATACTGCATCTGCCATGCTTCTTCCCACTCACCCAACCTATCCAAGTCACCCTGCAGCCTCAATAGCATCCTCCTCGCTGCTCACACTGCCACGCTGCTTTGTGTCATCTGCAAACTTAGAGATGTTACATTTAATTCCCTCGTCTAAATCGTTAATATATATATTAAACAACTGGGGTCCCAGCACTGAGCCTTGCGGCGCCCCACTCACTAGTCACTGCCTGCCGTTCTGAAAAGGACCCGTTAATTCCTACTCTTTGCTTCCTGTCTGCCAACCAGTTCTCTATCCATGTCAATATCCTATCCCCAATACCATGTGGTCTAATTTTGCACATTAAATTGTTCATTCATTTGTTCTCTATCTCTCTACATCACCGTCTATATCTCTCGTTTCCCCTTCCCCAGACTCAGTCTAAAGAAAGGGCTCGACCCGAAACAACACCTATTCCTTTTCTCCAGAGATGCTGTTTTGACGCGCTGAGTTACTCCAGTTTTTTGTGTCTATCTTAAGTGCCTCAACCTTCTGGCTGCTAATGTCAAGAGAAATGAATGGACCTCCTCTACCTAAACCAGGTGTGGACGGATACAGGTTCAATCAGAATAGTCACTGGTCGAAGCACAAGGGAACAGCCAAATATCCTCACCCTGTCCCGGCAAGGCACCATCAGAGTACAGACAGGAGAGTGGGTAGAGAATGTCCTGATTTGCACTGGGCCTCAAATCCAGTGACACTTATGTCGCAAATTCTCTGGGTTGGAACTTGTGTCAGAATGTCCCAACAAGTTCCAAGCCCGGCGAGTCGAGAGATTTAGGCCGGCAGAAAATGGATTCAAGTGAGGAAGTGAACTGAACGCTGGACTTTGCTTGCAAGGACCTTCAGCAAGGAAGGCACCAACACACTAGAATCTCAACATGACTTTATGTCCTGTTATGTTGCAGTAAGCTGGGTACTGTCAAAAATCCCTGCATTGCAGCATTGCTGACATTCAATGCATTTAATGCAATATGCTGAATGCATTTTAAAGGAAAGCAACCACACTGCATTTTGGCATGAAAAACCACTGCCATTTTTTAATGTGTTTATACAAAGCTAAATAGAGTTATTGTGGCACAGTTTTTGTGGCATAATGTTTCTTTAGGAAGAAAGATGTGTGTTTTGCACCTTAAAATGAATATTGAGGATTTAGCTATCAGATGGAAGCTGCATACCAAATCTCGTTGTACCTCTGTGCAATGACAATAAAATACATTATTATTATTATTAATAATTGACTGGAAATTGAACTTTACTGAAACCTCAGGAGTTGGATCGTCCACCATATTTTTCACCAAAATAAAGCATAAAGCTTTAACTTGATGCTAACAAGTTTTTATAGTTTAATAATCCAGAGGTGAAAGGGGTTAAGTGGCCATTCAGTCACACATTATGTCTGCTTAGTCACAGAAACCTGGTGGAATTGCACAGAAATATTCAAACACAGCATGAGCTCCTTCAAATATTTATGAAATGTAACTACAGAATTCTTATTTAAACCCCACTGCTGTGAATTCATGAATAATGCACTGCAGGATAATATGCAGCACAATTACAGAAGTGACAGATTAATTCTGGTGTATACGTACGGTATCTTCCCTCAATGAATCACGACACAAGCCTTGCCAGCTGGTCATGCAATGTCCACAGTGCCCCCGACTCCACTGTCCACACACTGCCCCCTGTTACAGTGTAGTGAGCTGAGCCCCCAGTGGATAGATACACATGCCTCTAATTGTTCCGGGGCCCAGACCACGGCACAACCAGCTCTGTGACATTCACAACACATTTGGGTTTGGATGAAGAAAGACAATGACCAATTTTCTTTCCCCACTTCAGCCTAGCAGAATACAAAACATTTCCATTCATCAACCCACTGGTGCTTCATTGATACAACATCAGTTGTTAGTGAACTCAACGATCTGGAAGTGCCAATGTGTACCCTTCGGACTGAGATTTCATTTGACTACTTTGATTCACAAATTTATGTTTCCAACACGGTTCAAGCATTTTAAGTTCAGACCAAGTCTTGTTCAGATCAGCTAAGAATGAAGAAGTTGGGAGGTCATGTTGCAGTTGTACAAGACGTTGGTGAGACCGCAGTTAGAGTATTGTGTTCAGTTCTGGGCACCACGTTATAGAAACATAGAATATAGGTGCATCGGTAGGCCATTCGGCCCTTCGAGCCTGCACTGTCATTCAATATGATCATGGCTGATCATCCAACTCAGTATCCTGTACCTGCCTTCTCTCCATACCCCCTGATCCTTTAGCCACAAGGGCCACATCTAACTCCCTCTTAAATATAGCCAATGAACTGGCCTCAACTACCTTCTGTGGCAGAGAATTCCAGAGATTCACCACTCTCTGTGTGAAAAATGTTTTCCTCATCTCGGTCCTAAAAGATTTCCCCCTTATCCTTAAACTGTGACCCCTTGTTATGGACTTCCCGAACATCGGGAACAATCTTCCTGCATAGGAAAGATATTGTCAAGCTTGAAAGAGTTCAGAGAGGATGTTGCCAGGGCTAGAGGGTGTGAGCTATAGGGAGAGGTTGAGTAGGCTGGAGCGCAGGAGGATGAGGGGTGATCTTATAGAGCTGTATAAAATCATGAGAGGAATAAATCGGGTAGATGCACAGACTCTCCTGCCCAGAGTAAGGACTATCGAGGACCAGCGGGCATAGGTTCATAGTTAATAGAGGGGTAACTTTTTCATACAAAGGGTGGTGGGTGTATGGAACTAGCTGCCAGAGGAGGTAATTGAGGCAGAGACTATCCCAACGTTTAAGAAACAATTGGATAGGTACACGGATAGGACAGGTTTGGAAGGATATGGACCAAACACAGGCAGGTAGGACAAGTGTAGCTGGGATATGTTGGCCGGTGTGGGCAAGTTGGGCCGGCGGGCCTGTTTCCACATTATATCACTCTATGACTCTGTGTGGACGAACGACTGGAATGGACTGTTAGTGTGTTTGACAGACATGTTTTAACTCCCACCATAATTTAACAACTGACAATATTATTTCTCTACTGTTCAAAGAATAAAATTATTCATTCCATCTTCATCTCACCTCCAGCTGCTTGCATTCAGATTGTGACGCACTCAGAAATATCATGCAGCCATCAACAAGCCATTTACACCAACCCCACTTAGTTATTCTCCCATTATTCTCATCATCCCCCATTCCCTCTGTCACAAAGCTGCTCCGCTTCCAGTTCTGTAATGCCGAACCTCTCCTCTTTAATTGCTTCCGCGCATCTCCCTCCGCAACGCGTTCAACTCCTCACGGTCCGATCACTCCAATGTTCCTGCCGCTGACTCACCAGAACTCCAGTTGATGCAAAGGTTTATTGATTGCAGACAATCTGCAACAATTGGCAAACAAGCATTGCCACCTGTGTTCACCTATGAGAGTAAGCATGTAGGTGCAACAGGCAGTGAAGAAAGCCAATGGCATGTTGGCTTTCATAACAAGAGGAGTTAAGTATAGGAGCAAAGAGGTCCTTCTGCAGTTGTACAGGGCCCTAGTGAGACCACACCTGGAGTAACGTGTGCAATTGTGTTCCCTTAATTTGAGGAAGGACATTTTGATAGGTGACGTTTTGGATCGGGACCCTTCTTCAGACATGCCTGACACGAACAAACTTCAAATGTCCTCCAAACCGTCCAATTTAAATGGAGCACGAAGCATCCATGAGCTGGCAAAAATGAAATTCAGTAGAAATATATTATAGTAATCCAGGTGTTCTATAACAATGATAAAGATCAAAGCACAGTGTGGTGTGCAATGAACACACCGCAGTGTGACCAAATGTGGTCTTTGTAATGAGCGGTGGCAGAACAGATGTTTAAATCACTGAATGCCAACTTTGCCTCTCAAACACACATATTGGTGGAAATACATTTGTATTGTTAATAATTGGAATGCACAAATAAACAAACTACTAAAGTATTTAAAGATGTAATCTGACTGTCCAAGGAGATGGTATTCCCATTCTGATGGTATTCCCATACAACTTCTGCCAAATGGGCAATGATTTTTTTCCTGTTTTCACCTGTGGTTTATTTCCGTATTTTGGCTTTTATTAATTCTTGGTAAATTGCAGAGTCATACAGCGTGGAAACATGCACTTTGTCCCAACTGGTTCACACCAACCAATGTGTCCCATCTACAATGGTTCCCACCTGCCTGTGTTCGGCCCATATCTCTCCAAACCTGTCCAATCCATGTTTCTTAAGTGTTGTGATAGTCCCTGCCTCAACTCCCTCCTCTGGCAGCTTGTTCCATACACCTACCACTGCGTTACCCCTCAGATTCCTATTAAATCCTTTCCCCTACACCTTAAACCTATACGCCCTGGTTCCCGATTCCCCAACTCTGGGAAAGAGAATCTGTGCGTCTACCCGATCGATTCCTTATGATTTTATACACTTCTATCAGATCTCCCCTTCTACTCCTGTGCTCCATATTTTAAACAAAACTCAGGAAATATGTCAGCTTTATGTTCCCCTTATACTCCTGTGCTCCATATTTTAAACAAAACTCAGGAAATATGTCAGCTTTATGTTTCTATGAAGTACACCCATATCAGAATCAATAATAATCTAGTTCAAACGTCACCCTATTTATTTCTTCAACAAAATGTTCCTTTGTTGGTTTTAATGCCAACACAATTAGTACATAGCTTCACCCATTCCTTCACCCCAGAGATGATGCCTGTCCCGTTGACAGGCAAACTCCAGCGTTTTGTACAACATTTTCAGTGTAAACAGCATCTGCTGTTCCCTCCTAGTCAAGTCAAGTCACATTTATTTATATAGCACATTTAAAAAACAACTCTCGTTGGCCAAAGTGCTTTACATTTGTGATAAGTATAGTATAAACAAACAAACTACATACATATATACATATAGCCCTCGCTCAGTGGACGTCAGGAAAGGCTTGGGAGTATAGATAAGATTTTAGTCTTGACTTAAAGGAGTCGATGGAGGGGGCAGTTCTGATGGGAAGGGGGATGCTGTTCCACAGTCTAGGAGCTGCAACCGCAAAGGCGCGGTCACCCCTAAGCTTATGCCTAGATATTCAGCAGCCCCAAGTCAGCCGATCTGAGGGACCTGGAGGTGTAGTGGTGGGTGAGAAGGCTTTTAATGTAGGAGGGGGCAAGCCCATTGAGGACTTTGTAGACATAGAGGAGGGTCTTGAAATGTATACGGAACCGCACAGGGAGTCAGTGGAGAGAGGCCAGTATCGGGGTGATGTGGTCCCTTTTTCGGGTGCCCGTCGGGAGTCTCGCTGCGGCGTTTTGGACCAGTTGCAGGCGGGACAGCGAAGATTGGCTGATGCCAGTGTAAAGAGAGTTGCAGTAATCTAGGCGGGAGGAGATAAATGTGTGGATGATCTTTTCGAGGTCATCAAAGTGGAGGAATTGTTTTATTTTAGCTATCGTCCGAAGCTGAAAGAAGCTAGCTTTTACCACGGCATTGACTTGTTTGTCAAATTTCAGTGCTGAGTCAAATATCACGCCGAGGTTTTTGACGTGAGGTTTGAGTAGTGGGGTAAGGCTTCCAAGACTGCCTGCTATCATTTTGATTGAGTCCGAGGGGCCGAGAAGGATGACCTCAGACTTACTCTCGTTTAGTTGGAGGAAGTTCTGGGCCATCCAGCACTTTATATCCTCGAGGCAGCGGGTAAGGTTAAGTAGATTTGATTGGTTCCTACACCTAATGATCTCCTAATTGTGGACAAAAAAGCTGGAGAAACTCAGTGGGTGAGGCAGCATCTATGGAGCGAAGGAAATAGGCGACGTTTCGGGTCGAGACCCTTCTTCAGACGAAGGGCCGGGTCGAGACCATTCTTCTGAAGAAGGGTCTCGACACGAAACATCGCCTATTTCCTTCGCTCCACAGATGCTGCCTCACCCGCTGAGTTTCTCCAGCACTTTTGTCTACCTTCAATTGTCCAGCATCTGCAGTTCCTTCTTAAACCTAATTGTGGATGATCAGCCACGATCACACGACCACAGCTGGCTCAAAGGGCTGAGTAGCCTACTCCTGCAATTACTGTCTAACCTTTATTTTTAATCTTTTTCCATTCGAGTTTTGCTCTTCCAATGCTTTTCATTACCTCACTTCACAATTAGTTAATTTCATCAAGCAATGTGATTGATAAAAGCATCTGAGAGTTAAGGGCCTGTCCCACTGTACGAGGTAAGTCAAGAGTTCTCCCGAGTTTCCCCTGATTTGAACTCGGAGAATTATGGTAATAGCCGTTCGTATGTACTCAGGGGCTCTCGTGGACATTTTTCACAGTGCTGAAAAAACGTCACGAGTTACCGCGTTTCCCGAGTACCTGCTGTTAGCGTTACGAACCGCTACGAGACATCGACAAGCTCCGACGTACCCGCTACGTACTTACGAGTTTGATTTTTTTTAAACTCGGGAGAGCTCTTGAATTACCTCGTACAGTGGGACAGGCCCTTGATATTGAAAGTCATGTGAAGTCCTTATAGGAAGATGAGCAAAAATATAATGTATTGCCTACATGCACAGTATCAGTGGAGAAAGTTTTAAAATATTGCCCATATTAGGAAAGAAAGATTTTTTAAAGAAAGACTGGGTAACCCAAAATGCTCAAGCCCTAATGATTGTACCATGCATACATATTTGGTTCCTTAAGTTAACAGCTCATGGCTACTGGTAATCGGCTACCCTCGACGCCCAGTTTTATGTGACTTGCAAAATGCAATCCCATAAAAATAAAAAATAAATTTAATCTGTCAACATTTTAAAAGATAATTAAAATGATGCCCACCTCCTCACGTAACTATTTCAGCGTTGTGATCCCATTTTATTATTTCTCCAAGACCAACATAACAGTTAAATGTAAGATTCGCTTCTCGGGGAAACACTGCCTTCAGTTTCACTTTACAATGAATCAGAACAAGCTGCAGTACCACTGCGTGGCTGTCAGCGGCAGCGTTGAGCTACCGGAGGTCTCCCTTGTAAACAAGCACCACGAGGAAGGAGGAACTAATTCACAGCCCTGGGTTCAAAATATTGACATAAAAATCTCCACCAAGACGAGAAGAGACACCTTCCAACTTTTATTCCATCAATAACAAGCCAATGATTTAACTTCACCACAATTCAATGCGGTTATGATCACAAATGGAAACAAAACAATGGTGTACAGAATTGATGTGTGATTAACAGAAATGATGTGGCCCTATCAAACAGATTTTAATTCAATGTAGAATCTTTTATGTTGACTGTTGTCAGAGTGAGGCCCAGCGCAAATTGGAGGAACAGCACCTCATATTTCGCTTGGGCAGTTTACACCCCAGTGGTATGAATATTGATTTCTCCAACTTCCAGTAACCCTTGTTTTCCCTCTCTCCATCCCTCTCCCCTTCCCAGTTATCCAACCAGTCTCCGACTAGATTATATTTCCGTTTGCTTTGCTACCTTCTCCCAGCTAACAATGATCTACAATGAGTCAGAAGCGAGTTCCTGACCCAAAACATCGATGATCCATGTCATTCATAGATGCAGCATTTTTGTCTATCTACAATGTCCTTGGTCTCCATCCCCTTTACCCTGTTTTCACACCTCACACTTCCTTATCTATGTATCTCCCTCCCCTGACATCAGTCTGAAGAAGGTTCTCGACCCAAAACGTCACCCATTCCTTCCCTCCATGTCTCGCTGAGTTACTCCAGCATTTTGTGTCTATCTTCGGTTTAAACCAGCATCTGCAGTTCCTTCTTACACATTGAATCTTTTAAATTTGGAAGTAAAGATCAACATGGAGTACAGGCCAAACACATGGTCAGAGAATATTTTGACAATGACCAAGTATAATGTAAATTCATACATTCATCCCGTTTGCTTGGAATGAATCACTTTCTGGCATGCTACTTGGATCCTAAAGCAGAATAGACACGCTGACAGGATCACAAGGAAATTACTACAAATCTCCATATTCTTGAACATGACCTGCCATTGACAAAACGTTCTGTCAATATTCGCTATCGTCTGATTCTGAGTGTAAACAAAACGGATCATATGCTCTGTTTAAGAAAGAACTGCAGATGCTGGAAAAATCGAAGGTAGACAAAAATGCTGGAGAATTCAGCGGGTGAGGCAGCATCTACGGAGCGAAGGAAATAGGTGACGTTTCGGGTCGAGACCCTTCTTCAGACTGAGATCATTTGGTCTGCTCTGTGAAGTGGGCTTTCAACCACAAACACTGAGACAAGCTACTGCATTCACCCATGGCTAACAATAATGATAAAGTAGTATGTTATTATTCTATTTTTGAATACCATCAGAAATGAACTCCAGTTTTGACTTTTTTTCATGTTTTCTTGTGGTATTGGAGGTGGTCATTTGGCCCATCGAGTCAATGCTAGCCCTCAGAGCACTCCCACCCCTGCACTTAAGGGCCTGTCCCACTTGGGCCGTCACTTACGCGACAAGCCGGTAGTGACTGATGCGCAACGGTCCCGTGAGAGTCACGCGCGTCATCATGCGCCCGCACAGCCGTCTGGAGCGCGTGACGTCATTTGAAGACAGACACAAAATGCGGGAGTAACTCAGCGGGACCGGCAGCATCTTTGGAGAGAAGGAATGGATGATGTTTCGGGTCGAGACTCTTCTTCAGTCTGAAGAAGGGTCTCGACCCGAAACATCATCCATTGCTTCTCTCCATAAATGTTGCCGGTCCTGCTGAGTTACTCCTCCATTTTGTGTCTATCTCCAATGGTCTTGGCCCCGCTCTGGGAGTAGGAGTGGGGGCGGATCCGGACCGCAACGGCCGTGAGCCCCAGGCTGAGCTCGGCGATCGTTTGCCCGCTTCTGCTGCTGTTGGAGGTGAGACGTTGCATCGCGCCAGGGTCTTGGGCCTGTCCCACTTTGGCCGTCAGTTACGAGGCAGGCCGGCGGCGCGCGAAGATTTCGTGCAGGACGAAGTCCGCACTCCTCCACGCCACTCCACACCACTGCATGCGCCTGTCCCGTGCTACCCACAAGCTAGCAGGTCGCGTAAATGGCGCACGAATGACAGCCAAGTGGGACAGGCCCTTTACTTTCCTTGAGGCCTACTTTGGCTCATGTGCCCATCAGCTCCCACGGGACAACTTACATTGACCACTCACATAAAACTACAAAGCAGAGTTAAAGCCTGGACAAGGCCCTTCATCACTGTGTCAAATGCCAAACAGATAGCCCCGCTCTTAATTAGAACAATATGAAGGGGCACAAGGAACTACCATTGCCAGAATCTTGCCTAAAACACAAAATGCTGGAGTAACTCAGTGGGTCAGGCAGCATCTCTGGAAGACCCGAGTTCACCCCCAGACTTTGCAGCAATGAGGTTAACAAGATTTGTAGGAAGGAACTGCTGGTTTACACCGAAGACAGACACAAAATTCTGGAGTAACTCAGCGGGATTTGTAGCATCTCTGGAGAGAAGGAGTGGGTGACGTTTCGGGTCGTGACCCTTCTTCTCACTCCTAAACTTCACCCATTCCTTCTCTCCGGAGATGCTACCTGTCCCGCTGAGTTAGTCGCGCATTTTGTGTCTATGTTAACAAGATTGTTGGTGTCTGTTCCTTTTACGATGTGAAACTGAAAGCAACTTCTGGACATCCCCACACAACCCCATCAGTACACCACAGCAGACCTCATCGTCGTCTCTGGGGTTATAATAAGCACCAAGAACAAATAGGGTGCACGAATTTGGACCGATTTCCATTGACTTGGAGAAGTATCTCATCACAAAGTTGTGACCAGGTCTGAAGGCAAAGTCATGTTTTATTGGAAAGATGAACTGAAAGAGTCCTAGATAGCCAATTGATTTAACATTTTCTTAAAGAGCTTCGAAAAGAGATATTTAGAATTGAAAATATTTTTTAAACTTTCACCAATTACATTTTAAACAAATATTCTTCTCTTGTCACATGGTTGTGAGTTGTTTTTAAAGGAGAGAGCAGTGGGCGGCATGATGGCACAGCGGTAGAGTTGCTGCCTTACAGCGCCAGGGACCTGGGTTTGATCCCGACTACAGGGGCTGTCAGTACAGAGCTTGTACGTTCTCCCCATGACTGTGGGTTTTCTCCGGGATCTCCGGTTTCCTCTCACACTACAAAGACGTACAGGTTTGTAGGTTAATTAGCTTTGTATAATTGCAAATCGTCCCTAGTGTGTGTAGGGTAGTGATCATGTGCGGGCAGTAGGAGTGGGGGCGAATCCTGATCGGTCGGTGTGGACTCAGTGGACCAAAGGGTAACACAATGGTAAATATGAAGAAAATCCAATTGTTATTGGTCAAGAATGAAACCTTTGATGCTCAATCAGCAATGCAAAGTAAAGCAGCTGTAAAAATATAGGTGAACACAATATAACAGGCCCTCGTGATAAACATTCAACAAAATATGCAATGCAAATGTCAAGGTGCTGAACAGGATGAGACAATCCACACCAGCACCAATAATGCTCATTATGTTCCACAGTGAACACAGAGAGAGATGCAGAGAGAGCCTGTTGCACGACAAGCTCTGCATCTACTGACTGCTTCAATGGCCTGTCCCAAAGCCGACTTTGATGCATTTCCACGCTAACTCACCAGAATTCCTACCATGTTTAAGAAAGAACTGCAGATGCTGGTAAAATCAAAGGTAGACACAAAATGCTGGAGAAATCAGTTTCTCCAGAATTGCCCTCATGTCTGGAGAGAAGGAATGGGTGGTTTTGAGTGGAGACCCTTCTTCAGACAAAGAAGGGTCTCGACCTGAAACGTCACCCATTCCTTCATAGACTCAGAAACAGCTTTATTCCAAGAGCTATAGCGGCTCTGAACCTGCCCTGCTAAGTACCCCTCACCCCCCCTGGACTGTCTCCCTCGGATGGTCACGACACACAGCTTATTTATTTATTTATTTTACTTTTCTTTTTCATCGGTTGGAGCTGCATACTAAATCTCGTTGCACTGACGTGCAATGACAATAAAATATATTATTATTATTCTCTCCCAAGATGCTGCTTGACCCGCTGAGTTACTCCAGCATTTTGTGTCTACCTTCGATTTTACCAGCATCTGCAGTTCATTCTTATTAAAATTCCTACCATTCCTTCACCTTAGATTCCATTGTGAATGAGATAAACTGCTGCGGCCATCACTGGGACCAGATCACCTGACCAAGCCATCGTCAACTTACACTTACATCCATCTGTAGCATTACAGAGCATTCTGGTGATCTGGTATTTTGTTGGTTCACATGCTTGATCAATGGTGTTATCATTAATGTTTTATTATTATTAATATTTAGTGTTTTCTGAGTCATTCGTAACTGTCACTGTATGTCATGTTGTTACTTGTGGGTGGAGCACCAAGGCAAATTCCTTGTATGTGAATACTTGGCCAATAAACTTACATACATTCATAGTATCTTAATGCTTGAATGCAAGAAGAAAAAAACACCAGCATATTCAGAACCAATAGTCCGCTGATCTGGATTTGTGCTGATAGTTTTTGAGCAAAAAACTAAATGCCGGAGAATGGACAGACAACGTTTCTGAAGAAGCGTCCCAACCTGAAACATCGTTTGTCCATTTCCTCCACGGAACTTACATTGGAAAGAAATTGAACGAATAATGACAGCATTATTTTTCAATTTGCATTTCCTGATGTTTGCACAGAGGGCACAGCTTTGCATTACAGAAGATCATGATATGGGCCAGTCTCTATGAATGTAACACCCCCCCCTCATGCGGGGCCACTTGTACTTAGTAAATCCTGAAAACACAGCAATGTTAACGCCATCATATTTCCCTCTGACAGTTTTGATCAGACTCCTTCCATAAGAGTCCCCTCTTCTCAAGCTCCTCTCCGACTTCCACACACAGCAGATACAAAACACAGAGTACAATATTCCAGTGGTTTCTGGCATGCACGATTCCTGCAACGTCCCTGCAGTTTTTGTTTTCAGTAGCTCTTCTCATTCCACCCTTGACATTCTTCTGAAAAGAGTAGGGAGCATGGCAGACATTCACCATGCCAGTGTCCCAGGGCAGTGAGCAAGGGAGAATGTAGAGCAAGTGGTTCCTGCTCCTGGGCCGGGCCAAGCTGGCCATCCGCGAGTCACGGCGCTAGGCGAGCCGGCTGCCTGCCCGTTTTCCGGGGTTACGTCCGCGCCCGGTTGGTACTGGAAAGGGACCACGCGCTCTCCACGGGTGCCCTGGGAGATTTCCGGGACTGCTGGGGTGTGGAACTCATCCATAATAAGGATGGTGATTTAGTTGTTTAGGAGTGTATTTGACATTTAAGAATATTTGTTTAGATAATTTGGTGATTTTGTATTATGGTGGTGGATTTGTTTGGTATTGTTTTGTATTGTATATATTATTCTTGTATTAATTGATTAGATTTTTTTGGTGAAAAAAAAGGTAGCCGTGTTGTTGAGGGTTAGACACACACCCATTCTTTGGGCCTTTGCTATCAACATCAGTTACATCTTCAGACCAGCAGCATCACGACGGCTTTGCTTTTACTTTCATGCCATCCCATTTGCTTTGTATTCAACCCAGGTCTCTCTGACTGCTTTATCTTCCACTTGCCTGGTCAAACGTCTGACTGTGTTGTAAGTTTTGTAATAGTATGTGTACAGTATTTTACGTGTTCCCAGACTTCCAAATAAGTTCAGAAGATTCTCTCGAGTAAACTATAGTAATTGACCACAAAACATTTGAATTATTTTAGAGGACCATGGCCACTTAAGTGCACGTTAAATTGAGTAAATTAGACAATTTGGATCCGCCAACTAAAATCGTGATTCAACTTTTACACCATCTCCTCATGCCTGCCAATCCCAGAATCGGTTCATTCCCTCGGTGCCTTGAAATGTATCAATCACTGCGACACAGTGGGCCACACAGTGGCACAGTGGTAGAGTTGCTGCCAAATACCCGTCCCACTTAGGAAACCTGAACGGAAACCTCTGGAGACCTTGCGCCCCACCCAAGGTTTCCGTGCGGTTCCCGGAGGTTGCAGGTGGTTGCCGGAGGTTGCAGGTAGTGGAAGCAGGTAGGGAGACTGACAAAAACCTCCGGGAACCTTGGGTGGGGCGCAAAGTCTCCAGAGGTTTCCGTTCAGGTTTCTCAAGTGGGACAGGGGCATTACACCACCAGAGACCCAGGTTCGATTCTGGCTACGGGTGCTGTCTGTACGTTCTCCCCGTGACCGCGTGAGTTTTCACCGGGTGCCCTTTTTCCTCCCACACTGTAATGACGTGCGGGTTTGTAGGTTAATTGGCTTCTGTAAATTAAATCCTACACACTAGGGACAGAGTACGGGTGGCCGTTGGTCAGCACGGACTGAGTGGGCAGAAGGGCATGTCTACACGCTGTATCTCTAAACTAAACAACAACTTGAATACATTGTTTAAGAAGGAACTGCAGATGCTGAAAAAATCCAAGGTAGACAAAAATGCTGGAGAAACTCAGCGGGGGAGGCAGCATCTATGGAGCGAAGGAATAGGTGACGTTTCGGGTTGAGACCCTTCCTCACCGCCCACTTGAATACACTTATCAGTCAAGTGTTCACAACCTTCTGTGAATAAAGTAAATGCTCCTTTTGACAGCAAGGAGAGAAAGACTCCATGTAGTATTCCAGATGTCCTCAAGCACACCATTTAACTGCAGCAAATATGCATGCCATCAACAACAATAAACATGCTCTTCCAGCCCAAAGATCAAAATGCACATTTTACATCACTCAGCAAATATTAAATTACAAAATAATTTGTACTACGAACAATTCAGTATTTTACAGCCAATGTGGCTCCTTAAATCCACACAGAAGCCATCAACCCCGTTCTTGGTCAATAAATTACAATTACTAAATGCACTTTGGGTGCATTTCTTATATTAATAAAATAAACTAATCAGAGATGTAAAGATGAACAGGAGAGTATTAGCAGAACTGAAAACTTTGGTGAATTGTATCTGCAACAGGCTGAACTCTAACAGGAGCAGGGATCTAAGTGCATATTAAATCATATTCCATTCCAAATGGATAAATATTTAATCTGAACATAAATTGCAAACACCAGTTTACTACACACACTTAACTTCCACTGACAAAAGATTTCTGCACCCATTAGACAAACTGAACCCATCTCTGCGAATGAAGGAGGCCTATGGTGTTTGACATCGCATTAACAAGAGCTCTAGGTTCGAAGCAAGCCTGTGTAAATTATTTCAAGTGTATTTAAAGCACTTCATTTACAAGCTGACATTTAGTATGTGGTGTTTGATTGCTGAATTCAAGTTATCATAGATAGGTTGACTGTGTCTAAAGCTCTTTAGCTGTTACAAATCCCTCAGTAGTAATATCGAGAGAAATTTACATAATGTTGTCATTAGCATGCTGTGACATACATACTAGGCTTAAAATGGCTAATGTGGGAGTCGCGATAATTGAATGTTTCCATATTAAACTATTTTACGGTTCATTTGTAGAGGGAATGTTTCTGACAGTTCAACAGATTTTTCATTCTTAATCTGTAACCAAGCAATTGTGAGCATTCAGAATGTAAATTGATTGACTGTCAGTTGTGAATCACTAACCTGTTACTGCAAGAACTATACTGACAGGACAGGATTTGCCATGGGAAAACAAACACACGTCACTATCCTTTCAAATCTAAATTAATTTGATGGCTATCGTTAGAAAGGGAAAGGTGGACCCACCTAATGAGAGGAGCATTAGTTGTTCTACACAGCCAGGCACAGCATCAGGCCTCCTGGCAGCCTGCTCATAGAAACATAGAAAATAGGGACAGGAGGAGGCCATTCGGCCCTTCGAGCCAGCACCGCCATTCATTGTGATCATGGCTGATCGTCCCCAATCAATAACCCGTGCCTGGCTTCTCCCCATATCTCTTGATTCCACTAGCCCCTAGAGCTCTATCTAACTCTCTCTTAAATCCATCCAGTGATGGCCACCACTGCCCTTTGTGACAGGGAATTCCACAAATTCACAACTCTCTGGGTGAAAAAGTTTTTTCTCACCTCAGTCTTAAATGGCCCCTCCTTCATTCTAAGACTGTGGCCCCTGGTTCTGGACTCGCCCAACATTGGGAACATTTTTCCCGCATCTAGCTTGTCCAGTCCGTTTATAATGTTACATGTTTCTATAAGATATCCCCCTCATCCTTCTAAACTGCAGTGAATACAAGCCTAGTCTAGTGAATACAAGCCTGTATCAGTTGTGTTATGTGTGATTGGATTTTGGAAGTGTAGGCAAATGGGTAAAGGGCAATAACCCCAGACACACAGATGCTGGCAGAGCAGTAACAGGAGAACTACCTGCTGTTGGCTAATTAAATCATGCCAGTTGTGGCATTTTGTGTCAGGTATTAGGTGGTTTCACTAAGGGCAACTTAAACCATAACAAAAACCCATTTATACTCAATGGTTGTTGAGCAAATATAAGCCACTAGGGTAGCTAGCTACAAATTTAAAATAGCATTAAACATAAACTGAGGCCGTGAATTCCAAGTAATACCACAGCGACCATTTCCACTAACAGTAGGTATGTTGCAAAGCCTACCTGAAGCATCGCTGAAAATCTGTCGCTGCGGGTGTGCGCGATTTTGGCGCCGTTTAGAGGGGGGCGGGTTTAAAACGCGATTTTCTCTAGGCTGTTTAAATCGAAGATGTTCAGCCGTTAATTATTAACGAAAAATCCCTGGAAGACCCCGTCGCAAAAGCTATTATTAGTTTTAAATGGCCTCGTATAATAGTTATAGTAGTTTAAAAATCAATCTCTAAACCCGCGACCACCGGCAGCTGTCAGGGTCGCATAGAGCAAATAACAGAAGGTAGGCTGCTTATTTTTACATTAAAAAGGGCTTCTTAAGATCCCTTTATACAAAGTTTAATATTGCGAGTAGCTCATTTTGGGCCCATTATATCCCGCAGTATTTTTCTGGGCATTTGAGGCACAAATCTACCGCAATGTGAACGTTCTAAACCAGCGCGTTCACAGGAACCCACTAGAAAGCTGATTTAAAATGGACTTTAATTTACAGCAATTGAACACTAAATTCCTTCCATTTGGCCTATAAATTAATGTAAATGAGATTTAAAAATCATGTTTTATTGTGAATTATTTATGAATATTATTTGGACACTTAGGCTATTTAAAAATGTTAATCATTTATTAAGAAATGGATAGATGTTTAGATCTAGTAATTGAAGTTTGAAATTAGCTACACTTGGGTAACTAACTAATTATATGCTTTAATTTCAAGTCATCCAAGTAAGATTATTTTATATTTGTTTCAGAATGGTTCAATCTACGATAACTGAAAATTTCATTCAGTTCTCTTAATTTTTAAGAAGGTTATGGCCTTTTGACAGCACACGATCACAGCGTTTTTGTTATGTCCATAGAAAATCAATAGGGAACAAGATGCTAATTTCTGAGTATGAAAATGGCCATAACTTTTTAAATACTTGAGATATGAAAGTGAATTAGGTGTCAAATTAAACTTCTTTTTATGCTTTATCTGATGGGATAAATTACACTTGATTTTTTAAATCTCAACATTTTGTAACATTGCTACTAACAGTGGGAATAGTGTATGAATGTTTTCACTAATAATGCAACTTATCCTGTAGTCTGTAGAAGGGTTCTGACCCAAAATGCCATGTTGTCCAGGGAAGCTGCTTGATCAACTGTTAATCCAGCACTTTGTGCCTTTTTTTGTTAACCAGCACCTGCAGTTCCTTGTGATTAACCTCATCTATAATTTGGAGCAACGCATGCACATCTGGCCGCCCCATTACAGGAAAGATGTGGAGACTTTGGAGAGGGTGCAGCGGTGGTTCCCAGAACACTGCCTGGATTGGAGGGTTTCAGCTCCCGCTGAGTTACTCCAGCACTTTGTGTCCTTTTGTGAAACACACATTACTACTTCAAGATGAGCAGCAGAAACAGGTTCTCTTCATTTGACACAATCCATTCCATCTACAAAGCTACATAGGAAGGAACTACAGATGCTGGTTAGACACTAAATGCTGGAGCAACTCAGCAGGACAGGCAGCATCTCTGGAGAGAAGGAATGGGTGACATTTCAGGTCGAGATCCTTCTTCAGACAAGGAGGCTTGGCCCGAGAACTAATGGCACGGCTAGGCAAGCAACAATTCCAGCCACAGGCTCCTGCTCCTGCTCCAACCCAAGAATGACCCTGCAGGCACCACAACATGTGTGCCCCGGACGCACAATGAACAAATAGTCTGAAGAAGGGTTTCGGCCCGAAACGTTGCCTATTTCCTTTGCTCCATAGATGCTGCTGTGTCCGCTGAGTTTCTCCAGCAATTTTGTCTACCTTCGATTTTCCAGCATCTGCAGTTCCTTCTTAAACAATTAGTTTAGTTTAGTTATGTCTGGTGTACCGAGGAACAGTGAAAAGCTTTTGCTGCGTGCTAACCGGTCAGCAGAAAGGCAATACATGATTAAAATTGATCCATCCACAGGTAGCGATGTTACAAAAGCTACCATCAGCGGCGCTCCAGATCTGCCACCGCCTGTGCGTGTGATTCCGGAGGCTGTGGGGAGGGGGAGGGGGACGGGGCGGAATTAAAATTCAGGTTTGTATTGTTTGTCGGAGAGGTATTTGCTCGGACTTACAAGTTGATAAAGAAAATTCATTCTGCGCTTCCGTTCCCATTTTTAAAAAAAAGTTGCTGGTCGATTGCATCGCTGGATTGAAGTTAAATACGACTTCTAACGCCTTCAACATCACGGGTCAAAATCAACATCAAGGACTTCCACATCAGGACAGAACAAAAAGTTGTATCGTTTATTTATCATCTTACCTTGCTTTTTGGTGTGGTTTCATTTTAATCTGATGATTCAAAATGTGTTATTTAGGCCCCGGTATAGGCCGTGACTTGCCTGCCGATATCGCGGGGCTTATCATGGCAGCGGCCACATTCCGATCTATCACAATCCACTCTCAGGTTAACCAAATTCATTATTTTTTTTTTTGCACAATCATGTCATAAGAACATCTAACTCATCTATATTTTGTGTTATTGTCTATTTAAAAAAATTGGCTATTTAAAAAAAAATGTTTTAGCCTTTTAAGAATGGGATAGATGTTTAGATCTAGTAATTGATTTAAGTGAATTGATTTGATGACACTGATGAATATGAATTTTTTGTTGGGTATTTACCATTTGTTTTAACATTACAATGACAGTTCTGATCTTGAGAATATCACATTTTTGAATTTTCAAGGCAGTCTGGGTGTTTATTACTATTTCTGTCACAATTTTGTAATTATCTACAATTAGGTAACAAACTAATTATATGCTTTACTTTCAGGTCATCCAAGTAAGATGTTTCATATTTGTTTCAGAATGCTTCAATCTACAATAACTGAACATTTCATTCAGTTCTCTTATTTGTTAAGAAAGTTATGGGCTTTTATGTCAAGATCCCAGCTTTTGTGTTAAGTCAATGGAAAAGCAATAGGGAACAAGAGTATGAAAATTACCACAACTTTTTTTAATACGGAAGATATGAAAGTGAATTAGGTATCAAATTATGGTTCTTTTTATGCTTTATCTGATGGGGTAAATTACAGGCTTGATTTTTTAAATCTCAACGTTTGGTAACATCCCTAGTACAGGTGCATGAAAAAGGGAATAGCATGGTGAAAGTAAGAAATGCTGCTGTAGGAGTAGAGATTTAAAGGAGTGGAACGATTGTAGATCCACTTCTGTGACCAGCACTCAAAGAGGCGCCTGGGTTGAGTGCCAATAAGGGAATAACATTTAGTGCAAGATAAAGCCAGCAGAGTCCGTCAGGACTGCTCTCCAGTTCTCAATTTCACAACTCTCATATCAACGGGGGTGTGCTTTAAGCAATACAGCATTTCTTAATCTGAACACATACTCATCCTAATTGCAGTTTAAAAAAAGATAAATGCACTTCAGCAACAGAAAATTCAATAATCCCCCCTCATGCAACAACGGAGTTAGTTTAATTCAGGAATTGAAACATCTGGAGAGAGGACACCCATTCATTGGTTCAGTCAGCTTTGGGATCAATTGTGGATACTCAATTTAAATTGAAATTGTTATGTTGGTTTGAATGAATCCAAAATGAGTCTGTAACACTCAAATCAAACTGCTTGTAATACAGAGGAATATTTTGGTACATGGAAAAGCACCCCGTGCATAATTGATTAATTATATATTACAGAGCCAATTCCACCCAGATTAAAAAGCCACATAATAGACAACGATTTCTACACCCTTATTTTCTTGGATCTTGTACAGCGAATGCAGTTTGCGAAGCAGCTTGTGCCGCAAGGGATAAAGAAATCTCCTACTTTTAAATCGCTGCATTGTTTAATATTTAGAACACAATCCTGAAGTGTACTTCGCAATGTTTCATGATAAATAAAAGCTTGGAGTAATTTTGAATGTTTCCACAATGCTTGCTCACAGCTACTGATTTTGGTCTGTTGTTTATTATTGATTATTACAAGCCGGCGCCCTGTCAGCAGCGTGTGCGTTTTTTTCCTACTTTTTTTTGTTCTTTTTAGTATGTTTTAATGTATGCTTTTAATGTCTCTCTGTGGGTTTTGTGTGGGGGGGTGAGGGGGAAACCACTTTGGTCGCCTCCTCCACGGAGAGGCGACTTTTTCCAGGTCGCCTCTCCCGTGGCCTAACAACAAGGATCGGCGCAGCCTTTCCCGGAGATGCGCCAGGGGCTTCAGCGGCGGGCGCAGCGCGGACTCGAGGCTCACCGGAGGGGAGCGCTCCGTTTTGCTGGCCCGCGGCAGCCGGCAGCCTGAAGCCGCGGTCTGCAGCCTGGGATCCCTCGTGGGGACCCAGGGGGAAGAAGAAGCTCCGAATGCCGGCCCGCGGCCAACTTCTACCGCGGGAACCGTGGCGACTTACCATCAGGACTGGGGTCCCTCGCCGGGGATCCCTGGAGAGGAGCTCCAGATCGGCGGCCCTGCAGTCTGCGGTGCTTCTGGCTGCGGCGCAAACTTTAAATCTACCACCGCCGGCCTGTGGCCTACACCAGCCTGAAGCCGCGGTCTCCGTTGGGGAGGAGCCGATTCTGGACTTACCTTGACTTTTACCTTGTCCTTTTACAATCGGACGCCCGCAGCAACGGCTGCAGAAGGTTGAGGTCCCGACTACGGGGGGAAATGGAGGAGGACTGGCCAATTTTTGTGCCTTCCACCACAGTGATGAATGCTGTGTTGGATGTTTGTGTTAAATTATTATCATGTATTGTGTGTTCTTTCTCATTGTACCGCTGCTGACAAATTCATTTCACTTGCACTTTATGTGCAATGCGATGAATAAAACTGATTGTATTGTATTGTATATATTGTATTTAAAACATACATCCAATTCATACCCTCATGCGTTATAGGAACAGAATAAGGCCATTTGGCCAATCAAGTGTACTCCACCATTCAATCGTGGCTGATCTACCTTTTCCTCTCAACCCCATTCTCCTGCCTTCACCCCATAACTCCTGACACCCGTATCAATAAAATAAAATCTGTGAATCTCCGCCTTAAAAATATCCATCGACTTGCCTCCACTAACTTCCTTTAGCAAACGAGCAGTGTCTGTGGAACTGTTGCACTACAAAGCTGAGAACTATATTCCACACTCTGTATCTTCCCCTTTGCTCTATTGTACTTGAGTTAGACTTGCGTTTGACATCACTAGGCCTTTACTCGCTGGAGTTTAGAAGGATGAGCGGGGATCACATTGAAGCTTATGGAATACTGATCAGCTTGGATAAAGTGGATGTGGAGAGGAGTCAAGAGAGTTTTATTGTCATGTGCCCCAGATAGGACAATGAAATTCTTACTTGCTGCAGCACAACAGAATATGTAAACATAATACAAAACGGAAGATAAAAGTTCAGTGTGTGTATTGACCATATATACACAATAATTAAACTGATATAGTGCAATAATAATAGACTGTGAGAATTTAGGGCCAGAGGCCATAGTCACAGAATAAAAGAACGTTCTGTTAAGGAGATGAGGAGCAATTTCTTTAGTGGTGGTGAATCTGTGAATTCTTTGCCAGAAGGCCGTGGAGGCCTAATCAATGGATATTTTTAAGGTAGAGATAGATAGATTCTTGATTAGTACAGGTATTAGGAATTATGGGGAGGAGAATGGGGTTAAGAGGGAAAGACAGATCAACCATGATTGAATGGCAGAGCAGACTTGATGGGCTAAATGGCCTAGTTCTGGTCCTCTCACTTATGAAAGAAGAGTTGCTCTTTTTTCCCCAAATACTCCAACCAGCCTCTTTTATTTCTGGTCTACCATTGGGGCAATTCAGAGTTCTTGGGTTGTGTGGAACGCTGGGCATTACCCGCGTGGGAACTTCAGGAAGTGCATGCGTAATATCTGACTGAGTGCGGCTTGCTGGTGCAAGGACAGGACTGCGAACAACCTTCACTCACGATTCACACCAGCAACTTTCTGGCAGAGATTCCAGGGAACTGAATGACTATCCTCCAAAAGCACTGAAGCCCCCATTCATGGAGCCATTGAGATTTACAGCCCAGAAGCTGGCCATTCAGCCCGTCGGAATCATAGTGGGTTAAATCCTCCCCCCAGTTTGTCGTCTGTCTCTTGCCATAATCTAAATTGCTCCGACTGCACCTTCCGCCAAGCTTCATGTCATGGCAACTGCTATCACTGATGTTGGAATCGTTCCTAAACACAAAATAGCATTTTGTTGTGAAGAGCAAAGCTAAATGAATTCATGCACAACCCTTGGCATTGTGGAGAAGGACTGCAGGTGAGGCAGATAAACCAGGAGCAAAGAACAAATCCCACGACTACAGTCGAGAATTGAAATATTGGCCTAATCTAAGGTGAAGGAGCTGTAATTGTATTCCTGTGGAGTTTCCTGCTGCCAACTATTTTTAAAAAGCCTATTAGATAAGCCCAGCCACTAAAAAGGTAGCGTGGTATCGGTGCTTTAAAAGCAAACAGCATTTCCCGCCATGTGCAAGGATGATCAAATTACAACTTCCGAGCTCATTTAATAGTTGGCTTTGACTGAATAAATACAGGAGAATGCTTGGAAAAAATGTACAAGGGAGCACCAGTGCCTTGTGCACTGCGATTTGTATCCTATATATACCCTGGCAGGGCTCCGAGTTTGGAGAATACGTCATTTATCAACACAAAACAAACACACAACTTGCCCTGTGCTTACAGCTTCAAAAATCCTGGTGCAGATTTTGTCAAGCTGGAAAGGGTTCAGAGAAGATTTACGAGGATGTTGCCAGGATTAGAGGGACTGGCCTAGTCAGTTGAGTAGGCTGGGTCTCTATTCCTTGGAGTGCAGGAGGATGAGGGGTGATCTCATACAGGTGTATAAAATCATGAGAGGAATAGATCGAGTAGATGCACAGAGTCTCTTGCCCCGAGTCGGGGAATCGAGGACCAGAGGACATAGGTTTAAGGTGAAGGGAAAAATAGAATCTGAGGAATAACTGTTTCACACAAAGGGTGGTGGGTGTATAGAACGAGCTGCCAGAGGAGGTAGTTGAGTCGGGGACTATTGCAACAGTGCACATGGATAGAACTGTTTTGGAGGGATATGGATCAAACGCGGGCAGGTGGGACTAGTGTAGCTGGTTCATGTGGGCAAGTTGGGCAGAAGGGCCTGTTTCCACGCTGCATCACTCTGTGAGTAGCTGACACAACAATCCACAAAAGCAGAGCGGAAAGATGTCATTCCCGATCCCTGCATGACTATTGAATTGGACCTACTGTCTTCATCTTAGGCAGTGCCGTGGGATCAGCAGCGACGTGGTTTTACACTGGTTCTGTGGTTCCCGCAGTGACCGGTGAGATGGTGCGTTTCTTCACTGCTAATGCGGGACTCCTGTAAGCTCCTGACGAGTGGGTTTCAGGTTCCTAGTACCACCCTGAATGCTTCTTGTATTGGTTTATTATTGTCGCGTGTACCAGATACAGTTTAAAAAAAAAAAAAAACCTGTTTGCCATGCCATGCAGGCACATCCTACTATATATCAGGTATATTGTATGCAAAATATAGTGTCACAGCTACAGAGTAAGTGCAGGTAAAAAAAAAAGCACGTGCCATAACAAGGTAGATTGGAAGATCAGGAATTTACCCTGAAGATAGACACAAAATGCTGGAGTAACTCAGCGGGACAGGCAGCATCTCCGGGTAGAAGGAATGGGCAATGTTTCGGGTCGAGACCCTTCTTCAGGATCTTTATCTTCTTTGAATCAGAATTACAGAGCTCGACTAACTTCACAGTTATTCTCCTGTCCATTTCAGGAACACGTCAGTGGAATTCACCCCTTTCTTCCCTCTTTCCTTCTTGGTCTCTATCCATCGCCCACCAGCAACCTTTTCCTGACCCCACCTGGCCCCATCAGCCCCCTACTCACCTGTTTCGATCTCACACCGACCAGCCCCTGCCTCGCCCCTCCCTGCCACTTCATCACACGGGCAGTCGCGCAGCGGTAGAGTTGCTGCCTTACAGCGAATGCAGCGCCGGAGACCCGGGTTCGAGCCCGACCACGGGTGCTGTGTGTAGGGAGTTTGTACATTCTCCCCGTAACCTGTGTGGGTTTTCTCGGAGATCTTCGGTTTCCTCCCACACTCCGAAGGCGTACAGGTTTATAGGTTAATTAGCTTGGTAAATGTAAAAATTGTCCCTCGTTGGTGTAGGATAGTGTTATTGTGCGGGGATCGTTGGTCGGCGCGGACCTGGTTGTGCCAAAGGGCCTGTTTACGCTGTATCTCTAAACTGAACTAAACTAATCTCCCATCTCCACTCTGAAGAAGGGTTTCGGCCCGAAACGTTGACTATTTCCTTCGCTCCATAGATGCTGCCTCACCCGCTGAGTTTCTCCAGCATTTTTGTCTACCTGCCATCTTGTATTGTATTGTATGTATTGTATATCTTTATTGTCATTTCCTGAGTATTCACATACCCAGAGGAAACAAAAAATCATCTACACTCTGTCCTAAAGCAGGGCATCGACCCAAAGATCTAGCAATTTACCTTTTGCTCTCTATTCACCCCAAGTGTTGGGCTCTACATTCTAACCATTCCCTGGCTAAAGCAGAGACAGACACAGAGCTGGAGTAACTCGGTGGATCAGGCAGAAAAAGGATAGGCGACATTTTGGGTCAGAACTCTTCTTCAGACTCCTGGCTACTGCAATTTCTCTTGAAATTCATTATGGATTTATTAGCGACTCCATCAAGTTCATGATCTCTAGTTTAGAATCCTCAGGAGAAAGAAACATCTTCTCTGCTCTACCCTATCAAAATCACATAATTTTAAGCCATTAAGATGATTTCTCAGTCAGGTTTTTCCACAGGAGAGAGAGAGGGAGAGAGAGGGAGAGATAGAGAGATAGCTTGTTCAATCTCTCTGCACGTAAACCTCACACCCTTCAGCTGCCAGCTGTCTCCACATCTTGTTTGAAATGCGGACAACAGAATAACTCCCAATACTCGATGAATAACTAAACAGCAAAACCTCTCTGCTTTTCAATAATATTACCTTGGAGATGAACCGCAGTAATTTGTTGATACTTTATGATTTTCCTAACCTACATGGCTTGATTTAATCCATCATAGCGCTGATAAGCAATTTGATAAAATGGTTTTAATCGCATCAGTAATAACAGAATATCAATAGTGTGTACATTTTAATTCATGGAAGCAACTGTTTCAAAATGTAACATTTAAATCCCATTATTTTAATAAAAGCTAACAGTTTGGGAGATTTTTCTTGTTTTGAAATATTTTGCAGCGATGGGGAAAATGAAAGGCATTCAAGGTGCATGCCAGGTTTTGCCAATAAATTAAAGTTCGTTGCATAGCTGTTTGATATAGGTTTTATTTTAACAGCAATTTTCTTCCTCCTAATACTCCTCCACGCAGAACTCCCCCAGCTACCCTCTCCCCTCCACAACTGACGTACAACAAGGGTAGACACAAAATGCTGGATGGCAATTTTGTGTTGTGTGGAACTGCAGATGCTGGTTTACACCGAGGATAGACAAAATGCTTGAGTAACTCAGCGGAACAGGCAGCATCTCTAGAGAGAAGGAATCGGTGACTGTCCGACTGAGTTAATGGCCTGTCCCACAATTCACGACCTCTGCTGAGTTTGCCCTTGACTCATACTCGCAGCATGGTTCAGATTCAGATTCAGATTCAGATTCAACTTTAATTGTCATTGTCAGTGTACAGTACAGACAACGAAATGCAGTTAGCATCTCCCTGGAAGAGCAACATAGAATATGATTTCAATGAATAAATCGTTTTACATGTATACAGACATAGTGTTTTTCCTGTGGGAGGAGTGTCCGGGAGGGGGGTGATTGGCAGTCACCGAGGTACATTGTTGAGTAGTGTGACAGCCGCAGGGAAGAAGCTGTTCCTGGACCTGCTGGTCCGGCAACGGAGAGACCTGTAGCGCCTCCCGGATGGTAGGAGGGTAAACAGTCCATGGTTGGGGTGAGCGCAGTCCTTGGCGATGCTGAGCGCCCTTCGCAGACAACACTTGCTTTGGACAGACTCAATGGAGGGGAGTGAGGAACCGGTGATGCATTGGGCAATTTTCACCACCCTCTGCAGTGCTTTCCGGTCGGAGACAGAGCAGTTGCCATACCTTACTGTGATACAGTAGGTAAGGATGCTCTCGATGGTGCAGCGGTAGAAGTTCACCAGGATCTGAGGAGACAGATGGACCTTCTTCAGTCTCCTCAGGAAGAAGAGACGCTGGTGAGCCTTCTTGATCAGAGTTGAGGTATTGTGGGTCCAAGAGAGGTCATCGGAGATGTTGACCCCCCGGGAACCTGAAGCTGGAAACATGTTCCACCTCCGTCCCGTTGATGTGGATGGGGGTGTGCGTGCCGCCCCTAGACTTCCTGAAGTCTACAATGAGCTCCTTGGTCTTCTTGGAGTTAAGGGCCAGGTTGTTGTCAGCGCATCATGCTGCTAGGCGCTGGACCTCCTCCCTATAGGCCGACTCATCGTTGTTGCTGATGAGGCCAATCACCGTTGTATCATCTGCAAACTTGATGATGGTGTTAGTACCATGTACAGGTGTGCAGTCGTAGGTGAAGAGGGAGTAGAGGAGGGGGCTCAGCACACAGCCCTGTGGAACGCCGGTGTTCAGGGTGAGGGCTGAAGAGGTGTGCTTGTCTAACCTAACGGGCTGGGATCTGTTGGTTAGAAAGTCCAGTATCCAGTTGCAGAGGGAGGGGTCGATGCCCAGGTTACCGAGTATGGTTGTCACAAGGTCGTAGGTAGGTCGTGATGCTAGTCGTAGGTACTCGTGGCATCAAGTAGGTCGGGCCGTTTTTTCAACATGATGAAAAATATCCACGAGTAAAACAGGTTGTGAATTAGGTTGTGAAAGTGGGACAGGTCCTTTACTCCAGCATTTTGTGTCTATCTTCGGTGTAAACCAGCATCTGCAGTTCCGTATAACAAGGTTGCCATTGCATTTTGCCATCCAGCATTTTATGCCTATTCTTGTTGTGCGTAGAGGAGAGGGGAGGGGGTAGCTGGTGGAGTTCTGTGTGGTGGTGTGTTAGGAGGAAGAAAATTACTGTTAAAATAAAACCTATATCAAACAGCGATGCAACTAACTTTAGTTTATTGGCAAAACCTGGCATGATCAGAGTGATTCAGGGAAGGGATTTACTGCCATGTACTTTGTATATAAGTTCAGGCAACAGATTGACCGTTGGGGCGGTGTAGTGGGAGACAGCGTGCACTCAAATGAAAACTAGCATGATTAATGTGGCTCAAAGGCAAGGACCATCGTTGACACTGTGGTAAATGCTGAAGAGCACAGTATAAATATAGGAAGAGGAGAAATATTGAACATTTAGTGAAATAGTTAATCTCACATGGTCCCTGCAGTGCCGACTAGCACATTTATGGGACCATTTTGACATATTAATACCCAACACAATTTTAATTCACTTTTTTTTTTAAAAACAATGTTATACAATCGGATAATAAATTTTCTAGTGAACTTGGTCAGTGTGGGAAACAGACCACGCAAGTTTTTGGGTGTATAAGATCTTGAAGTTAATGGATAGGGTTAATGCAGTCTTTTATCCAGAGTCGGAGCATGAAGAACCAGAGGACATACAGTGCATTCACAAAGTATTCAGACACCCTTCACTTTTTCCACATTTTGTTATGTTACAGCCTTTTTTTTTTAATGGATTAAAATCGTTTTTTTTTAAATTATCAACCTACACACAATACCCCAGAATGAAGAAGTGAAAACAGGTGTTTCGAGATTTTTGCAAAGTAATTAAAAAGAGAAAAGGATTGATGAGAATTGTAGCCATTACACACCAAGGTACACTCAATTCGCTTAAGACAAATGTTATAGACATTCCCTATATCGAAAGGCACTGCTTCAGTTTTTTTAACACTGAATATTTCTGCTGATTGTCCATACCAATTTTATGCTTATTTTTCACAACAAATTCAAATTAAAGACAGGTTTTGATTGAATATATACTAATCTTCATACTTTCTTTAACTAGAGGAAGTGGACTTTTAACTGATTCCTGACAACTGAACAAACCATTTTGTTCAATGCAATTCAACTTGAACAGTTTTTGAATGGATTTCAACCAATTCAAGAATATGCCTGCAATTAGCAATCAGTCATTGAATGGTTGAAAACATAAAATCAGAAGCAAATGATCTTCACATTTTCTGGCACACAAGTTTCAACAAAAGCAGCCCTTCCCCCAAAATATTCTGGTGACACAAGGAACTGCAGATGCCGATTTACAGAAAAAAGACAAGTTGCTGGAGTAACTCAATGGGTCAGGCAACATCAATGCAGAACGTAGATAGGTGATGTTTCATATTAGGACACTTCTTCAGACAATTCTATTCCCTTGCTTATGGCCCTGTCTCACGGTACGAGTTCATTCCAAGAGCTCTCCCGAGTTTGCCCTGATTTGAACTCGGAGATTTAAGGTAATGGCCGCTCGTAGCTACTCGGGGCTCTCGTGGACATTTTTCAACATGTTGAAAAATTTTCACGAGTCTTCCCGAGCTTACCTGCCGTTAGCAAGTCTTCCCGAATACCTGCCGTTAACGTTACGAGCTGCTAAGAGACGTCCCCGAGCTCCGATGTACTTGCCACGTTCATTCTCCGTGCTTACCACGAGTTTGATTTTAATTTTAAACTCAGGAGAGCTCTTGGAATGAACTCGTACCGTGGGACAGGGCCATTAGCCCGGTGCATTTTCCGAGATTATATCAAGCCATGTCAAAGCAATGGCCAAGAAAGCACACCACCGCCTCTACTTCCTTCGTAGGAATTTCGGCATGTCCCTAACAACACTCACCAACTTCTACAGATGCACCATAGAAAGCATTTTATTGAGAAGCATCGCGGCTTGGTTTGGGAGCAGCTCCATCCAAGACCGCGAGAAATTGTTGAGAGTTGTGGACGCAGCCCAGACCATCACATAAACCAACCTCCCTTCCATTGACTCCGTCTACTCTTTACACTGCCTCGGCAAGGCCACCAGCATAATCAAGGACAAAGCTCACCCCGGTCACTCCACCTTTTCCCCTCTCCCATCAGACAGGAGGTACAAGAAGTGTGAAAGCGCACATGTCCAGAATCAGGGACAGTTTATTCCCAGCTGTTATTAAGCAACTGAATTATGCTATCGCCAACTGGAAGCAGCCCTAACCAACCCTCCACCTCATTGGAGAGCCAGGCTATCTTTAATTGGACTTAACTGGACTTTACCTTACACTAAACGTTATTCCCTTCATCTTGTAACTGTGGCCCGCTTGATTGGAATCTTGTGCAGTCGTTCCGCTGACTGTATAGACAACAAAATTCTTCTCACTGTACCCCATGACAATAAACTGACGAAACTAAAATGAGACACAGGTTATGTATTTGGACTGAAATCTCTGTTGCCTTCGATTGGATTTCCAATCTTATTTACCCTGTAGTCAACGGTTTGGATTTCCCTTGCATTTGTTTCCAAACTCTAGTTTGCGGCCTTCCATAGAGCCCATCTGCAATACAGACATCCAAATCCTTTATATTGCCATCCCACACCCAAACTGCCTAAACAGTGGATGAAAACTATGTTAGAGGCATTCATAGCAGCATTGCCAAGGAGGTGGAAAATTCATTAAACGTGACAATAAACTAAACTATACAGCTTTTTCAAATTTTATTTTTATAAGAGATGATGAATAAATATTCTACTAGACAGGAGTCACTTCATCATTTAATTGCTACTGGTCCATTAAAACGGTACAGTCACTGAGAGCAAATGATTGATTTAACAAACTAATGGAGAAAGGGGGTTGGTGTGTGACGACAACACAAATACATATTCTGCCTTTAAATGTGGTCCCTTCACAGAAAGAAAAGATTCCTAGTTGCACAGAGACGGATTCAGGATGTGGACAAAATATATCCATATCTACCCAAAAGTAAAAATTGTAGATCGTTATTTAAAAATGGAAAGAAATGGATAGGAAAGGATATGGGCAGAATGCAGACAAATGGGACTAGCTCAGTATGTGAACTTGGATGGCAAGGATAAGGTGGCCGTTTCCATATTGTACAGCTCCGACTACTGCTAACTACGTTGGTGGCATTCACAAATGCATTTCCAAGGAGGTGGGGAATGCTCTAAAAAGGCACAGAACAAAAAGGTGATCAATTCAAAGGGATAGAGTGATGGATGTTTTTGGGTGGGTTGAGGCTGGATTTAACTGAGGAGGGCAGGGGGCATATGGATGTTGAAACTATCTTTGGTATAAGCCTGCAGCTACAGTTCCTTGTTACTACATGTGGTGTTCAGTGGGTGAGGACAAGTGTGTGGTAATAGATGAGTGAATTTACCATCTTGCAGCATCGTGTTTTGAAGGTACATTTTTTGCAAATGAGCAGGATGTAGTGTGGCAAGAAGACTGGAAAAAACAGCTCTGGAGGGGAAAAATCCTGATCCTGGAGTTTCAGGAGAGGGACTTCAACCCCTGTCCCACGGTACAAGTTCATTCCAAGAGTTCTCCCGAGTTTGCCCTGATTCGAACTCGGAGATTTACGGTAATGGCCACTCGTCGGTACTCGGGGCTCTCGTGGACATTTTTCATCGTGTTTGAAAAATCTTCACGAGTCTTCCCGTACTTACCCGCCATTAGTGAGTCTTCCCGAGTACCTGCCGTGAGCGCTAAGAGACGTCCCCGAGCTCCGACGTACCCGCTACATTCATTCTCCGTGCTTACCACGGGTTTGGTTTTTTTTTAAACTAGGAAGAGCTCTTGGAATGAACTCGCACTGTGGGACAGGGCTATTACAAAGAGGTACAGTCAACTATTGGTACAAGGTAGAAATAAAATAAAAAACTTGGAAATTTTGAATGATAATCTTTAATAATATTAATCACTTCTTTCTAGGCTTGCAATATCAGACTAATGCCTGCAGGAGCTTCTTCAAGTGACACACAATACAACAATGTCTCAAAATGATTTCATGTTATAGATTGTTCTGTGACCTAATTTTTCTTGTAATTGTTTTAAGAGGACAATAAGTATCATGCTAAATGTTCCTTTTCAATTAAAATAATTGTGGGCCATGGGGTGTTGCAGACAAGGTCAGTGCCTATTCCTAAGTGCCCTCAAGATGGTAGTGCTGAGCCAGCTTTGGAAACTGCTGTGTCAGTGTTATTGACACTTATTACCAACTCATATCTGCCTGTACAACATCCATATCCCTCCATATCCATGCAACTATCTGAATGCTTCAAGCACCACCGTCGCATCTGCCTCCACCACCACCCCCGGCAGTATGATCCAGGCACCCACCACCCTTCTGTGCAAAAAAAACGTTCCTACTAAATAGGACATCATTATCGACAATTTGGCCTACAGCCAGGATACTATAGATTTCCGCTACACTTTTGTCGAATTCAAAGTTGAATTCTACATCATAAATATGATTAGAATTTGTTGGTTCATTTTGAGGAGGCATGGGGTGATAAATATTCAACAAAATCAGTTGTTCAAAATCTCCCGTCAAGGGATGCAACAGTATTTCATCTCTATTCAGTTTAGTTTATTGTCACGTGTACCGAGGTACAGTGAAAAGCTTTTGCTGCGTGCTATACAGTCAGCAGAAAGGCAAATCAGTCAATGAAAGTAAGCATGAAGGTACAGCAGGCAGTGAAGAAAGCGAATGGCATGTTGGCCTTCATAACAAGAGGAGTTGAGTATAGGAGCAGGGAGGTTCTACTGCAGTTGTACAGGGTCTTGGTGAGACAACACCTGGAGTATTGTGTGCAGTTTTGGTCCCCTAATTTGAGGAAAGACATTCTTGCTATTGAGCGAGTATGTTCATAAGGTTAATCCCCGGGATGGCGGGACTGTCATATGCTGAGAGAATGGAGCGGCTGGGCTTGTATACTCTGGAATTTAGGAGGATGAGAGGATATCTCATTGGAACATATAAGGTTATTAAGGGTTTGGACACACTAGAGGCAGGAAATGTGTTCCCAATGTTGGGGGAGTCCAGAACCAGGGGCCACAGTTTAAGGATAAGGAGTAAGCCATTTGGAATGGAGATGAGGAAACACATTTTCACACAGAGAGTGGTGAATCTGTGGAATTCTCTGCCTCAGAAGGCGGTGGAGGCCGGTTCTCTGGATACTTTCAAGAGAGCTTGATAGGGTTCTTAATGATAGCGGAGTCAGGGGATATGAGGAGAAGGCAGGAATGGGGTACTGATTTTGGATGATCGGCCATGATCACATTGAATGGCAGCGCTGGCTCGAAGGGCCGAATGGTCTACTCCTGCACCTATTGTCTATTGTCTAAAACACGATTACAATCGAGCCATTTGCAGTGTATCGATACATAAAGGGCCTGTCCCACTTGGGCGACCTAATCCGCGAGTTCTGGCGAGTTTACCCTCGACTCATACTCGCAGCATGGTCGACACGAGGTCGTAGGAGGTCTTCGTAACTCTCCTTCATGGTCGAGAGTGGTCTCGAGGCCTCAGCTAGATCGCGGCGTATTTTTCAACGTGTTAAAAACTGCCCTCGAGTAAAATAAAAGGTCGCCATGGAAAACAATCGATACTTTTTTTACTCGCAGGCTTAGTCGTAGTAGGTCAGCATGTTAGTCGTAGGTAATCGAGGGTAGTCGAAGGTAGTCGTAGATAGTCTTCATCATAGTCGAAGGGAGGTCGAAGGAGGACGTCTTCACTCTCCACTGTTCGGTGTCCAATTTTCCTGAAGTTAGTTGAAGCCAGTCTTCAACATAGTCGAAGGAGGACTCATATTACATTTTTTCAAACTATTCTAAACTCACCAATTAGGTCGCCCATGTGGGACAGCCCCTAAAGGGTATTTATACATGATTACAATCGAGCCATTAGCAGTGTATAGATACATACTGGGGTACGTGTACAGGGCCTCTCCCACGTAGGCTATTTTTTAGGGGACTACAGGCAACAAGGCTGTCACCACATGGTCGCCAGGGTGTCGCCTGTTGGTCGTGAGTCGTCTCCTCAGTCGCTCAAAGAGTCGGAGCATCGCTGCTGGATTTTCAACATGTTGAAACATTTTGGGAGACAGTAGGCGACAGTGGGTTTGACGCCAATGGGCGTAGCTTGACTTCTCCTGATGTGGGTGCTGTTGTAGTTGTTGCCAAGTTAACGTAGGTTGGCGCCGCTGCTGATTTCAGGCTTTGTTGTTGTTAAAGTAATGTTTCTATTTCAAAGTTTATGTCAAAGGGGGGGATCCAGTCGCCGGTTTGTCAGCAACGTGCTACAACCATGGCAGTCGCCTAAAAATAGCCTAAGTGGGACAGGCCCTTACCGTTTCGCTTCCTGATGTCGATCACTATATTCTTTGTCTTGCTGACATTGGGAGAAAGGTTGTTGTCTCGACACAAGGTTCTCAATTTCAGTCCTCCATCTCATTGTTGTTTGATAAGTTTAGTTCAAGATAAAGCCAACAAAAGTCCAATCGGGGATAGTCAGAGGGTCAGCAATGAGGTGGATAGTAGTTCTGGTAGTGATAGGATGATTCAGTTGCCTGATAACAGCTGAGAACAAGGCAGGCACGGGTTATTGATAGGGGACGATCAGCCATGATCACAATGATTGGCTGTGCTGGCTCGAAGGGCCGAATGGCCTCCTCCTGCACCTATTTTCTATGTTTCTATGTTTCTAAGAAACTGTTCCTGAATCTGGAGGAGTTTGTTTTCAAACTTCTATACCTTTTGCCTGAGGCTAGAGTGGAGAAGAGGGAGTGGCCAGGGTGCGACTCGTCCTTGATTATGCTGCTGACCTTACCGAGGCAGCGTGAGGTATAAATGGAGTCAATGGAAGGGAGATTGGTTTGTGTGATGGTCTGGGCTGCGTTCACAATGCGCTGCAATTTCTTGCGGTCTTGGATGGAGCTGTTCCCAAACCATGCTGGGATGCATCCTGATAAAATGTTTTCTATGGTGCATCTGTAGATGTTGGTGAGGGTTGTTGGGGACATGTCAAACTTCCTAAGCCTTCTAAGGAAATAGAGGCGTTGGTGTGCTGTCTTGGTCGTTGCTTCAATATGGGTGGTCCAGGAGAAGTTGTTCTTGATATTGACTCCTAGGAATTAAGTTTTAAACCATCTCTACTTTGGCACATTCAATGCAAACTGGGGTGTGTGAACCGCTTCACTTCCTGATGTCCATCACTATCTCGTTCGTCTTGCTGACATTGAGAGAAAGGTTGTTGTCTCGACACCAGGTTCTAAATCTCCTTCCTTCGTCTCATCATTATTTGATATCCGGCCCACAATGGAGATGTCGTCTGCAAATTTGAACATTGAATCATATTTGTACATGGCTGCACAGTGGTGGCTGTACAAGGAGTAAAGAAGGGGGTGAGAACACATCCTTGTGGAGCACCAGTGGTGGGGATTATCGTAGAGGATGATTTATCCCCTATCCTCACTGATTGGGGTCTGTTGGTCAGGAAGTCGAGGATCCAGTTGTAGAGATGAGTGCTGACACCAAGTCCTGTGAGTTTGGTGATGAACTTGGATGGTATAATGGTGTTAAAGGCAGAGCTTTGAATAAGAGTCTGGTGTAGGTGGCTCCTTCAGATGTTCCAGGGATGAGTGTAGGGCCACAGCGATGGCATCGTCCATGGACCTGTTGTGGTGGTAGGTGAACTGCAGTGGGTCAAGGCCGCTTGGTAGACTGGATTTAATGCGTTCCATAACTAGCCTCTCAAAACATTTCATGATGGTGGATGTCAAGGCCACTGGATGGTAGTCGTTTCGGCATGAGATCTTGCTTTTCTTTGGCACCGGGATGATGGTGGGCTTCTTGAATCGGGTGCATATCTCAGAATGGAGTAGGGAGAGATGAGAGATGTCCATGAATACGCCCACTAGCTGGTCCGTGCAGCTATTATAGACACGGCCAGGAACTCCGTCTGGGCCAGTTGCTTTCCGTGGGTTCACCCTCAGGAAGGCCAACCTAACCTCTGCAACATTCACCCTGGGGAGAGCACACTGGCGTGTGAAGGGACGTGTGTTCTATGCCCAAAGTGAGCATAGAAAGCATTCAGTTCACCAGGTAGGGTCGCGCTATCACAATGGCGTTCCCTGACCTTGCTTTGCAGCCAGTTATCTTATTCAGACCATGTGTGTCCGAGTGATTGTACTGGGACTCCCCTGGATGATCAGAACTCCTTCTGAGCAATGTGTAAGAAGGAACTGCAGATGCTAGTTTAAACCGGATAGACACAAAATGCTGGAGTAGCTCAGCAGGACAGGCAGCATCTCTGGAGAGAAGAAATGGGTGACATTTCGGGTCGAGACCCTTCTTCAGACTGGTTAGGGATAAGGGAAACGAGAGAAATAGACGATGATAAAGGAAACAGGCCATTGTTAGCTGTTTGTAAGGTTAAAATGAGAAGCTGGAGCGACTTGAGTGGGGGAGGGTTAGACAGAGGGAATGCCGGGGCTACCTGAAGTGAGAAAAATCAATATTCACACCGCAGGGCTGTAAGATGCCCCAGCAAAATATGAGATGCTCTTCCTCCAATTTGCGTTTAGCCTCACTCTGACAATGGAGGAGACCCAGGACAGAAAGGTCTGTGTAGGAATGGGAAGGAGAATTAAAGTGTCCAGTAACCGGGAGATCAGGTTGGTTCAGGCAGGTTGAACGAAGGTGTTCCGTGAAACGATCGCCCAGTCTACGTTTGGTATCGCCGATGTATAAGAGTCCACATCTTGAACAATGGATACAGTAGATGAGGTTGGAGGAGGTGCAAGTGAACCTCTGCCTAACCTGAAAGGACTGTCGGGGTCCCTGGACAGAGTCGAGGGAGGAGGTATAGTGACAGGTGTTGCATCTTCTGCGGTTGCAGGGGAAGGTACCTGGGGAGGGGGTGGTTTGGGTGGGAAGGGATGAGTTAACCAGGGAGTTGCGGAGGGAACGTTCTCTAAGGAAGGTGGAAAATGGTGGAGATGGGAAAATGGGACTAGTGGTGGGATCCCGTTGGAGTGGGTGGAAATTCAGAGGATTATGTGTTGTATGTGATGGCTGATGGGATGGAAGGTAAGGACTAGGGGGCAGGGGGGGGCAAGTGCGGAGCTGTGGGGTACCGAGGAGACACGAGTGAGGGCCTCATCTATGATTGGTTAGGGGAACCCCAGTCCCTAAAGAATGAGGACATCTCGGATGTTCTAATATGTTCTAAAACGCAGCGTAGACGGAGGAATTTGGAGTAGGGAATAGAGTCTTTGCAGGAAGCAGGGTGGGAAGAAGTGTAGTGGAGATAGTTGTGGGAGTCAGTGGGTTTGTAATGGACGTCAGTCAATAGTCTATTTCCTGCGATGGAGACTGAGATCAAGAAAGAGGAGGGAGGTGTCGGAGATGGTCCAAGTAAATTTGAGTGCAGGATGAAAATTGGTGGTTGATGAATTCCATGAGTTCTGCCTGGGTGAAGGAGGTAGCACCGATATAGTCATCAATGTAACGGAGATAGAGTTTGGGGATAGGGCCAGTGTACGCCTGGAACAGGGATTGTTCAATGTGAGCAATTCTGAGCAATACTGGTACAACTTCCATTTCAGCCGTGAGACTACACCTGCCATTTCTACTGATGTTACTGAATGTACACAGGTGATTTACAGCAACCCACCAGACATATCTGGGTATGAAACAAGGCCATTTTGCTACACGGCATAGCAAACTATTTTCAGAAACCTCGTACAAATACTGTTATAAGAATGGTGCACCTTAGTTTAGTTTCAGTTTAGAGAGGCAGCGCGGAAACAGGCTTTTCGGTCCACCGAGTTAGCACCAACCTGCAATCCCTGCACATTAACACTATCCTACACACACTGGAGACAATTTACACTTATACCAAGCCTGTACGTCATTAGAGTGTAGGAGGAATCCAGGGAAAACCCACGCGGTCACGGGGAGAACGTACAAACAGCATCCGTAGTTGGGATCGCACCCGTGTCTCCGGCACTGCAAACGCTGCAAAGGCAACACCTCTACCGCTGCGCCACTGTGCCGCCCTGCAGCAGAATTCTTTGCGCAAGAACTCTTTTGTGGAACAACTCACCAAATGGCTGATTTATTTTATTCGCCTTGATTCCTTATTGGATGAGTGCCCAAACTAATCCATGCATGTGTCGTTTGTTCCTCAAGCTCCCGCTTCAGTTTAGTTTGCGACCACTAATGACATATACATTGCAGTTGTGACAGAATTGTTTAATTTGATGAGAAATGCACATGATGCTACTCTGCAATCTGACAGGTCATTTTGTCAGTATTCTGCAGTGCTTAGACTGATCCAGGCTTTCATTTAACCATTTCTACGGCAAAGCTATATTATTTTATGTAATAGCACACACCGGCGACACAGTGAACCAGAACATTGCTCAGGGAAATGGCACTAATAAGTCGCTTGCATCAACACTTTGAAAAGGATAGCATGCATTCTTAATCCAAAAGTTGTATAGGGCTCTGGTAAGACCACATCTGGAATATTGTGTACAGTTTTGGTCTCCTAATTTGAGGAAGGACATCCTTGTGATTGAGGCAGTGAAGCGTGGGTTCACGAGATTGATCCCTGGGATGGCGGGACTGTCATATGAGGAAAGATTTAAAATACTAGGCTTGTATTCACTGGAGTTTAGAAGGATGAGGGGGAATCTTATAGAAACATATAAAATTATAAAAGGACTGGACAAGCTAGATGCAGGAACAATTTTCCCAATGTTGGGCGAGTCCAGAACCAGGGGCCACAGTCTTAGAACAAAGGGGGGGCCATTTAAGACGTTTAAGTGAGAAAAAATGTTTTCACCCAGAGAGTTGTGAATTTGTGGAATTCCATGCCACAGAGGACAGTGGAGGCCAAATCACTGGGTGGATTTAAGAGAGAGATAGATAGAGCTCTAGGGGCTAGTGGAATCAAGGTATATGGGGAGAAGGCAGGCACGGGTTATTGATTGGGGACGATCAGCCATGATCACAATGAATGGCGGTGCTAGCTCGAAGGGCCGAATGGCCTCCTCCTGCACCTATTTTCTATGTTTCTAAAACATAGATTCTGACTAGATAACAAATACTGACAAAAAGCTTTTGCTGAGTTTTAGAAAAATAATTGCCCACTACTTACAAACTAAAATCAAAATAAGTGGAAAAACTGAAGGATGTCCACCTTTTTATGTGGTTATAACAGAGTTAAAACTTTAATATGACTTCATGAATAAACATGGAATCAAATTGAATGAAAGGAAGTGGCAACAGAACAGATAGGTGGCAGCCTTGATGCCAGAGAAAGTGCCTTGGCCACACCACGGCCTACAGGAAATGTATGGAGACTCCTACATGGCACCACGGCCTACAGGAAATGTATGGAGACTCCTTCTTTCAGCTTTTAATTATTGTTCAAGATTCTGAAATATTTTTTTTATTACTGGAACTGAATTCTGGGAACATAATGTCCGGCAATTCCTGTATACCACACTACCAACCATGGATATATCTCTCAACAATATATTTTCTCGGTTGCTTTAATCTTCCTTGATTGAGAAATAGAATATTTCTTTCTTTGTGCCGTTTCTCAATGAATACAATATTCTAATTTGCTTTTAATGCGTTGAAATATCAAACAGTGAAACTGTGCCACAATTTGAGGTTGCCAGAGCAGGGATTTAGCATAAACAGCAGAAATCAACAAAAAAATGTGATAGTTAGTGTACAAGACTATGTAAATACGAGGTAAATCTTATCCAGCCATGACCATGGACGTGTCCGTGTACAAAAAGAAAGCCATACTGCTCATGCCTTCCTTTGTACAAAAGTATCCAGCCTCTGAATACGTTAAATCCCTTCTGATAGAATTATTTTATTAATCCACATCGAGTTATTTGAACATTACAAGTTGAGCACCCATGAACTCTGCACTGAATATGGTGCTCAAAATACAATTCAAGACCTTCGATTGAAAGTGCTCCTTTAAGATTTGTTCTCATCTGCTTCTTTGAAATCATAGAAACAAAGAAAATAGGTGCAGGAGGAGGCCATTTGGCCCTTTGGGCCAGCACCACCATTCATTGTGATCCTGGCTGAGCAGGCACCAAAATCGCTGCCAAAACATGGGGGGGGGGGAGGACACAATCTCTTGGTGGCCATGCGCACACACACGAGGCATCGGCCGTGAGCCCTGTCTAGTATCTTTGCTGTGGATGGTAACATCGGGAGCTGATCTGGTTGGTGACCGACTCCGAAACTCCAGCAAAAGCAGGTTCATCCGCCCCGAATCGTGGGGCTTGAATCGGCCCGTTCACGGGGCCTTACATCCCCAGGCAGGGGCTTCAACATCGGGAGCCTCGATCTCCTCGACGCAGCGTTTGACTGTGCCGGGCCGGGCGGTGAAAAGCCCCACGAACGGGCCGATTCAAGCTCCGCTCTATAATCTTTGCTCCACGGACGTCTCCCTCCTCCAATCATCGCGCTGAATCATCGTGGTTCCCCCCCATTGCCTGCTGCATGACCTCTCTCCTGTCCCATCGGCACCCTCAATCATCAGTCCCACCCCCAATGACTTGCGGAAGGCGATGATTTCACCAAGTTTTAAAATCCGAATTACAAAAAAATGGGAGGGGGATCGTCCCCCACCTCTCAAAACAAGGGGAGGGGGATGTGTCCCCCTGTACCCCACCCCCCCTCCGGATTCCCGCCCCTGGCTGATCAGCCACAATCAGTAACCCGTGCCTGCCTTCTCCCCATATCCCTTGATTCCGCTAGCCCCTCAAGCTCTATCTAACTCTCTTTTAAATTCATCCAGTGAATTGCCCTCCACTGCCCTCTGTGGCAGAGAATTCCACACATTCACAACTCTCTGGGTGAAAAAGTTTTAACTCGTCTCAGTTTTAAATGGCAATCCCCTTCATTCTTAGATTGTGGCCCCTGGTTCTTGACTCTCACAACATTGGGAACATTTTTCCTGCAGCTTGCTTGTCCAGTCCTTTTATAATTTTATATGTTTTTATAAGATCCCCTCACATCCTAAATTCCAGTGAATACAAGCCCAATCTTTCCTCATATGACAGTCCCACCATCCCAGTGATTAACCTCGTGAACCTACGCTGCATTGCCTCAATAGCAAGGATGTCCTTTCTCAAATTTGGAGACCAAAACTGCACACAATACTCCAGATATGGTCTCACCAGGGCCCTGTACAACTGCAGAAGGAGCTTTTCATACATTATGAAAGCCAACATGCCAGTAACTTTCTTTACTGCCTGCTGTACCTGCATGCTTACTTACATGTCATTAATCAGTTATCATTAATGACAAACTGAGAACTTGTACTTTTTTTTAAACACACACAGATGAATTCCCCCTATACAGTGCCCTCCATAATGTATGGGACAAAGACCCATAATTTGTTTATTTGCCTCTGTACTCCACAATTTGAGATTTGTAATAGAAAAAAAAAAATCACATGTGGTTAAAGTGCACATTTTATTAAAGGCCATTTTTATACATTTTAGTTTCACCATGTAGAAATTACAGCAGTGTTTATACCATTTCAGGGCACCATAATGTTTGGGACACAGCAATGTCATGTAAATTAAAGTAGCCATGTTTTGTATTTTGTTGCATATCCTTAGCATGCAATGACTGCTTGAAGTCTGTGATTCATGGCCATCACCAGTTGCTGGGTGTCTTCCCTGGTGATGCTCTGCCAGGCCTGTATTGCAGCCATCTTTAGCTTATGCTTGTTTTGGGGGCTAGTCCCCTTCAGTTTTCTCTTCAGCATATAAAAAGCATGCTCAATTGGGTTCAGATCATCTGGTTAACTTGGTCACTCAAGAATTGACCATTTTTTAGCTTTGAAAAACTCCTTTGGTGCTTTAGCAATATGTTTGGGATCATTGTCTTGCTGTAAAATGAACTGCCGGCAAATGAATTTTGAGACATTTGTTTGAACTTGAGCAGATAGGATGTGTCTATACACTTCAGAATTCATTATGCTACTACAGTACCATCAACAGTTGTATCATCAATGAAGATAAGTGAGCCAGTTCCTTCAGCAGCCATACACGCTCAAGCCATAACACCCCCACCACCGTGTTTCACAGATTAGGTGGTTTGCTTTGGATCTTGGGCAGTTCCTTCTCTCCTCCATACCTTGCTTGCCATCACTCTGATATAAATTAATCTTCATCTCATCTGTCCACAAGACCTTTTTCCAGAACTGTGGTTGCTTTTTTAAGTACTTCTTGGCAAACTGTAACCTGGCCATCCTATTTTTGCAGCTAACCAGTGGTTTGCATCTTGCAGTGTAGCCTCTGTATTTCTGATCATAAAGTCTTCTGACAGTGGTCATTGACAAATCCACACCTGACTCCTGAAGAGCGTTTCTGATCTGTCGGACAGATGTTTGGGGATTTTTCTTTATTATAGAGAATTCTTCTATCATCAGCTGTGGAGGTCTTCCTTGGCCTGCTAGTCCCTTTGCAATTAGTAAGCTCACCAGTGCTCTCTTTCTTCTTAATGATGTTCCAAACAGTTGATTTTGGTGAGCCTAAGGATTGGCTGATGTCGCTAACAGTTTTATTCTTGTTTCTCAGTCTCATAATGGCTTCTTAGACTTTCACTGGCACAACTTTGGTCCTCATGTTGATAAACAGCAATAAAGGTTTCCAAAGGAGATGGAAACACTGGAGGAAAGCTGAGAGCTCTCTTATGAGGAGGCAATTAAACACACCTGAGCAATTACAAACATCTAAGGCTCGCCCCGCCTTACCTCTCTGAGCTGCTCCACCCATACGCTGCTGCCCGGTCCCTCGGGTCAGCTGGTCAGCTGCTCCTGGAGGTACCGAGGTCTAGTCGGAGGCTCAGAGGGGATAGAGCCTTCTCTGTTGCTGCTCCGGCACTCTGGAACACCCTGCCGTTGCACATCAGACAGGCCCCCTCACTGTCCATCTTCAAATCCAGTGTTAAAACGCATTTGTACTCCCTGGCTTTTGACCATGCCTGAGGCTTTGCTTCTGTTTGTGGTGTTTTTGATGTTTCTTTATTTTACATGTCTTCCTACTATTTCTTTTGATTGTTATTTTTGGTGTGTATTAACTTTTTTGTCAATGATTAGTGATGTACAGCACTTTGTTGCAGCTATGTTTGTTTTTAAAGTGCTCTATAAATAAAATTATTATTATTATTATTATTATTATCTGTGAAGCCACGTGTCCCAAACATTATGGTGGCCTGAAATGGGGCTGTGATTTCTACATGGTGAAACCAAAATGTATAAAAATGGCCTTTATTAAAATCTGACAATATGCACTTTAACCACATGTGATCTTTTCTATAACAAATCTCAAATTGCAGAGTACAGAGGCGAATAAATAAATGATGGGTCTTTGTCTCAAACATTATGGCGGGCACTATGTCTTGAAACAGACCTGTTGACAAAGAATGGTCTGCACAATAGGCATAGAAACAAAGTGCATGCAGGACAAGTGTACAGCTGGGTACATCAAGAACTCCCTCCCATTGAACAGCAGTAACTTCCCCTCTCCCATCACTACGGGAGAATGAGCAGAGACCCACAATTGCATCAAGTGACACAGTTCAGGTTGGCTTTCTGCCAAGTGCACACAAATATGGAGCCAAGTTGACACAGACAACACCCCATGTAAACCAGGAACAACCTACTATTTTAAGCCATCTTACTGCACGTATAAAAGCTAATGGCAAATGCAACAAATATCAATCAATACAAAATAAAAGATTTCTTCTGTTATGCCTACCATTTCTTGTTCGAAACAGAAAAACATTTACCACACGTAATGTTGAAGTATATCATGGAAGTGAGCAAGTGTCATTCGTCGACTACATGTCCAGCTCGTTGTGCCAGTTCCACGTCCCTTGATTCCTCCTGTACCCACAAATGCTTCACTTTCAATTTCGCAAATGCTTAGATCTGCTGTGGACTTTGTTTTGGTTGTACTTCGTTTTGCACTGTTACTGTCTGGTTACCTGGTATTACTGATAATTTGTTGTACTGTGGACATTATATATTTATTTGTTGTGTTATTGCTTTACTCCAGGTGTGGTCTTGGTGAGACCACACCTGGAGTATTGCATACAGTTTTGGTCTCCTAATCTGAGGAAAGACATTCTTGCCATAGAGGGAGTACAGAGAAGGTTCACCAGACTGATTCCCGGGATGTCAGGACTTTCATATGAAGAAAGACTGGATAGACTCGGCTTCTACTCGCTAGAATTTAGAAGATTGAGGGGGGATCTTATAGAAACTTACAAAATTCTTAAGGGGTTGGACAGGCTAGATGCAGGAAGATTGTTCCCAATGTTGGGGAAGTCCAGAACAAGGGGTCACAGTTTAAGGCTAAAGTGGAAATCTTTTAGGACCGAGATGAGAAAAACATTTTTCACACAGTGGTGAATCTCTTGAATTCTCTGCCACAGAAGGTAGTTCAGGCCAGTTCATTGGCTATATTTAAGAGGGAGTTAGATGTGGCCCTTGTGGCTAAAGGTATCAGGGGGTATGGAGAGAAGGCAGGTACAGGATACTGAGTTGGATGATCAGCCATGATCATATTGATCGTATTGATCAGGCTCGAAGGGCCGAATGGCCTACCCCTGCACCTATTTTCTATGTTTCTATGTTTTTTAAGCGCCTGTAAAGCTGTAGCAAGTAATAATGTCATTGTTCCACTGTTGGTACACATGACAATTAAACATTCTTGACTTCCAGCCGATGATACACAGAATTATTATGCTGCACTCTCAGCAGTACTGGAACAAAGTCTCAACAATTCACAACTAATTGAAGAAATCGGACAACTCCCTCCTTAGTAATTTCAGGTCAGATACAGCCAACAATCATATCAGCTTAGACACAAAATGCTGGAGTAAATCAGCGGGCCAGGCAGCCTCTCTGCATAGAAGGAATGAGTGACGTTTCGGGTCGAGAGCTTTCTTCAGAGTCTGAAGAAGAGTCGCAACCCAAAACGTCACCCATCCCCTCTATGCAGAGATGCTGCCTGCCCCGTGAGTTACTCCCGCATTTTGTGTCTATCTTCGGTGTAAAATAGCATCTGCAGTTCCTTCCTACACAATTACATCAGCTTTACATGTCCCTTTTATAAAAGATCACTCCCTCACGAAAATATTAATCTACTATACAATTAAAATATTATCTTTACAGAAATTGAGTAATAAACTTCCATGGAATCTTTGTTTAAATAAGTTTGGATAATGTTATGTTACTGAGAGTGAATGTGGTTGCAGTGAGGCTGCTTGAAACAAGGTCACTTGAATGAATTTCATTTTGAAAATCTGAAATGTTTTTGAATTTTGAAAAGTGCTGGAAAGTGTCTGGGTATAAAACTTCATTTCTTTGATCCAAATTTAGGCATTGGAGACTAGTATGATGTGAAAACAGTAACTATTCCAGATAAACTAGCAAGGAGAAAATATAGCAGAAACAGTTGGAACATCTGTTGTGTAAACCAGAATGCCAGGATAAAGGGCCTGTCCCACTTTCACCACCTAATTCACAACCTTTTTTTACTCGTGGACATTTTTCCATCATGCTTAAAAAAACGTCGGGACCTATTTGATGTCACGAGTACCTACGGCTAGCATCACGGCCTGCTACGACCTCCTACGACCTCGTGACGACCATGGTGCGAATATGAGTCAAGGGCAAACCCGGCAGAGGTCATGAATTAGGTCGTGAAAATGATACAGGCCCTGAAAGCTTCCCTCCCCATTTTTTTTTTTTTACCCGACAAGATAAATCTATTACATGTATTTCAAAGCTTGTTCCAAGCTTCAGAATTGTACTGAGGCCAAAAAAAAAAAATCATGCTATCTTGCAACAGAGAACACAGCGCAAAAACAGTTTTAAGTTTAGTTTAAACAAATTAGTTTCAACAGCTTCAAGTTTAGATTAAACGTTTGATTTTCAATTTTTCTGAAAGGATTGCATTTGGAATGTTGTAGAGCTCTTTCTGATTTCCAAGCCATTTTCTTACTTTAAGGACGGCACAGTGGCGCAGTGGTAGAGTTGCTGCCTTACAGCGCTGACAGCACCAGAGGCCCAGGTTCGATCCCTACTACGGGTGCTGTCTGTACGGAGTTTGTACGTTCTCCCCGTGACCACATATGTTTTCTCCAAGATCTTTGGTTTCCTCCCAAACTCCACAAACGTACCTTAATTCGCTTGGTATAAGTGTAAATTGTCGCTGGGCCGAAGGGCCTGTTTCCGCGCTGTATCTCTAAACTAAACTAAAATTATCAACATCAACCACAATTAATGTAAGACACAGCTCTCCAGACTACTTCTGAAAATAAATTGATTGCTTTCCTCTCAGCAATGAAGAGAATAGATAATAGATCTAAGATAGGCACAACAGCAGCGTAACAACTAAACACTCAATATGTGATCCATCATTTTTGACAACAACCTCTTTAACACTATAATAATGTCAATTGGAACTATTGGTCAAACATTGTCCAAACTCCACTGCTATAAAACCCTTGAGAACAATAATTTGAATGCATGTAGATTTATAGTCAAATGAACAGTTAAAGTAAGATAAATGCCAAAGAGTTTTCTGCCAATATCTCCAAACAAAAACAGTGCATTCTGGATGGACGTGCGTCAAAAAATGTGCATTTTTCTTACCCAAACAATTAAAATGGAAATTGATGTGATGAGAATGAACCTTTTCCAAACTCCTTCGCACTTGATCACCACCTAAAAAGAAACAGATATTGCTTTATGGAATGAATCATTCATCGGACATGTCGGATTAAGTAGTGTGGTATAAAGGCTGCAGATTTACAAGCCTGTGTTTCAACGTGTGCATACCTCGCAGTAAATAATAATCGGGTTCTGCACGCTACCCACTCGGGGTTGTTTGAGCAGGTTGTGTGGACCCCAATCGCCCGTCCCAACCGCATCTCCTCTAGCATTTCCCAGCATAACAAACACAGCAACACACAGCTTTACGCAATCGAAAGATGGAACCGGCTGAACCACACACTTCAATGACACGGATATGTCATGAAAAATCTGTTCACAGGTGCTTCCCATTGTGAAATATTCCCTTCCTTGACCCACAAAAACAAAAATATTACAGCAAAATCAAATAAGCACAACTGGTACAAACAATGGGCACAAAATACACCGGAGTTGGAATGGGGAATAATTTGTTCATTCCATGGCGATTACTGGATTGAAATGGCATCTTTGTAGCAGCATTTGCCCTCAGTAAACGACTCTGATCAGTTCCCACATGCCTCACCCACCCGTCTCATTTAATCTGGGATGTCCAGTGTCAGAGGGGAAACTAAGCCGGTGAGCACGTGTTTCAGGTAAGAAAGCGGTTGTACAAACAGGTTAAATCCGAGACGTCAGATACACATTTATTCTAACTCGGTAACTAAAAGGCCTGTCCCACTTGGGCGTAATTTGCGTGTCACGCAGATGGCGCGCAAAGATTTTGTACATCCCAAAATCCTGGGACGATTGCGCGTCACTGCCGACATCACCACACACCATGAACGCATCACAATGCGCTCGTCATGCGTCGTGAAGCGTAAACGATGTCGCGTAAATGACGCGCAAATGACGCCCAAGTGGGACAAGCCCTTAACTCTGGAATTGACTCCTGTAGCTTTGTGACTTTCCTGCTCTTTATTCTGTTGCCCTTCCAATTATTCTTGTATCTGATGCCACTGAAAGATCAGAGTGGTCTGTTCGATCAGATCGCCCCTTGCTCATTACATACGTGGATGGTTTAAACTGTATTAGGACTTTTGTTTTAAAAATAAGGCAATTACAGCCCAGCCTGGTCAGCGATTTGCACGCCAGCATCCCAAGTTATGGTCAATGGGCAGCAGTCAGGAGCAGGCAACATGCACGATATATCCCAGAGCAGCAGAGCCCACATATTCATTGAGCTAGAGGACCTGCAGGTTTGCAGTGAGAACCTGGTTTTATAAAGTTGCTGAGCCAAAAGAAAGTACTTATTTTTCAAATGACATGCTTCACAACCTCAGGGTCATCCCCGAGTGTTCCACAGGTGTATTTGTAAGACATTTATAGGAAGCAAGGCAGTTACTTTATGCAGAGCAAGCTCCTGATCACAGCAATATAATTATGACCAGATAGCTTGCTTTTGTCATTTGTAAGATGCCGATTGAGGGAGAAGTATTGAAAGACTCCTTCCTCTTCATTGAAATAGAATGCAATCATTTACAATCGTCAAAGGGGGACAGAACACGCCCTTTGGAAAGAAGGAACTGTAGATCCGGGTTGACCAAGGAAAGGCACAAAGTGCTGGAATAACTAAGCAGGTCAGGAGAAGGTGGAGAGGCAACAGTTTGGGTTGGAACCCTTCTTCAGACTTTGATGCAGTTTAAACCATCCTCGAATGTAATGAGAAAGGTGCGATCTGATGGAAGAGACCAGTTCCGACTCTTGAGCGGCATCAGACACTGGAATAAATGGAAGAGCTTTAAACCCCGGTCCCACGGTACGAGTTCGTTCAAGAGCTCTCCCGAGTTTGCCCTGATTCGAACTCGTAGATTTATGGTAATGGCCGCTCGTCAGTACTCGGGGCTCTCGTGGACATTTTTCAACATGTTGAAAAATCTTCACGAGTCTTCCTGAGCTTATTTGCTGTTAGCGAGACTTCACGAGTCCCTGCCGTTAGCGTTACAAGCCGCTAAGAGGCGTCCCTGAGCTCCGACGTACCCGCTACATTCATTCTCCGTGCTTACCATGAGTTCGATTTTTTTTTTTTAAACTCGGGAGAGCTCTTGGAATGAACTCGTACCGTGGGACAGGGCCATTCCAATAAATGAAGAGCAGGCGAGTCTCAAGGCTGTGGAAGTCACTTTGAGCAAGAATAATCTTCAACCATTCATTTCACAGCTCACATTGAAGGCAGCATATCACAGGACAATTTTGCTTTGCAGCTCTACCTCTGCGTCGGTGTAAATCCTCCACAGTTATCTCCATTGAAATCAAACTGCCTTGCAGTATAAATAACAAGTCAGATCAGCTGCAAAATCATGTGAAAATCAGAGATGATCATAGTTTATGCAATACATATATCAAACAGAAATTTTAACTCCAGGGGTATTGTCGTGGAAAGCGAGGTGTGGTGTTCTCACCCACACTACAAATATTACTAAAGGCCTTCCCACGTGTCCACACACCACTATCTCCAGAGTCGCACAGGACTATTCACTTCACACCAGTGCTTTTATAATAGACAACAAGGTGCCGGTATTATGATAGTTCACCCAATGTTATTGGCTGCTGTTCGTCAATGTAGTTTATCAACCTTTAGAGATGCAGGTAAAACAGTATAAAATCAACAGGTTCAAAAATTACAATTCTAAAAAAATGTTCACTTTTTAGAGGTGCCAGTACACTTGCCAATGCTCACCGCACAAAAACGCTGCTCAACACTGTCCTTTTCCTCAACTAATCGCCCTCTATGAATTGCATCAACTGGATTATAACATAGAAAATTGGTGCAGTAATAGGCCATTCCGCCCATCGAGCCAGCACCGCCATTCATTGTGATCATGGCTGATCATCCACAATCAGTAACCCGTGCCTGCCTTCTTCCCATATCCCCTGATTCCACTAGCCCCAAGAGATCGATCTAACTCTCTCTTAAATACATCCAGTGAATTGGTCTGCACTGCCCTCTGTGGCAGAGAATTCCACAAATTCACAACTCTCTGGGTGGGAAAACTTTTTTCTCATCTCAGTTTTGAATGGCCTCCTCTCTTATTCTTAGACTGTGGCCCCTGGTTCTGGACTCCCCTAACATTGGGAACATTTTTCCTGCATCTAGATTGTTCAGTCCTTTTATAATTTTATATGTTTTTATAAGGTGCCCTCTCATCCTTGTAAACTCCAGTGAATACAAGCCCAATCTTTCCTCATATGACAGTGCCGCCATCCCAGGGATTAACCTCGTGAACCTACGCTGCACTGCCTCGACAGAAAGATTATATTATCCCTCTTTACTCTTCTTCCATCCCTATGCCACCTGAGAGCTTGTCCAAAATTCAGTTACAAACTGATATAAATAAACAATATTGAAGTATTTAGGAGAAACTCCGGCAGGTTGTTGTACAGTCACAATTTAAATTAGTACCAGAGCTGACTCGGAGGGCTAAATTGCCTGATCATGGTGGTTTATTCTAACACATTCCTAAAGCTTCTAATTACACATCAGAAAGACACAACACACACATTTCCAAATCCCTGCCCAACACATCACTACACCGATGAAAACCAGTGGCTGCAAAATCCTTGCTCTTTTCCTAAAATCTTTTATACCTCTTCCATTCTAACATACTGGATATTTGATGTTGAAACAATCTCCGTCAGCAATTCCAATCTGTCCTTCCAGGCTTGCAATCTATTCTTTCACTCCATAGCACAGCTGAGCAAGTGTGTCGGAAGGAACTGCAGATGCTGGTTTAAACCGAAGATAGATGCAAAAAGCTGGAGCAACTCAGTGGGACAGGTAGCATCTCTGGAGAGAAGGAGTAGGTGACTTCAGTCTGAAGAAGGGTCTCGACCCAAAACGTCACCTATTCCTTTTCTCCAGAGATGCTGCCTGACCCGCTGAGTTGCTAAATACAAGAGCCAGTAACGTGCTGGAAAATACCACGTATTCAATAGAATCAAGTCCAGAACCACCATACATTCACTACCATATGTATAATCTGCCAGAATTGTCCACCGTCAGATTTTATCCCATGATCATTTACATTTTGGAAGGAAAATACTAACCCCTCAGATGGTGTGATGTGACACACTCATTTCAAAGGCCTCAAGGCTATGTGATGAAGCAAAGCAAGCATTATTTCTGTCCTAAAAATGCCCCAAACTCCACAATCATTGTTGCAGTAACCATAATAACGTGCAGGGTTTAGAATATTTAACTTTGATCAATGCCGGAAGTGGCAGCGCTGGTGAACGGCTGCGGCTCGCCTGCAGTCCGTTTGTTTTTACTTTTTTGTGTTGTTTTTTTTCGTCTTGTTTAGTTAAGATTTTGGTTTTTAGGTTTGTGTTATGTGTGGGGGGGGGGGGGGGGGGGTTGAAACAGGGCTTTCTGTCTCTCCCTTCGGGGGAATGCGACTTTCTTGTCGTATCCCCTTTCTCTGCCTCCGTCTGCACTGAGGCCTAATGGCGGAGCTGGCGACCTCGAGGCTCCGGAGGCAGAGCCAGTCAGGACTCGCCCTGGGCTCGCTCCCGTGAGGGCGGCCCGGCTCGGGGCTGGAACGGCGCTCCCGTGAGGGGCTGAGACGCTCCCGTGAGGGCGGCCCAGCTCGAGATTAACAGCGCTCCTGTGAGGGCTGCCCAGCTCGAGGGTAACGGCGCTCCCGTGAGGGCTGCCCAGCTCGAGGGTAACGGCGCTCCTGTGAGGGGCTGAGACGCTCCCATGAGGGCGGCCTGGCTCGAGGGTAATGGCGCTTCCATGAGGGCGGCCCAGCTCGATGGTAACGGCGCTCCCGTGAGGGGCTGAGACGCTCCCGTGAGGGCAGCCTGGCTCGAGGGTAACGGCGCTCCCGTGAGGGCAGCCTGGCTCGAGGGTAACGGCGCTCCCGTGAGGGCGGCCCAGCTCGAGGGGAACGGCGCTCCCATGAGGACTGCCCAGCTTGAGGGTAACGGCGCTCCCGTGAGAGGCTGAGATGTTCCCTTGAGGGCGGCCTGGCTCGAGGGTAACGGCGCTCCCGTGAGGGCGGCCCAGCTCGAGGGTAACGGCGCTCCCGTGAGGGCTGGCCTCCCGTGAGGGCGGCCCAGCTCGAGGGTAACGGCGCTCCCGTGAGGGCGGCCTGGCACGGGGCTGAGACGCTCCCGTGAGGGCGGCCTGGCTCGAGGGTGGAACGGCGCTCACATGAGGGCGACCCGGCTCGGGGCTGGAACGGTGCTCCGGTGGCTGAGACAGCGTTCTGGCGGCGGCTGCCTGAGTCCGGAGTTCGGCCGCGGGCCAGTGGACGACATCGTCAACAGCTGCGCGTCCACTGGACTGGAGGGCGGCAGCTTCGACCACCCCCAGGCCACGGAGTTTGAACCGGCCCGTTCGCGGAGCTCGGTGAGCCGCGGGACTGACTTACCATCGCCCGGTGGGGTATCGCCTCAGCGCAGAGGGAGGAGAGGAGGGAAGAGACAGCAGCCCTAAGATTTTTGCCTCCATCACAGTGAGGAGGTGCTCACTGGGTGGATGTTAGTTTGTGTTTACTGCCTGTTCTGTTGTTTATTATTGTATGTATGGCTGTAGGTAATGACATTTTGTTCAGACCGTGAGGTCTGAATGACAAATAAAGGATCTAATTCTAATACCCCATGGTTACATAAATAATGCTAGTTTCCAACCCTTGACCTCTCAAAGTGCGTAGGGTTGCACGTTCAACTTCACAACAACTTTTACCAGTGATATTGCTCAGGAACTGACGATTCTGTTTACAATGAAGTGAATGTGCATGTTCAGCCGAGTTACAAGACCACATGGAAATCATTCCATTTAGCTCCATGACCACCTCTGGTCTTTAATGTCCATATTCAGCTGGCTAGGCGAACAACTTCTACAATCCACTGCTCAGGTGAATCTTTCTTCTATATCTTCAAATCCTTCAATAAGATCTAAATGAAAGATATGAATTGAATATTCTGCTGGCATTTACCAGTGCAGATGCAAAAATGTTTGGAGTTTAATGCAAAATTTTTGAACGTTGACAAGATTCCATTCAGTAAATCTCTCCTTGCAGCCCAATGGTAGAGCATTAATTTGCCGAGATTCCCAGGAAACCTGCCCAGTGCAGAATCTGCAAACTCATCTAGTCTAATACACATCTTACAACCATGAGGAAAATAGGAAAATTACTATTTATTTTGAAGTCATATTTAAAACAGGAGTAATTTTCATTGTGCATTTGGCATACTTTTTGAATGATTCAAGATTCAAGAGAGTTTATTGTCCTGTGTCCCAGATAGGACAATGAAATTCTTGCTTTGCTTCAGCACAACAGAATACAGCAGGCATAAATAAATACAGAACAGATCAGTGTGACCATATACCATTGAATATGTATATACACACACACACAAATAAGCAGAAAAAGTGCAATGGGCTATTAATGTTCAGAGTTTTGTTTGAGTTGAGTTTAAAAGCCTGATGTCTGTGGGGAAGCAGCTATTCCTGAACCTAGGTGTTGCCGATTTCAGGCTCTTGTACCTTCTACCTGAAGGTAGCAGGGAGACGAGTGTGTGGCCAGGATGGTGTGGGTCCTTGATGATGCTGCCAGCCTTTTTGAGGCAGCGACTGTGATAGATCCCCTCGATGGTAGGGAGGTCAGAGCCGATGATGGACTGGGCAGTGTTTACTACTTTTTGTGGTCTTTTCCGGTCCTGGGCACTCAAGTTGCCGAACCAAGTCACAATGCAACCGGTCAGCATGCTCTCTACTGTGCATGACTGTGGATATTGAAGCCCTGGGGGCATGAACATTGAATTCCCCCAATTTTGTTAGTCCTTGCTGTCTCCTCCCCTTCCTATCTCTCCCTCAGCCCTCGGGCTCCTCCTCCTCCTTTTTCCTTTCTTCTCCCCCCCACACCCCCCGTCAGTCTGAGGAAGGGTTTCGGCCCGAAACATTGCCTATTTCCTTCTCTCCATAGATGCTGCTGCACCCGCTGAGTTTCACCAGCATTTTGTGTACCTATGGATATTGAAAGCCTGTCACCTTTATTGGACAGCATTGCTAGAGGCATGGCTTTGCCTCCTGACAATGGTCTGCTCAGCAAAGCTCTGACGGGTCTCGTTTCTGCCGACCCAAAGGGTCTGACTAAACTGCACAAGGCCCAGACCGGGCAAGTGGATCAATGGGAGAGGCAAGCAACAAGTGCACTCCGCTAAACGCACCGTGGTAAGAGATTATCCCCGTGTCTCAGCACTCGCGCTTGAAAGTCTCACAAGTATCCCAACTTCCAACCACAGGTCCCCACTAAATACACCAAAAACCACCCTGTTTTGACTCAAAGTTGGAAAATAAATTAACACAGACTGGAGTTGGACGGGCTTCTGTATTTAAATGGAAAGGTTGTTAAAATGTAACTTTACCTCATCATACAAATATGTCGCAACTTTGTTGGAGCATAAAATACATCCATAGTTTCAACTGTGTATGGGCCTGGCACAAATATAGGTGCTCAATGTGGAAACTGCGTCAATTTGGTAATAAATCAATTACTAACACAACAAGTAATCGTGTAACTTTGGATAAAATTAAAATAGCTTCCCATCTGTATCAGTGATTTCGTTCATTAAATTAATTTGAGAACAATTAATTTAACCCCATTTACATTGAAGCTATGCTACTTAAACGGCTGACATGCACACTACATTGTGTCCTCGCTGTGATCCCCAACCTCCTGTCTCCAACACAGGCTCGAGGCTTTCCCCTCGAAAGTCAGGGTCTCGGTTAGTCTTAGCTTCCAAGCTGCAGGATCATTCCAGGCTCCGTATTTCTGATCTCTCCCATAGCTCAGTTTCCATTTCACCGCTGGACATCCAAGCTCCCTTTTCGAGGGAAAATCTCTTCAGCTTTTCCTTCAGTCCACAGGACCTGGCACAAGCAGAGAGAGGTCTATAAGAAGTCCAGATACGACCTTGGTAATGCCATCAAAAAGGCCAAAAGGGACTTCTGTTCTAAGCTGGAGGATGAGACGGATGTTCGGCAACTGTGGCAGGGCTTGAATGCCATCACCTCCTACAAGGCGAAATCAGGAGGCAGCTCAAATGACAGTGAAGCATCACTCCCTGAAGAGCTCAATGCGTTTTACGCACGGTTCGATAGGGAGAACACTGATGTGTCTTCCCGAGCCCCATTCGCCGTGACGGTATTATAGTTGCAGTCACAGACGCTGACGTCAGAAGATCCTTAAGGGCGGTGAACGCTCGGAAAGCGCCTGTACCTGATGGTATACCCAGTCGTGTTCTCAAAACCTTGTGCAGACCGACTGGCTGGAGTTTTTATGGACATTTTCAATCTCTCACTTCTGAGGTCTGAGGTTCCCACCTGCTTTAAGAGGGCATCAATAATACCAGTGCCCAAGAAGAGTAAGGTGACGTGCCTCAATAACTATCGACCAGTGGCACTAATGTCTGTGGTGATGAAGTGCTTTGAGAGGTTGATTATGGCACATATCAACTCCTACCTTGACAAGAACCTCGACCCACTACAGGTCGCTTACCGCCACAACAGATCAACGGTGGATGTGATCTCACTGGCTCTCCACTCCACACTGGACCACTTGGACAATAAAAACACTTGCGTCAGGCTGTTGTTTATAGACTACAGCTCGGCGTTTAATAACATCATCCCTTCCAAGCTGGTTACCAAGCTCATGGAACTGGGCCTCTGCGCATCCCTCTGCAATTGGATCCTCGACAATGGTTCTTGTTTTCTTGGTCCTCCAAAATGTTCCAAATTGGAATTTAAACTGGAGGTAGTGAGGGAGGACTTAAGCTAGAAAGGGTTTTTGGGAAGAAAGAGCTACCATAAATTTAGTTGCATCTGGTTGGGTAACTATGGTAGGGTGAAGATTATTCCATACTTTAATTGTGCGGGGGAAGAACGAATTGCTGTACACATCTGTCTTTGTAGCTGGAATCTCAAATCGGATCGAATACCCTCATCTGTTCCTAATTGGTTTGGGTTTGGTGTAGGTCTTGTAGTCTATGTCGAGCTGACCATTTAACATTTTGTAAAAACAGGTCAAACGGAGAGCTTCATGTCTGTCTTGGAGAGGGTTCCACCCCAGAGAATTCAGAAGTTTGGTAACACTCGCTTCTCTCTCTCATAGGTGTTAGTAACAAATCGAGCTGCCTGTCTTTGGACACGTTCGATGGAAGAAATGTTTTTATTTGTGTATGGGTCCCATGCTTCAACTGCGTAGTCCAAATGAGGTCTAACGAGGGTGAAGTATAGCTTCTCCTTGACAGAAGTTGAACAATGATGAAAGTTGCGCCTCAGAAAATGTAGGACACCTGTTGCTTGATGAGTCTGACTATTCCAACGCAGATCATTCTGCAATTTGATGCCAAGATACTTGGTTTGTTTGGATTCTTCGAGGGTGGCACCAAGTATATTATAAGATGTTTCGCTTGGATTCCTCTTTCTGGCGACACGCATGGTTTCACATTTGGAAGGGTTGAACTGCATGCCCCATTGTTGTGACCACTCAACCATTGTATCGAGATCCTTTTGGAGAGCATCTTCATCATCAGCTGACTTAATTGGACGGTACAGCGAATGGTCTGGTCGTACTTGCGACTTTTTCATGGATGTCATTTATGTAAAGCAAAAAAAAGATGTGGGCCAAGTACTGTGCCCTGTGGTGTACCACTCAACACTGGACGCCAATCAGAGCTCTTTCCGTTCACACACACGCGCTGGAGACGTTTTGTCAGGAAACTGGAAATTCATCGTTTCGTGTTGGAACGAATACCATAGAAGTCAAGCTTCCGAAGCAGTCTCTGGTGTGGGATGACATCAAATGCTTTAGAAAAGTCCAGCACAACTAAATCCGTGATGACGTTACTATCAAGGTGCTTGGCCAGGTCATTTGTCGTCAGGAGACTCACATGATCTATGCCTCCTAAATGCAAGAAGCAAGAATGTTATGTTTGCTCACACGTCTCATCAGATTACTATCAATTAAATGCTCCAGCAGTTTGCAGCAAGTACTTGTTAATGAACCAGGACGATAATTCGCTGGGTTGGTGGTTGAACCCTTCTTAAAGAGAGGAGTGATGTTAGCCTTCCCCCAATCCAGCGGAACATCACCCGAGTCAAGCGACTGTTGGAAAATGAGCTGCAAAACTGGAGCCAGTTCTTCGGCTGCGACCTTGAGGGCTTGATTCTGTATCTGGTCTGGTCCACTTGCTTTTGTGGTATTGATGCTGAGCAATAACTTCTTGATGCCTTCAACCTCAATTTTAATAGCAGGCATATCAACATATGGGCTGGACGGTAGGACTGGAAATGATGAAGGCTCCACATCTTCCCGGGTGAAAACGTGTTGAAATTGGTTTGCAAAAGCTTCTGCTTTCGCCGGGTCCCCAGTGATCAGACAGTTGTTCACTTTAAGCGTCTGGACACCAGTGTTGTCTGTCCGTCTGGATTTCACATATCTCCAAAAAGCCTTGGGTTGCTCTCCCCCAAGAATAGAAGAAACATGTTGTCTATGAGCACTCCTAATTGCACGATCGACTTGCTTTCGCACTCTAGTAAAATTGTCCCAGTCCAGTCTTGTACCCCTTTTTTTGGCACGGATATAAAACTTCTCTTTCTTACTGCAGAGACGTTTCAGTTTTGCCGAAAACCAAGGAGGACGCATACGGCCCTTAATGAGTTTTTGAGGAACATGATTTGTAACAATATTATTTAAAGAGTTTCTCAGCCACACCCAGTTGTCTTTTACGGATCTTTTATCTGGTTGCAGGTTGAAGAAATCTTTTCCCAGTTTTTTTGCTAATGCCCCTGTCCCACTTAGGAAACCTGAACGGAAACCTCTGGAGACTTTGCGTCCCACCCAAGGTTTCCGTGTGGTTCCCAGAGGTTTTTGTCAGTCTCCCTACCTGCTTCCACTACCTGCAACCTCCGGCAACCACCTGCAACCTCCAGAAAACTGGAGCCTGAAAACTGTAACGTCCAAGTTCAGGAACAGCTTCTTCCCCACAGCCGTCAGGCTATTCATCACAACAACGAATAAGCTCTGAGCTCCGAACTGCAAAAGACTATATTATTATTGTACTATATTTGTTATTTATTGAACTTTTTCTTTCTCTACTCCCGTTAAGTACTATGTTTACATATTCTGTTGTGCTGCATTGTCCCATCCGGGACATATGACAATTAAATACTCTTGATTCTTGAAGAGAAAAATACAGCAGATGCTGGAAATCTAAAACAAAACCAGAAAACACTGGAGGTACATCAAGCCTGGAGATTTGCCTGCACGGGATCCTGGCTCGTCCTAGTGGTACCACTCTTCCCAAAAGCCATCCAAGTGCCCGCCAGAAGCAAGCTCTGGCTTTACTCTTGGTCTCACGACATGCAGAATGTGTCTCCTGCACAGAGTTCTTCCCCAACCTGTCCCCAGTCCTTTGTGCATTCTCACAACTCCTTCCCATCACATCAGCATCTATTTAGATTAGTTTAGTTTTGAGATACAGAGCGGAAACAGGCCCTTTGGCCCACTGAGTCCGCACCGACCAGCGACCCACGCACATTAACACTATCCTACACACTCCAAGGAAACTTTTTTTCATTTTTACACCGTCAATTAACCTACAAACGTGTACATCTTTGGAAGCGTGGGAGGAAACCGAAGATCTTGGAGGAAACCCACGTGGTCACGGGGAGAACGTATAAACTCCGGGCAGAGTAGCACCCGTAGTCGGGATCAAATGGGATCAAGGCAGCAACTCTTCCGCTGCGCCACCATACCGACCTATGATACAGCGTGAAAACAGGCCCTTCAGCCCAACTTGCCTACGCCAACCAGCATGCACCATCTACACCAATCCCACCTGTTTGCACTTTGCCCATATCCCTCTAAATCTTTCCTGTCCCTGTACCTGTCGAAATGTTTCTTAAACATTGTGATAGTAATATTACTAGGACTCGCAACAAAGACAATGACTGCTTTGTCTTTTTCAGAGTTGATTGCAAGAAGCCACATCTTTAGGTTGGGTGCTGTCAGCTGCGAGATGAGTAGACACTGTTTGCTGTTACAGATGAAAATCCAACAATGCTGTGGTGTGAACTTCCCAACTGCAAATTGCACCATTTATGGAATTTACAAAAACTGAGATTGTGATGTTAAAATCTAGTCGGGCTATTTCTGGGCCCCCATTCATTTGAATGCTAGTTGTACAGTGTGATATGGGGAAAGTGAGAAATATCTATCTTTGTTTCTGGTTCAATGATTTTGATCATTAGCAAGTGATTTTGTGTGCATTCAATTACATTTTTATTATAAAAGGTTCAAATAATTTTTAGTCAGACTGTATCTTTCTTTGTAAATCAGTAAATCCTTGTGTCTTCAAATAATTTACTGTTTTTTACAGTTTGAATAGCCGTTAAAGGAATGCAGAATGTCAAAGTCATTTAAAAGTGTAAAATCTACGATGGCCCTACCTTCCTGTCAGAGTACATGATCACACTTCCCGAGGCCTGTTCACTGCTCAAGTCCCTCTGCATCTTGCCAGACTCCACAAACACAGTGATCCAGCAAGAATTCCCTGCACATTTGCACTGAATTACTATGGTCACAGAGAAGGTGCAGGCTTCAGGCTGGATCCGACAATGTTCAGCCCTTTAAAGGAATACCAATGGCACACATTCTTTTTTCTTGACTATTAGTTTGAAGCTATTTTGCCTTCATCTGCAATAACTTCTCCAGCAGGTGTCAAAATGTAAATTTGTAAGTTCTTTGTACTATTCTTTCTGCGTTTTGCAGCCACCACAGTTACAAAACAAATCACTTAAAGTGAGTCATGGGTCACTTCTCTCTGTGCAGCCAGAATTTGATCAAACTCCCTTTACAAGTTTCCAGATAACATCACCATCTCGAACAATGACGACAGAGCACATGAGAGAGAGCTTAAGGGCCTGTCCCACTGTACGAGGTAATTCAAAAGTTCCTCTGAGTTTTCCCGATTCGAACTCGGAGAATGTCCATAGCGGGTCTGTAGGAGTTCGTGGATGTCTCGTAGCGGCTCGTATGAGTAAAAAGTAACAATTTTTTTTCATCGCGTGTATTTTTTTTACTCGTGGACATTTTTCACAGTCTTGAAAAAACGTCACGAATTTACCGGATTTCCCCGAGTACCTACCGTTAGCATTACAAGCCGCTACGAGAAATCCACGAACTCCTACGGACCCGCTACGGACATTCTCCGAGTTCGAATCAGGGGAAAACTCGGGAGAACTCTTGAGTTACCTCGTACAGTGGGACAGACCCTTTAATAACATGGCGTCAAGCCAACAACTTCTCAGTCACTGTCAGCAAATGAAGGAGGGGGCCACTGACTAGAGGAAGCGTGGAGGAGTACACGCCCCAATCAGCAATGGTGCCGAGGTGGAGATAGCCGAGTGCATTGTTCATAGGTGTAAATATGACCAGCAATTTGTCATGGTTCAACTACTTCAAAGCTACATTCAAAAAACATACAACTTTCTTATAAGAGGAAGGTGATGAGTCTTTCCAATTTCTACAGATGCATCATTGAAAGCATCTTCTCAGGATGCATCATAACTTGGTTTGCCAACTGCCCTGCCCAAGACCACAAGAACTTGCAGACAGATGTGGACGCAGTCCAGTCCACAATGCAAACCAACTTCCACACATCGACTCCATCTACACTTGACACTGCCTCAGGAACGCACCCAAGGACCACTCACACCCTGGACATCCCCTCTTCTCCCTTATCTTGTCAGACACAAGGTACAAAACTTTGAAAGCATACCACCAGATGAAAGAGCAGTTTCTGCCCCACTGAAATCAGACTCTCGAGCAGATTTGTGATCCCCAATCTATATTAGTGCAGGTTTTGCTCGTTTTTTATCTGCACTTTCTCTGCAGCTGTAGCACGATATAGTCTACCCTGTTTACTGTTGCTTTTTGCACTCTGATATGCTCATGCATCGTTTGAATGGATTTACTTATGATATCATTTGACTGGATAGCACGTAAAGAAAGTTTTTTCACTCTATTTCGGTACACGTGACAATAAATAGTAATGTCCAAGTGTCAGAAATCAGAAGACCATATGCATGCTACCAGATATCATGCCTTCAACACATACAATGCCCTCCATAATGTTTTGGACAAAGACCCATCATTTATTTATTTGCCTCTGTACTCCACAATTTGAGATTTGTAATAGAAAAAAATCACATGTGGTTAAAGTGCACATTGTCAGATTTTATTAAAGGGTATTTTTATACATTATGTTTTCACCATGTAGAAATTACAGCTGTGTTTATACATAGTCCCCCATTTCAGGCCACCATAATGTTTGGGACACATGGTTTCACAGGTGTTTGTAATTGCCCTGGTGTGTTTAATTGCCTCCTTAATGCAGGTATAAGAGAGCTCTCAGCACCTAGTCTTTCCTCCAGTCTTTCCATCACCTTTGGAAACTTTTATTGCCGTTTATCAACATGTTGTGCCAATGAAAGTCAAAGAAGCCATTATGCGACTGAGAAACAAGAATAAAACTGTTAGAGACATCAGCCAAACCTTAGGCTCACCAAAATCAACTGTTTGGAACATCATTAAGAAGAAAGAGAGCACTGGTGAGCTACTAACCGCAAAGGGACTGGCAGACCAAGGAAGACCTCCACAGCTGATGACAGAAGAATTCTCTCTGTAATAAAGAAAAATCCCCAAACACCTGTCCGACAGATTAGAAACACTCTTCAGGAATCAGGTGTGGATTTGTCAATGACCACTGTCCGCAGAAGATATCAAGAACAGAAATACAGAGGCTACACTGCAAGATGCAAACCATTGGTAGGCTGCAAAAATAGGATGGCCAGGTTACAGTTTGTCAAGAAGTACTTGAAAGAGCAACCACAGTTCTGGAAAAAGGTCTTGTGGACAGATGAGACGAAGATTAACCTAAATCAGAGTGATGGCAATAGCAAAGTATGGAGGAGAGAAGGAACTGCCCAAGATCCAAAGCATACCACCTCATCTGTGAAACACGGTGGTGGGGATGTTATGGCCTGGGCATGTATGGCTGCTGAAGGTACTGGCTCACTTATCTTCATTGATGAAACAACTGCTGATGGTAGTAGCATAATGAATGCTGAAGTGTATAGACACATCCTATCTGCTCAAGTTCAAACAAATGCCTCAAAACTCATTGGCCGGCGGTTCATTCTACAGCAAGACAATGATACCAAACATACTGCTAAAGCAACAAGGGAGTTTTTCGAGGCTAAAAAATGGTCAATTCTTGAGTGGCCAAGTCAATCACCTGATCTGAACCCAATTGAGCATGCCTTTTATATGCTGAAGAGAAAACTGAAGGTGACTAGCCCCCAAACAAGCATAAGCTAAAGATGGCTGCAATACAGGCCTGGTAGAGCATCACCAGAGAAGACACCCAGCAACTGGTGATGTCCATGAATCGCAGACTTCAAGCAGTCATTGCATGCAACGGATATGCAACAAAATACTAAACACGACTACTTTCATTTACATGACATTGCTGTGTCCCAAACATCATGGTGCCCCAAAATGGGGGAGACTATGAAACACTGCTGAAATTTCTACATGGTGAAACCAAAATGTATAAAAATGGCCTATATTCAAATTTGATGTACCAAAAGACCATCATTGTCCAAAATGGAAAAGATCAAATTCAATCACAATGCGCTTGCTAATCAACAGCACATAAACCTATATGTACCAAACAAACTCATTGACCATTGTCGTAAACTTGTTACTCAAGGTGTACACTCCAACTAGTCTCGCCAACTTGCAGTACTCTGACACCAACTTCCATTGACATTTAATACGTAATAATCCAGGTAATATTGAATTACAGTGGTAATGATGGTAAAGCTGCTGACATCAGGAATTCTGCACACGCAAAGTTTAATGCTGAAATCTCAAACTTTCTGCCAGGGATTCAGTGCATTTGTGGTCTGCAGTTTGCATCCTTCTCCACTGCTATCACAAAGAGTCATCCTTGGACGTGAATTTTCAAGGAACGGGAAAGCAGTGGTGCCTTATGTGCTCGATTAGAATTCCAATGGCTACCGATCAATAGTTACTCCACGGTAGCTGGTGTCTATTTAGTTAAATATATAGGATTGTTTAATATATTTCCTTGCATAAATCTTTCAATGGGTAAAACTTTGATTTTTAAATATACTTGAAGCTGTGTCCCACGGTACGAGTTCATTCCACAAGTTCTCCCGAGTTTGCCCTGATTCGAACTTGGAGATTTACGGTAATGGCCACTTGTCGGTACTCGGGGCTCTCGTGAACATTTTTCATCATGTTGAAAAATCTTCACGAGTCTTCCCATGCTTACCTGCCGTTAGCGAGTCTTCCTGAGTACCTGCCGTTAGCGCTAAGAGACGTCCCCGAGCTCCGACGTACCCGCTACGTTCATTCTCCGTGCTTACGAGTTTGATTTTTTTTTTTAATAAACTCGGGAGAGCTCTTGGAATGAACTCGTACCGCGGGAAAGGGCTATTATGTTCCTTTGACTTTGAACATATTAAACTTTAAATTCATTCAATAGTTAACACTTTGGATCATGTTTAAAATGTGAATAAAGTGTGCTATTAGCTACCTGGTTTGAGCTGGGCAAGTTCCTCCCTGTGAAGGGCCATGCAAACATTTACCGAGTACCAGGGATTCTTCTCACACAACAGCAAAGGTCTGGAAACGAGAGGCTTTTCCCACAACGATGACTGAAACTGAATGAATTTGCTGATGGCGGCAGATTCTGGACCACTGAATCGTCTGCCCAACTACTTATTATTTAAATTGTTGGGTAAATACATCGACAACCAATTACGTCTCGTAATTGTTACATACTCCATTTTTCATTTTAAGATGTAGTAATTGCTGAGTGCATTGACAAGTAATTAATATTTGGGCCTGCTTGTCTGGCTTCTTCCATGGTGGTCTGGCAAGAAAGGATAACTTCATTCACCCTGTACCTTGTGTGTGATGTTGTTACAAAATGGAAAAACAAACTCCAATTCAACCTTAATTGGGAGGTATAGGTCAGCGTGGTGAGCCAACTTTGGTATCATTCAGCCTTCAACCTGAGGACAGCAATGGACTGTTCCTTAACGAGGAGTCAAACCAAGAGGTTATGTTTTCTTAGCATACAGATCCCAAAACCAAATTATCTCCAGTATTGTAATGCTAATGGTTTTTGTTTCAAACTGCATTAATAAAAGGGCATATTATGTGTTTAAATTTGTTTGTTCGTCATCCGAGAATTGTGAGGCGAAAATTAAGTTTTGCAAATCTGCGCTGGAACAATAGTAGACAACTAGGGAGTCATTTCAAGACCATTTCAAGATGTGTTTGGACGATAAGAAGCAGATAATGGAGTTCTATGTTTAGGAAAACATAACCACCCAAAATTAGGTTTCAAGGTATAGCCCAAAAGATCCTGATTTTATGCAAATTCCATGTGCGGTTCCATTCAATTTTAAGTGGTCTTGTGTCATGTTGTGTAGTCCCTTCAGTAATTGCTAGTGTAGTTTGTTTTCTATACATATTTACTGCAAAGAAAGTCATTAAGGGGAAAGTAACAGGTAATAATTCCTAATTGCCGAGCACGAATTGGTTGGCCAGATTATATTTTGTTTTTCTAGCAGTTTATGATGATTTTATAGCTATTTTATCACCCAAATAAACTTACAATAACCAAAAGTGATCTTGCATGAATTTCCTTTTTCGAAGCCAAGCAGTGCAAAACACACCGATTAACTCACCCTCGCAAAATAAAGAAATAGTAACATTTCAAAATCAAAATCTTCAGAACAAAACTCTTAGTTTAGTTTATTGTCACGGGTGCCGAGGTACAGTGAAAAGCTTTTGTTGCGTGCTAACCAGTCAGCGGAAAGACTGCATGATTACAATCGTGCCACCCACAGTGGACAGATACATGATAAAGGAAATAACATGAATAAAGTTTAGTGCAGATAAAGTCCAGTAAAGTCTGATCAAAGATAGTCCCGAGGGTCTCCAATGAAATAGATAGTAGCTCAGGACTACTCTCTAGTTGTTGGTAGGATGGTTCAGCTGGGAAGAAACTGTCCCTGAATCTGGAGGTGTGCATTGTCACACTTTTAGGTACCTTTTGCCCGAATGGGGGAAGGGAGAAGGGAGAAGGGGGAATGTCGAGGGTGCAACTCGTCCTTGATTATGCTGCTGGCCTTGCCGAGGCAGCGTGAGGTGTAAATGGAGTCAATGGAAGGGAGGTTGGTTTGTGTGATGGTCTGGGCTGTATCCACAATGCTCTGCAATTTATCTTGTTTATGACAATTAATAAAACATGAATTCTGTCAGTTTTGCATTCAATTTGATGAGGATGTCTGATTTGGTAGAATTTTCAAGTTGAATCATATAGCAACAATCTAAATATTAATAACTAAAGTATTTTAATTTTACATTTTGTTTCTACAGATTCCTCAAAGGATCTTAAAGGTTGTACGTGTTGTATCTTTAAAAAGGACCTCAAATACAGACCTGCACAATTTATTTCTGTGATAAAAATATATTAAAGCAACCACAAAGCCTTCTGGCCAATTTGAGGGCACGAGGTGGTAAGGACACATACTGTGGGCTCATGTTGTCAACCTCCCAGTGGCGAGCCCTGTCAACTGACCTCAGTCAGGCGAACGACAACAAACAGAGACAGCAACCGCACCGCAGCTTGGCGCCAACCATGCGCCCTTTTTAGGGCGGGCACCTACGGATGTCCAACCGGATGACATCACCCTGCTGTGGACTTCTGATGCCTCAAACACAAGAAGACGACGGCGACACATACTTTTGGCTGAAGCCATCATTGTTCCAACCAACAAGCACCACTACCTGCACGGACACAGGAAGTGGGAAACAGAGTAATGAATAACTCATTTAAAAGTCAATTAATGGCAGATCTCACATATGGCCTTTGTAGAATACTGATAAAGCTCAAGAGAGTCAAGAGTGTTTTATTGTCATAAGTCCCAGATAGAACAATGAAATTCTTACTTGCTGCAGCACAACACAAGATGTAAGATCAATTGAGTATTGCACAACATTTTAGCAACAGATATAGTTCTTCATAAACATGCCCAATTTAGTGAAGAAAGAACCCTCCTAGTTTAGCGGGTTTTATTCATGAAAGAACCAGTCACCATTATAAACCATAATTATGTTATGGAGACATGGGTTGTATTCTGGCTGTGCAGTTTTCACATAGGGTTAATGGGCCACAACTTCAGAAGGAACTACAGATTTAAAAAAAAATTATAGTGTTTAAACGCTATAGACATCTAAAAACAGAAAGGGAGAGGGAAGTTGCTCATCAGACATTAACAATGCTTGATGTTCCCGCTATTAAACAGTGCGAATGCCATCACAGTCTGACGTTACATTGTTGGCTATTAACAGAGGCCTATCTGCAAAGTGGTTGTGCTAAACACAGATCAACGCTTCCCACAGCTCAAAGTCCGCAGTTATTGTCTGACCAGTAAGGGGAGCCAGCGTGTTCAACAGTGCTTACAGGCAGCAATGTAGCGTTCATTAGAAAAAGTGGTTCACACTGCTATATCATAGTTATAAAATAAACACACCCGCAGGTCAAGGCTTTTAAATAAACTGAGATTTTCAAACAACAGCGCATGCGGTTCATTTGCTCTGAAGGAATTCATCCAACAAAATAAGATGGGTCGATTATACAACACTTGTTGCCTCAAATATCACAGAACCATGTTTTAAAAACATGTACTAAAGTACAGCAAAATCGACCCCTTCTCTCTACTCCTAGATCCACACTGACATACCTGCTGGCTTTACATTTTATGTAGTAGTGGTGTCAATGTGAACTTCATGAATTAAAATATAATCGCCAAGTCAATCCGCGCTCCTCACATTTTTCGGCCTCTTAGAATTACTGGGCAGCAACTACAAATTGCACGCAGTTTCTGCAGCTCGCTTTCTGACACATGCCTCACTGCCTAAAGATCAGCACCGGGGCCCATTGACATCTCCCTGCCTTGCATCATTTTAACGCAGTTGCTAATGGGTGTAAACCCAAAGCACAAATTTATTATACTTCAGTTATGAATCATAGAATCATGGAAAATAGGTGCAGGAGTAGGTCATTCGGCCCTCCGAGCCAGCACCGCCATTCATTGTGATCATGGCTGATTGTCCCCAATCAATAACCCGTGCCTGCCTTCTCGCCATATCCCTTGATTCCACTAGCCCCTAGAACTCGATCTAACTCTCTCTTAAATCCATCCAGTGACTTGGCCTCCACTGCCCTCTGTGGCAGGGAATTCCACAAATTCACAACTCTGGGTGAAAAAGTTTTTTCTCACCTCAGTCTTCCCCTTTATTCTACGACTACTGATACTCTACCAGTAATCTCAATTTAAAAGAGTGAAAGAAAGAAGAAATGTTAACTCTTCAATTTAGTGGGTGCCTCAGAGCTAATGTTGCGTTCGTAAAGTAAACCTAGGATGACACTCCACGAAGATGGACACCAAACTCAGCGGGACAGGCAGCATCTCTGGAGAGAAGGAATGGGTCTCTACGACGCGGACAATAAATAGGGAGAAAGTAAAAGGCTAAAAAGAATTTGGGAACAGATATAAGTCATTGTCAACTGATTAACCCAGAGATGTCGTATGCCAGTGATCTCCCAGAAAATAATTGCCTGTGTGTGTGCGTGATTGCATCACTTATCCACTCCTCCACGTTATGGAATCAAAACCCGAATCCCCCACCCAATAAAGCACAGCCACAACAATTTCCAGGTTATACCATTGCCAGGTGGTCAGTACCATACTTTTCCCTCATACTACCTCACCCCCAAACCTCCTCCACTGCCTGTCTCCAAAAACTCCAGAGCTACTTCCACTAGCACAGCCGCCCGCGTCCGATGCTGTTTGTTCTTCCATTCTTTCTCTGATCAAATAGTTCAATAATCTCCCACATTCTCTGAACTGCCAGTCCCTAACCTGTACCCACCCACCTTATGCGCCATGCTCAGACCTTCAATGTTTCTGGGCTTAATGCACCCCCCCCCCCCCCCCCCCATTCCAAGAAGATTGAAAAGACTAGGCTTGTATTCACTGGAGTTTAGAAGGATGAGGGGGATCTTATAGAAACATATAACATTATAAAAGGACTGGACAAGCTAGATGCAGGAAAATGGTCCCAATGTTGGGCGAGTCCAGAACCAGGGGCCACAGTCTTAGAATAAAGGGGAGGCCATTTAAGACTGAGGTGAGAAAAAACTTTTTCACCCAGAGTTGTGAATTTGTGGAATTCCCTGCCACAGAGGGCAGTGGAGGCCAAGTCACTGGATGGATTTAAGAGAGAGTTAGATCGAGCTCTAGGGGCTAGTGGAATCAAGGGATATGGGGAGAAGGCAGGCACGGGTTATTGATTGGGGACGATCAGCCATGATCACAATGAATGATGGTGCTGGCTCAAAGGGCCGAATGGCCTCCTCCTGCAACTATTTTCTGTTTCTATGTACCATCCACAACCCAGCATCACCGCGGAGTGCCAGAAGGTGCATTTTCAATACTAGAAATGTGCAGTATTTCCAACCACGGAAATAGGCCATAGGTACTGGTCTCAATACTCATCCAGCCTACCCAGAGGCAAGTATTTTTGTAATCCGCAGGATATTAGGAATCCTGGAAAGTCCTGCTGAAACAGAGCTTGTGGGTTGGCAATCAATGAGGCATAACAACATTCCTGCAGATAAGATGGTTTCAGCAGTGTGATTGGGAAAGAGCGGGAGAGCAGAAGGCAGCAAGATAGGTAGGAGTGCAGAAAGGGGAAGAGAAAAAGAAACTAAAGGCACTGAGACAGAGACTTGTGAAAAGAGGAAGCACGGTCAGGATGAGAGGTAGAGACAAAGAAATCAACAGCGAGACAAAGAGAAGGCCAACAGAAAATGAACTGAAGAGAAGGGATGATTAGCAAAAGTGCAGAGACAAGAATTTTTTTTTTGTGAAGTCCAAAAGAGGATCAACAATTTCAGCCACACAGGTACAATAGAGCACAGAACGTGCCCTTCCCCCCACCATGTCTGTGCCGACCATGATGCCAATCTAATCCCATGCCCGCACATGACCCATACCAGGCTATTCCTTACCTGTTCATGTGCATTAAATGTTGCTATTGTATCTGCTTCTACCACTACCCCTGGCAGCACATTTCAGGACCTACCACTCTCTGTAAATAAAAAAAAACATGCCTCGCACAATTCCTTTAAATGTTCTCCCTTTCACTTTAAACCTATGCCCTATACATTTCAAACAGGCCTCACTTCAAAAAATAATTCACAAAAGGCGACACGGTGGCACAGCAGTAGAGTTGCTGCCTTACAGCCCTGGAGACCCGGGTTCGATCCTGACTACGGTGCAGTCTGTACGTGTCCCTCCCCCCCCTTACTAGAGGATGGACAGTTCACATCTTTCTCTGCTTACAAAAGTGTCTTTAGTTTAAACTTTCGTACTTCTGATGAAAGTTCATCAACATCCAACTGTCCCCAGTATGTGTAGGATAGTATTAATGTGCAGGGTTGACTCAGTTGGCCCAAGGGCCTGTTTCCGTGCTGTATCCAAAAACTAACCTAAACTACAACAAATCCAAGTTTGTCCAACCTCTCCGTCTAGATTTACCCTCTAACCCAGGCAGTATCCTAGTGAACCTCTTCTGATCCTCTCCACAGCCTCAACCTTCTTTGTGTAGTTTAGCAACCAGAACTCCACACAATACACTAAATGTGGCCCAATTACATTTTTAAACAGCTGCACCAATCGCAGAAACAAAAAGCAAAAACATTGCAGATCCAGGGAATAAAAACAGAAAATGCTTGAAATACTCAGCTGGTCAGGCAGCCTCTGCGGGGGACAGATTGCATGTTGATGAATTTTCATCAGAAATACGAAAGTTTAAACTAAAGACACTTTTGTAAACAAAGAAAGATGTGAACTGTCCATCTTCTATTAATCTTAAGACATTAAATTTTTAAACAGTCATAGTAATACAAAAATTAATGCTCAAAACTCTCACGTCAAGGTTTCAAAGGTCTTTTATTGCCACCGGAACCAATTAAGGTACAGTGATATTCGTATAACCATACAGCCATACAAAAAAAAAAGCAAAAAGGCACACAACTGCATAAAAGTTAACATAAACATCCACCACAGCAGATTCCCCACGTTCTTCACTGTGATGGAATGCAATAAAGACAAATCTTCTTCCCTCATTTTTCTCCCGCGGTCGGGGCAGTCGAACCATCCGTCGGGACCATTGAAGCCCCCCAGTGTCGGGGTGATCGAAGCCCCCGCATCGGGGTGGTTGCAGCTCCTGCAGCTTGGAGTTCCCGAAGTCGGTCTCTAACCAGAGACTGCGAGCACCACGATGTTAAAGTCCGCATGCTCCCACCGTTGGAGCTCAGAGGTCGATCCCTGGCAAAAGGGTCACGAGCTCCACGATGTTAAAATCCTGCAGGCTTCCATGGTTGGCGTTCCCGAAATCAGTCTCCAGCAGAGGCCACCAACTCCTTGATGTTAGGCCGCAGTGTGGACAGAGATACAATACAAAAAAAAATCCCATCTCCATCGAGGTTAGAGATTTTAAAAATTTCCCCCAACTATAGTTCCCCCAACTTCTCTATAGTCCATCTGTAGAAAAGGAAAAAAATAACATTGAAACACAGGACAATTTTTCAATTGATGACTGATCTCCGTGACGTTAGGTGCAGGTAGGAACTGCAGATGCTGGTTTAAACCAAAGATAGACACAAAAAGCTGGAGTAATTCAGCGGGTCAGACAGCATATCTGGAGAGAAGGAATAGGTGATGGTTCGGGTCTAGACCCTTCTTCTGAAGATTATTCATGATTCAGAATTCACCCATTCCTATTCTCCAGAGATGCTGTCTGACCCGCTGAGTTACTCCACATTTTTATGACTATCCCCTTGACCTAAACATTATAATCTGCAATTTTAATTCCTGTATATTTCTCTACAAATTTTCACAGCTCGTTACATATTACAGAAAATTCTTTTATTTCCAATTCCTAGCACTGGTAACGGTGAAGATTTATTGCAAGAGCAAAAAACCATCTTCAATGATGAATGAGATATATTTTAAATATTTCAGTGACAGGGAGTTCCATTAGATATGGTGTGAAAGAGCTACACGCAGTCCAAGTCATAAACTCCATTCTTAATCCACTTAGAAACAAGAATTAAGAGCAGGGCTGGCCTGCTTGGTCCTCTGAATCTGTTCAGGCACTATTTATGATCCTGGCTGATGATCCCTGCAACTTAACTTCCTGCAGAAAAAAAGCTATAAATTTCAGTGATTACCAAAACCGTAGTCCTCTACCAATATTACAGTCAGCAAAGCATAAAAAGGTCACTGTTTGGCGAGTCGAGACGGTGAGTAAATTAAATTGTTTTCTTTTGGAACGTAAAAACAACGAGTTTACTCGAATCAGTAAAGGGCCTGTCCCACTGTACGAGCTAATTCAAGAGTTCTCCCGATTTTCCACTGGTTCGAACTCGGAGAATTACGGCCATCCTGATGAGTTTGTTAATCCTATTAGTATCTGCATTATTTGTTCCTGATGTTCAGTCATTGTTGTCAAGGCCTGTCACAGTCTTTGAGAAAGTGACGGTGGTGGTGACGAGCCAAATTTTTGAACTGTTGCCGACCTCTTGGTGAAGGTATTCCTACACTGCAGGGTCCAGTGACAATGTGTGAATGGGGTTATATGTTCAAGTCGGGATGGTGTGTGACTTGGAAGATAATGTGTGGGCCTTGGCATACATTTGCTACCCTTGTCCTCTGGAAGAGCTCACAGATTTGGAAGGCAGTGTCAACAGTTGAGGTGAATGATTACAGTGCATGGCACCAAGTACACCCAACAGTGGAGGGAATGATTGTGTACGGTTCATTGAAGTGCTGCTTCGCCCTGTTTGGTGGTGGTCTTCTTGTGGTTGGATACCTTTTTCGAGGAGAGTATTTAACCGGCCAAAATAGAAATACGTTGAAGTGACTGCTGAAGAAGCAAAACCGGAATTTGATATCTGGCCAGCCATGCAGAACATGTTCTCGACTTTGTGAAAAGTGAAACAGATATGCAGTCACAAGGAGAGAATGCAGCCAAAGGCCATGCCACCAGATGATGGATTTTGCTTTCGTCAAGTAATAACACAAAATGGCACACATGACCACATCTTCCCCAGGTCTGAAAATACTTGGAGTTCAATTGGCGTGGGTGTTAAAAACAATACAATACTCACTCTAGTTATTGCCATCATACTGCATGCACCAAGATTACTAATGTACCCATCTGGAACCCATCTTGCGCCCACCTCTGCGAATGACAGGTGCAACAAGGTAGTGTCATTGGGGATGGGCAATAAATGCTGGCTTTGCCACATCCCAAAAACAAACAAACCTCCATAATCTCATGGTTTTGGACATCTCTCACAGCCATTACAATCACCACATGCCCGGTTCATTGACTATAGGCAAGCATCCCAAAGCTGCAACACTGATCAACTAGTCTACTCAGCAAAAAAACAACAGGACCCCCCTCCCCCCAAACAAACAATTAGATCACGGCCAAGATTTCTGTCACATCCAGTTGTAACTGCTGGAGATCAATCAAACAACCCCAATGGATACCACCAATCTCAACAACAACCAAGCCAAGCATGCGGGTGCAAAAGGCACTCACAATCTTCAAGAAGTGCCCAGCTCATGAACATCCTGCCTCTCCATCGAGTCCCAAGCATCACAATTGTGTCTGCAGTTAATGCCATCAAGAAACAGCTGAATTACATGATACACCAGGACCCCTCAAAGTTATGTAGTGCCTTAGTGGTGGCAAAACATTCCCAGCCACCTCACAAGGTACTTTATCAAACAGAATTTCACTTCAAACAACTTTATGCGTATTAGTGTGGGGGACCAAAAGCTTTAAGGAGGAGATATGGAAGGAATGAAAAGAATTGAAATGGCAGTTGGAGCCTTGGCTACCAATGGTGAAGTGTTTGAATTCAGGGGCTATCAATGGAGATGGTCAGGAGATCCAGACATTCAAGACCATGAAAGGATATGAAAATAAGAACAAGATCGTCTACGGTTGTGGCACTGTTTTACCAGTACCCACAAAGCAGGTCAGTGTTAACGCACTGCTTTACCAGTACACACTGTAAGGTCACAGGGAATAATAGTAGAATTAAGCCATTCGGCCCATCAACTCTACTCTACCATTCAATCATGTCTGATCTATCTCTCCCTCCTAACCCCTGTATGTCAGTGTTAATGCATTGTTTTACCAATACACACTGTAATCGATGATTAATGCACTGTTTTACCAGTACACACTGTAGTCAGTGTTAATAACCTGTGTTACCAGTACACACTGTAGGTCAGAAAACACATGACGTTTTATAATAATATGACGTAGGAGCAGGATGACACTGAACAGCTTCTCCACCATTTATCAGCTTGGCACATTTAATCTTTGACTTCAACATGTTCCTGTCTCACCTCCAATACTCAGAAATCCCCATGGCCCAAACATTTTCCTCAATGTTGATATTGTCTCTGAATTAACATCCATAGCTCTCCTAAGGGGGAAATTCAAAGATCCATAACCTTTGGAAGAGAAATTAGTGAATCTCTTTCCGAAGACAATCCCAATTTGTTTGGGAAATGTCACACCGCAATTATCTTATCAAGCCCTGTACAGGCCATTTAGAAGATTATAGCGTAATCTAGAGTGATACGGTGTGGAAACAGGCCCTTCAGCCCAACACCGGCCAAGAATGTCCCAGCTACACTAGCCCCACTTGCCTGCGCTTGGTCCATATCCCTCCTAGCCTTGGTCCTATCCATGTACCTGTCTGTTTCTTAAACAATGGGATAGTCCCATCTTGTATTCCATAAAGACAGCCTTCCATTCTTGGAGACTCCAGGTGATCTCAAGAGGAGAGCTTAGAAATATGGAGGCCCAAATATGAAGTGTTTGGACACAGAGTTTTATAAATGGTAAAATCCATGGCAGCCACCAAACTTCTATATGAATTATCCAAGCACTTCCAATGGCATCTGCTTCCAAATATTAAAAAGCTGCAGAAGCAGTAAATCTAAAACAAAAGCTGAAAATGCTGGAATTGCTCAAGCCAGATGGGAAGAGAAACAGAGTCAACGTTTCAGGTTGGACACCCTTCGTCAGAACACAATGACAGCTTCCTTGCTCGTTGGGAAAACTGCCCTGCAACTGTCTGTATCCAGAAATAAACAAACCAACCTAATCTGGACCATCAACAGCAGTCTCAGTCATCAACTAAATGATGGAAGATGTTGATGATGCTGCTAGAAAAGTAGTAAAAGCCAGGTGCTCCGATTTACTTCCACCAGGAACTCTTGGCTCCAGATCTCACTGCCTGGAGAAAGAAAATAAATTCCAGAGGCAAGTTGGGAGTGATTTTTTTTTTACATCAGAGCAATTATGATGCCAAGGAATCCAGTAAAACTGAAGTAAAGGTAAACCCAAGAACACAATTCTTTACTTTCTGAAACCACACCATTGCAAAGGGGGTATGTGGTTGCTGGACACCAAATCCTAAGGTCAACATCGCATTAGTTCATCAGGACTGTCCAGTCCATATTTTCTCAGAAAATTAAGCAGTCTCTCCCTATATGGCAAGAAGACTTTGACAATACCCACACTTCATCTGACAAGTTTCAAACAAAATGAATGCATGCAAAAGCAAGGAAATAACACTCTCCAGCAAGAAAAGTAACTGCCATTCTGGGAGGTTCAATCGCATTGGTCAGATTTCACCTCACCCAATGTACCTCATCACTAGTTGGACATAAATCCAGAAATCCTATCTCACTTGAATTGTAGTAACTCATATAAACAACGATAAAACAGAATTCCTCCTCATAGGCTCCAAATCCACACTCAGCAAAATCAATAACCCCACTCTCACCATCGACGGCACCACTGTCTCCCCATCTCCCCAGGCCCGCAACCTTGGCGTGATCTTTGATTCCACCCTCTCCCTTGAGCCTCACATCCGCCATGTCATTAAAACCTCCTTCTTTCACCTCCGCAACATCGCCAAACTCAGACCCTCTCTCACTCCTCCCGCTGCCGAAAGACTCATCCATGCCTTCATCTCCTCCCGACTGGACTACTGCAACTCACTTCTCCTTGGCATCAGCTCCACCTACATCAACCGACTCCAACTGGTCCAGAAAGCAGACGCCCGACTCATCACCCACACCAAATCCTGGCATCACATCACTCCAGTCCTCAAACAACTTCACTGGCTTCCCATCTCCCACCGGATCACCTACAAAATCCTGGTCCTCACCTACAAAGCCCTCCACCATCTGGACCCCCATATCTCACTGACCTCCTCCCCCAACTGATCTGCAATTCCGTGTCCCTCACCATCTTCCAGTCCCGCCTCAAGACCAATCTCTTCACCTCTGCCTATCCTTAGCCCCACGTCCCCATCCCTTTTCATCTGTGCTTGAATTGCCTCATATTGTGTTTTGAATCGAATTCTGTCTTTAATTTGTGTACTAGTCATGTCTCTATTATTTATTTCATTCCCCTTACATGTTTTTCCTCTAATTGCTAAATTTTTGAAAGGTGTCCTTGAGACTCTTGAAAGGCGCCCATAAATAAAATGTATTATTATTATATAGTCCCAAACCACCCATTGAAGTGAGGAAGGGTCTCAACCCTAATTGTCACCCATTCCTTCTCTCCAGAGATGCTGCTTGTCCCGTTGAGTTATGCCAGTTTTTTGTGTCATTGAAGTGCAACTTGGCCTTGCACCCAATGGTCACATTCTATGAATGGATAACATTTAAAAAACTGGCGAAAGTGAGTATCTTCCTAATATTCACGTCTCAATCCCAGAAACATTTGAAAAGAAAATGGAGAAGGCATCAGAAATAATTGCTTTGAACTGCTGATGCAGAAAGCATTCACCATTCAGCAACAGTGCAGGAATGTTTTGATTGCATTAGTCGATGGAGTGCATCAGCAAGAATATCCACTCTTCCAGTGGCACGAGTCTTCATTATCTTTATGCAACCTACTAGATGAGGCTGAGGAGTCAGTCTGCGCCGCTATGGATCTACATTGGGCAACGCAGCAATCCTGGTTTGATTGTGAAGTCTGACAAAGTGTCTCGACTCAAAGCGTCACCCATTCCTTCTCTCCAGAGATGCTGCTTGTCCCGCTGAGTTACTGCAGTATTTTGTGTCTATCTTCATTGTAATTGTAAATTAGCATCTGCACCTCAAGCCTGTTTCATGGATCATTATGTTCATGGTTGATCGGTGCATCATAGTGCATTTTTCCCCCATACTGACCATCTCTCTCTATTCCTTCCATGTGCATAATTCAACCCATCTCCAAATGTAAGAGTCATAGAGTCATACAGCATGGGCACTGGCCCTTCAGTCCAACTTGTCTATGCCAACCAAGCTGCCCCATCTACACTACCTGCCCATGCCTGGTCCAATTAATACAAATTGTGATCAATCTCATAAATCACCCTGCAGCAAATGTGTTCATGCTCCCATTGTGAATCCTGCAGAAGGCACAGCACCAAGTGCTTGCAGCCACCACCTGGACAGGAGGTACAGCAAGTACATTTTGTTTCAATCTCTCCGACATTGCAGCAAACCTGGCCGTGCCACCAGCCCCACTATGCAGCAGTCAGACACTACTTTTGATGCATTTGGTCTCCCATTACGACTAATGCCATTTGCATTTATCAAATGAACACAAAAACATTCCAAACATCTATCATCCAGAAATAATACTATTTTGCTCATTGCATCGCCATTCAAAGATTCCTAAACTGAAGGCGGATTTTATAAACTGGGCTGTTGTTCCGGATGTACAGAAGATTGACAAGTAATATAATCGGGGTACTGAACATGTTAATAGGATTACAGATGGTGGATGCAAAAAAAGTGATATTCACCAGTGAGAAAACCAAGAACAAAAGAATATAATCTTAATTTACACCTATGAGCAAAAAGATTTTTCATAGCAAATGATAATAGAAGACAAATATAGACACATTCCCTCAATAGACTGTGAAAGCTGGGTTATTTGGAGGTTTCTTGGTAGAAATCAATAGGTTTTATTTACTTTGGGCAGTGCTTTGTCTCTGACAATATTCGCTAGTCCAGCACACCAACACCTCTAAGATGTTAAAAACTTAATCAGGTCATATTTCTAGTGTGTGTATTTTATACATTTTGAATAATAGTTTATTAAATAAGAAGTTGATTGGTAAATTTAAAAAAAGACAGATGAGACATATAGATGGAAAAAATAGTTGATAAATGTAGCTTATTTTTTAAGGGATTATGCAGACCAGCAGGTAAAAGGGACTGGACGAGGACATCAAGTGATATAGGGCAACGCTGTGAATGTATGAGGCTGTGGTTGAAGTGAATGACAGCTGAGTGGCCAACACCAGCGAGCACCAGCATTGACAAAGGAGTTCAAACACCTGCCTTTCCAATTCCATTTCTTAACACAATAGGTCACAGGAGGAATCAGCATGAAATTAATGTGGTGTAATGCCCATTAAATCAAAATTCCATGCACAACAATAATTGTAAAAGCTCAAATTGAGTCATACAGTATGGGCCCAACTTGCCCATGCCGACTAATATACTCCATCTAAGCTAGTCCCATTTGCCTGTGTTTGGTCCATATTTCTCTAAACCTCTCCAATCCTCTGGACCAAAGTCTATAGCAATATTTGGAAAATCAAGATACATTCTGGACCACAAATCATTACACACTCTGTATAATACTCATATAATACAGCCGTGTAATATAATACGCATACAAAACCAACCTACAGCCGTTATGCACATTACAAAAAAGAGCAATAAGATTCATCAATAACATTGGATATCTTGAATATACCATTCTATTATTCTTAAAGTCACATATACTGAAGTTCACCGATCTGGTTAAATTTAAGACTGCACAAATCATGTACAAAGCAAGAAATAATTTACTTCCGGGAAACATACAAAAACTGTTTATGGAAAGACAGGGCGGGTATCATTTGAGATGGGAACTTTTAAAAACTCAATGTCAAAACAATTCTTTAAAGTATGTGCATAGTAATCTGTGGGGTGAATTTGTGGAATGGTTTGGAACAGATAAAACTTAGCACAAACATATATCAGTTTAAAAAGATGTACAAAAACACTTTTTTTTTTAAAGGATATTGGGATGAAGATAGGTGATTTTGAGTGGGATATTTGTTATACCGATTGTATTGGGAATTGTGATTATAGGGTGATGGGTTGTATATATGACTAAGAGACACTAAATAGTACACGAGGGTTTTTTCTTTTTCCTTTTTATTTTTTTTTCTCCCTTTTTTTGTATAGCTTTGTAAATATTTGATTAGTGTATAAATGTAAATAATTTGTGGTGTACATATGGAAATAGGTGTTTATCGTTGCTAAATTTGTACAAGATAATTATAAGCAGTTGAATAAGGGGTGGGAATTAAGAAGCTTTGGCTTCTTCCTGCTCCTTTTCGGACACATACGATTCATTTATTTATAAATATTGTTTATAACACTTTATAAATATTCTTGTTTTGGGTTTTTTTGTATGCGGTTTCATTCGGTTCGGTTCATGCTTTTTATTCGGTTCGAAATAAAGAATTAAATAAATAAAAATAAAATAAAAAGCTTGGTCCATGTACCCACCACCCTCTGTGTGAACAAGATGTCCATTAGTTTCCTATTAGATCTTTCCACTCTCACCTTCTCCCCGTTGGATTGCAACCTTGTCGTGGTTGGGGAGCTTGTGATTCTCAGTGACCCCTAGAACTATGCTTCGTCTCCCGTTAGGGTCTCCAATGCTGGACAGGTCGAAGGGTCGAGGCGAGACAAAGAGCGATCCACTGGTCCTCCAGGTTGGAGGTTGAGAACAGGGCTAACAACCCTGTCTCGTAAAACAAATACGTTACGGAAACAGCAACTGAAGGAATCAACACTACTGGGCATGATGGAGTGGAGGACCTTTGTTGCTGCCCTACATGCCAAGAGGCATAATATGCAGTAAGTAACTCTCACCTTAAACCAATGTCCTCTTGTTCTTGATTCCCCTACTACAAGTAAAATACTGCAACCATCAATACTTATACTAAAAATCAAATCAAAACAATTGACACAATTTAATCCTCGGTCTAAAATTATGAAACGGTTAGGTTTCCCTTTTATGAACATTGAAAATCATAAATACAATTCAAATCTTACTTATGATTAATCCTCTGAAAGTAATCAATTAACACCACAACATACCTAACACTGTTATAGTGGAACAAATATATTTAGGCCCTATTCAGATTAGTTTATTGCCGTATCCACTAGGGTGCAATGAAATTCCTTGTTCATTTGAAGCTCACAGAGTAAACAGTGTACTTACAGTAATGATAAATAAACAATAAATACAAGGAGTGCAAGACAGCAGAATAATGCAATGACTGTGGTGCGATGGGAAACAGTACTGAAGACAGCAGCAGAATAACTGAATGAGGTCGAGTTAAGCATAATAGTACGCAGCAGCGCCTCCTGGAAGATGGTGAGAAAGAGGTGACTTTTGCGCGATAGCCATGATCGATAGCCATGGTGTTCCTAAGTCTGTTCTTATGCCAGAAGGTAGAAGGGGGAATGGCCAGGGTGGTGGGCATCCTTGATGATACGTCCAGCTTTCCCCGATTCAACGCACCGTGAAGATGGAGGAGCCCGTGATAGACTGGGCTGTGTTCACCACTCTCTGTGCACTCAGGCGGTCAAGAGAAGAGTAGATACCATACCCAAGATGCCACTCCGAATATTTTCTACAGCGCATCTGTAGAGGTTCGGGAGAATCCTCGTGGACTTGCTGAATCTTAGATACCCAAGAAAGTAAAAATGCACCAATGCTCTTTCCTATTCACTGTGTCAGGGAGAAAGGATCAGGTTAGTCTGCTGGAGATGAATGCTTAGAAAGTTGAATCTGTCAACCATGCCTACAGCAGCCCCAATGATGGGGACAGTGGTCATTTTGTTAGGTCATTAACATCTCTTTTGTCTTGGTGATGTTAAAGATTACATTACTGTCCTGACACTATGAAACAGGGTTCCCGATCTCTTTCCTGTACTTCATCTCATCAACGACATTGGTCTGACCAACAACAGTAGCATCATCCTTGAATGCAGAGAATGAGTTAAAGTTGTACGTGACCACTTGGTCATGAGTGCAGGGAGTCGAGCAAGGGAGTGAGCACGCAACCCTGAGGAGCACCAGTGTTGAAGGTCAGGGTGGAGCAAGTGTTGTGACCAATTAGAACCAACTGAGGTCTGCTGGTGACAAAGTCCAGAAGCCAGCGGGTGCTGGTGGCGCCATGGCCAAGGTCCAGAAGCCAGCGGGTGATGGTGGCATGATGGGCAAGGTCCAGAAGGTTAAGAAGGAGCTCATTTGGTATTGCGATGTTGAAGTCTGTGCTATATGAATGTGGTCCAAAACAGAATGTAGTGTAAGAGAGATGCCATTCTTGCACACTAATTGCAATGGGTCGAGATTGCCTGGAAGACTAGCACTGATGAGGGCCATTACCAATTTCTCAAAGCACTTCATTATGGTCAATGCTAGTGTTACTGGGTGCGGGTCTTTGAGACAGGTCACTTTATTTCCCTTGGCGACTGGAATGATGAAAGTTTCCTTGAACGGATAGGAACAGTAGTCTGCTGAAGCGAGAGGTTGAAGATATCGATGAAGATTGCGGTCAGTTGACTGGTCAAGACTTCAAAATCCGGGACTCCATCCGGATCAGCCACTTTCCGAGAGATCCCCCTCATAAAAGCAGATCAGTCTTCAGCATCTGAGATGTATGGAACAGAGCCAACTGGGATAGGGGTATGGAGACGGGTCTTGGTGGAACATTGTGTGCCAGTTGAAAAAGTCATAGAACTCATCCAGAGGAGATGCATCGGTTCCAGAGATCAGTCTGGATTTTGATTTAAATCTTTTTATTTGAATTTCACAGCAATTTGCATACATACAATGATAACAGACAGTGACAGTCAAGGCATAATTGTGCAACAGTATGTAAGTGACCCTCAAAGCCCTTACCCTTACCCACCTTCAACCCACCCGATTCAGGTCGGAACCAAACGGGGACAAACAACACTCGCATACACACACATCCACACAAATATGGTAAGATTAACAAAACAAAAAGTACTAATAACAGTAAATAAGTAAGTAATTAAATAAATAAGTGTGGGGAGGGGGGGTTAAGGGGAGAGCAGCTGCAGTAGAGCAGAACAATGGAGCACTCAGTCCTCTTCCGAGTCCGGGGACAAGTTGAGAGAGTTAACAAGTTCCAAGAAAGGAACTGGTTTTTAACTTGTAGCCCGGGATGATTCTGGTCCAGCCAGTCACCTGGCATCTGCTGGAATTGAACCTCCAGCTTCTTCTGCATGTTCCTCTCGGCATTCCTGGTGGACTTGCAGAGATCACACCTGGCGTCTTGTACAGCGTGGGACCATCCTTCATGAAAGCCTGCGATCTAGACTTTAGCAGAGAGTGGCTTTGTCCGAATGCAGTTGTCGCCACATTTCTTGATGAAACCAGTGATGGACGGTGCTCTCTAACACGCTCCAGTCCAGCAACCCAAGACAGTCCTTCAGTGAACCCTCGGCTTCCTCAGACAGTGGGTGCGTTACTCTTTGTTGGAGCCGCGCGCATCATTCTCTGTCCGTAAGCTTGTAGGAGCAGCACCAACGGGTGACCAGACCAGCCGAGATTAGGAATGGAGCGATAGGCGTACCTGATGGTGGTGTAACAGTGCTCACGGATACATGGTGATGTTACTTGGGAAGTACGTTCCTGAGGTTTACATACACTATCAGAAATATATCGAGCATAATGAAAATTTACTAAACCTGCATTTAGAAGTGCTGCAATAACTACATTTCCAAGGAATGCCCCACTCTGTGCTATACCTTGCAATGGTCAAGTATTAGTAAACTATTAGTAGAAATCAATTTAAGAGACATACCAGTCTTAAAATATTAAATCCAAATGATTAAAATAATTTTAAAATTCCTTCATTTAGCTGCAATTTCTTCTCTCCAGAAATAGACTCCTTCATGGTGTCCAGTTTACCATAGATCACTCATTCTCCAGCATCTCACCAAGTAACCATCCCTCATGAGGATCTTGCAGCACATTATCTGATCGTGAGCAAGGGCCAGCACAGCAGGTACATCTCCAACAAAAGTTGCCTCATGAAGAGGAAGCCAGATTGAAGCCAGAGGGAGAGCCCAGATAAACATTAGCTGGTCAACTCCTTCCTGAAACAAACAGCAGCAGAGACAAAAGACAAATCTTGGACTTCCCTATTTTTTTTTTTATGGCTCAGGTGCTCAATATCAAGCAGTAGAAATTTGAGAAGTTTCAATTGGATTTTTCCTTTAAAGTTACCAAGGATCATTTGGCCTTTTCCTGTGTGTATTAGTAATTATCAGCCCTCACCATCCACAGTCACAATTCACGAAATATTCCACTGGTCCAACCACACAAACTGTGGCTACAATAGCAGGATCAATGACGAATGTGTGATGGAATAACCATCTCTTGCCTGGATGGTGCAGCTCATCGGCAAGTGAAGGTTGACACTATCCAGTAAAAATTTGCCCACTTGATTGGTACTTCAAGCACCCTGAACATCCCAGCCACGCATTATCGCCACAGTGACAGCAGTGTGTACCATCCACAAAGCACACTGCAGTTACTCATCTGAGCAGCTGCCACAGGTCTAACCTCTATCCCTAAGAAAGGCAAGGGCTTGAAATGCGTGGAATACACTGCACCTTTCCATGTTGTACACCTTTGTGACTTTTGCCATTCCCTCATCATCGTTGGGTCTAAATTCTGGATCTCTTTCCCCAAACAAGTTATTGGTGTGCCTTGATCGGAAGGACTGCAGCGGTTCTAGAGGATAGCTCATCACCACATTTTCAAGGTTAGTTTCAGATGAGACCCAACCTTGCCGTTGATGCCCAAACCCACGAATATTGATTAAAAAAAATAAGAATGTGTGAATCTGAGTCCACATTTTCAATTTCCATAAATACAAAAGAGACAATGTATTCAGCATAACAATAAGGACGTTATTTCTATGCAATTTTATTTTTCTTCAAGAAATTTTGGTTGGTCCACTGTCTGTTAAACGGGAATCAAGAATTAGGGAAATTGAGAACCAGAAGGCGTAGTTTAAGGCGAGAGGGGAAAGATTTAATAGGGATCAGAGGGGGAACTTTTTCCACACAGAGGGGGGTAGTGGGTATAATGAACGAGCTGCCAGAGGAGGTATTTGATGCAGGTACAATAACAGTATTTAAAAGACATTTGGACAGGTACATGATAGAAAAGGTTTAGAGCGAAATGGGCCAAATACAGGCAGGTGGGACTAGTGTAGACGGGGCATCTTGGTCGGCATGGGCAAGTTGGGTGGAAGGGCCTGGTTCCGCATTGTATTTCTAGTGTGAAAAATTATTAACATACTGCAATATTTTGAAATCAGACTTCTGAACAATAATTAAAACTTCAAAATTTAAATTAGAAAAATTAGGTACTGATTGGTAAAAGAGTTTCATGAAATATTTAAAAGTCTTTCACAACCCCACAATAAAATACTCTGATGTGCATTGAGTGTTGTAATATAGAAAACATAGCAGCCAATTTGTCCACAGTAAGATTTCCCAATAGTAATTTGATGAGATCATATGTTTGGATGTTATGAATAAATGTATAAATATTGACCAAGATGCCCTGAAGAATCTCCATGGCCTTCCTGGGAATGATGTCAGGGTGTTCTGGAAGCAATATAGCCTATAACAGAACCAGTCCTTCTAATCCCATCAACAGGTTAAGAATTGGTAACTTAGTACCGTGAAATATTAAATGCCTTCCCACCTTAGGTGCTATGTTGCAGAAAATTAAAATCACACTCGCCTATGGCTGGGCATATCACTTTGGAAAATACGTCCACTCTCTCCAATATCCCTTCCTTCATCCTAGTTAATAATCACTAAAACTCAACGTCTGCCAAGTCTGCCACCTTATACCCATCAGCATAGATACAGATCATGCCTTACAAAAGGACGTTCCACCAGTTGGAGCTATAATACTTTTGCAGGATTGCTGTTCTGCACCTTATACGAGTAGTCTGTATTAATGAACACCGAACCGCATTCTCAACCTCAAATGTAACTTTTAAGTCTAACATTTTATACCAACTATACCCATTTGTAGTAGCTTAGTCAAGGTCTGTGTGCAAAAAGCTGCCTTTCTGAAGTGGCCTTGCAATCCATTCAGTTGCATCATTCACTCACCACGCTGACTGCAGTGGTTGAAGAAAGAGGCCCACATCAACTTAAGGCCAATAGGCTGGTCCACATACAAGTTATAGAGCACAGGAAAGGGCAAGAGTGTTAAATAATCAAATGTTCTGAATGAAAGACAACTCTACCTTTTTTCCTCACCCCTTCAAAGGTATTTTATTGTCACGTGTACCAATTAAGGTACAGTGATCACATCATCAATTGATCCTCAATTTCACTTTTGATTTTTTTTTAATGAATTGGAACTTGAACCATTTGAGAACTGATCAGACACATATTACGTATGCTATAAGCTGAGCATCAATGGAATTTATTGCCATTTTCCATTGTGTCTATAATAGCCTTTTTATGTCAACATCTTCCAACAAAAATTGCTTCCACACACCCACAATTTCCTCTTGCATGATGGGAAACCGTGGTATCATAGCTGAAAAATATTTTAAACTTCAAGTAAGTTCATTGGGAAGTTCACTGCACGGAACTATGCACCGAGATTTTTGATTCAAACAAACAAGTGTAATGACCAAAGTCACAGATCAGGGATATGGGCTTAGTCACCCCCTTTGTCCAAATGCAGAGATGCATTATATGAGATGCACCCCAAAATCTGGACAAACACTCAACTTCCTTTCTCTCTTTTACATCGATTGTACAAACCTTGCATTGGAAAACTTATGAGAATAGACAAGAGTACAATCTGAAGATCTAAAATCATAATTATTTCCTCATGAAATAATATTTTTTGTTACACCATAAGCCTCAATTCTTTCGCATACAAACATCAGGATAACCCAAAGAGCCTTAATTTCCTACGACTGTTGTCTAACATACCAATGGTTGGAATACTTAGAACATAGAACAGTACAGCACAGGAATGCTTTGAACAAATTAATTTCCCATTTCTGTTTCGAGTTGGCCGTTCGTGATAACGATCATCAAGATATTTACTATTCGTGCTCACTTTCTCCACAACTGTTTTTTTTTTTAACAAATCTTGCAGAAATATCACTGAGCAGTAGTAGATGCCCTTTAATACATCTGTAGGAGACACTACTAATCCTACTTTGATCATAGAATGTTGTTTTCAAACTTTCATTTAAATTTTTCAGTTAGTAGTTGAGATCTGGGTGTTTCGAGAAGAGATTTAAAAGGAATCTATTAAAAAAGTGTCTTGTCTTAATTCATAATGTCACCTTAACTAAAATGAAATTATATTTTCCTAAACGTTAATACAAAAAAAGCTCCATCAGCTGTAAAATAGCATGACATCAGTAATACACCAAACCAAGGAAGGGTATTTCAGAATTAAAGTCTATCTTCACAAAATAATAAACTTTAGTCAAATAACATCTCTGATTATTGACCAACTCTGGCTAGCAACTGTTAATTCATGACCAATGGAGAAAGCCTCAGTTCGTCTTCATATTGAAGACCACCGACAAACAGTACAAAATGAACAAGCCATACGTTAAAGATGTTTCTTAAGGCAAATTGCGATATAAAATTTCTCTTTTATAATAGAACTGCAGCCATTTCCTCGAAGCAGTTAACGACTGTAAATAATGTTGATTAATTCCTTCAGTTTACCTTTCATCGAGCAGTGACTCCGCACATTGATTTTCGACAATACGCGATTGGAAGAACCGAAGTTTTGAAAACATTGGCATTCTCTGAGGTTTTGAAATACTCGACACCCCTGCATTACACCCGTATTTAACTTAAGCATGAATTAAAACTTGCGCACGTTGACTCAAAGTGCAAACTTATGGTAACAGAACTGGCTAAAAATGGTGCTTGTGTTTAATTAATCCGGCGAAATGCGACGAATTTGCCGTGGACCAACTCTGTGGATTGGTTCAGTGGTAGCAGCCAGTAGTTACAGGACTTGTCAGCGACAGTGCTCTACACACTCTACAGGCACATGGGACGTACACTTACGCCTTACGTATTAAAACACTACAATATGCTGTAATTTTACAGTCTGCCCTGGCACAGAACAATGATATTAACTTGGAAATCAATCACTTTTCTGAGACCACGACACAGGTACACTGTAACCCAACGTCAAAACACGGGGTGTTTGGGAAAAGGACGACTTGCAAGATCAGACAAACCTCCTCCCCCCCCCCTCTGGTCCAGGCAGCTCGACACAAGCCGGCCCAACAACAAAAAGTACACTGGCCAAGTTACAATGCAAGAGCCAGCCGCGAGTGCCCGTGTAAGTGGGGGCCCCGGCCGCCCTCGCCCAGCAGCACGGTGGCGGTGCAAAGTAGGCCAAGCTCAAGTTTGCATGGCTGTGTGCAAAATGTCGATGCGAGCGCTGACAAGACAGCGAGTGCGAGAGTCCATCTTGCTTGGGGGAAGCCGAGAGCAGAGTCAGTCAGTCACAGACAGACAGACAGAACTGCCAGCGCCGCTGCCATTTCCCCTCTGCCGGCCCTGCACTCACTCACTCACTCTCTCTCTCCTCCATTAGCATCAGGCCACTCAATCCCTCAACACCAGGCTACTCACTCACTCGCTCCCTCTCCCCTCCATTAGCACCAAGTCACCCACTCACTCAACACCAGGCCACTCACCCACTCCTCTGCTTGCCTGGGTCTGCTCACTTTTTGCTGTAAGAACGACGAGGATTATTGTTTAAAGTGTCCCTGTTGTAAGTGGGCGAGTGGCTGCTAGGCATGGACGTGTGATCTGCAGGACATGGAATGGTTTCAGCTTTCTTTCCCCCCCCCCCCCCCCCCCCCCCCCCCCGGTCCCCACTCGCCGACAGTCGGGGCGAGGAAATAACACTTTGCAAAAAGTGCAAGCTGAGGCAGGAGGAGTTTGGAGAGGGTGCATTCAACAGCGGCCCCGGGGGGCAGGTACAAGAGGCGCTGTGCCTTCCTTACCTCACTCCTCCATCGGGCAGCGGGGGGCCGGGGCCTCGCCGGCTCTCTGCATGGACACGGGGGCAGAGAATGAAGGGCGGCCGGCAGAGCAGGGCCGAGCAGCTGATCTCCGCCGTTACACACGGATCTCCCTCACACAGTCCCTCCCCCAGCGCTCACTGTATGTATGCTGACAGCAGCCCCGAGCCCGCCTCACCTCGGGACGCACGGAGAGAGGTGGGACTCACACATACACACACACTGGTAGAGAGACACATACTGGTAGAGAGAGAGACACACACGGGGAGAGGGACACACACGGGGAGAGGGACACATACACATGGGAAGAGATGGGACACGCACACACTGGTAGAGAGACACACACACATTGGGAGACACATTGGGAGAGAGAGACACACATATACACACACACACTGGTAGAGAGACACACACACATTGGGAGACACACACTGGGAGAGAGACACACACACACATATATATATATATATACACACACACTAGTAGAGAGACACACACACATTGGGAGACACACACTGGGAGAGAGACACACACATTGGGAGAGACACACATATATACACACACTAGATGAGAGAGACTCACACATACATTGAGAGAAACACACACAGGGAGAGGGACACATACAAATGGGAAGTGATGGAACACACACATATATACAGGGAGAGAGGGAAAACACAGGCAGTTGGTGATTAAGCCTCTCTATCCCTTCCATATTTCCTCCCCCCTCCCCCTCTCTAACCCCCTGTCCTCTTTAATACATTATCACTCCCTCCCTACTCCTCCATGCCTCCTAATCCCCCCCCCCCATCAATCCCAATCCCCTCCAACCCTACCTCCCTATCCCCCCCCACCAGCCAACACTACACGGTGCAGGTGAGACACACGCAGAGAGGGGCTTCTACCCCGCTCAATGACAACACTTCAGTGTAGTGTACAGGGAGACATGGGAGTCACACACACAGGGGGGTAAGGGAATGTCCTGCCCTCTCCCTTCCTATCACTGCTGAAAATAGTGCTGGGGAGACCACACTGGGAGTCGGGGCCAGCCCCCCTCTCTTACTGACAATGCCTTGGTGCAGGGTAGAAGACAAAGGGAGACTTGGAGGCACACACAAGGGGATCCAGCCCCTCTCTATCCCTCCCTCGCTTACAGCATCTTATTCCATGAGAGACGGGGGGTTGGGGGAGGCACACACAAAGGATGGGAAATCAAGTTTCTCTCCCTCCCACTCAATATCCACCCCAGGCCTCTCACTCACTGGTGCACCACATTGCCCAGTGTGCAGACACTGCACAGGGGTTGGGAGTGCAGGAGAACCACGTCTCTCTGCCCCTCAATGACACATGGGTGGCCCAGTGGTGCAATGCCTCACAGCACCAAAGATCCAGGTTCGATCCTGACCTCGGATGCCATCTGTGTGGAGTTTGTACATTCTCCCTGTGACTGCGTGGCTTTTCTCCGGGTGCTCCAGTTTCCTCCCGCATCCCAAAGATGTGCGGGTTTGTAGGTTAACTGTAATTTGCCCCTAGTGTAGGGACTGGATGAGAAAGTGGGGTAACATAGTACTAGTGTGAATGGATGAACAATGGTCTGCATTGGACCCGGCGGGTCGAAGGGCCTGTTTCCATGTTGGATCTCTAAACTAAACGAAACACAACAGAGGGTGTGAGGTACCAGCCCCACATCACCTCCCAATCCCTCTCCTCCCCGTCCCCCACCCCCTGTCCCCTTCCCACCCCTCACTGTCCCTCTCCTCCTCGCTGACCAGTGCAGAATAAGGATATGAGGAACCATATCCCCCCCCTCCTCCTCTTTGCTGTCCTCTCTCTCCCCCTTCACTGTCTCCCTCTCTTTCTCATTGACAGACCACAACAGCCTATGAAGTGGGGATGAAGGGCTCTCTCTCGCCCCCCCCCCCCCCTCTCCCCAGTCCTGCTTTCTCTCAGCTCCAGAGTCCGGCTAGACCTGGATATCCAGGAATCTAAACACACACACACACGCAGAGACACACAGACACACACACACAGCAGACACACACACACACGCAGAGACACACACGCAGACACACACACACACAGACAGACAGAGACACACACACACACACAGAGACAGGTACAGACAGAGACAGACACACACACACACGCAGACACACACACACACACACACACACAGCACACACACACAGCAGACACACACACGGCAGAGACACACACACGGCAGAGACACACATACACACACACACAGCAGAGATACATACACACAGCAGACACATACGCACACACACACACACACACACCGAAACGTTGCCTATTTCCTTCGCTCCATAGATGCTGCTGCACCCGCTGAGTTTCTCCAGCTTTTTTTTGTGTAACCTACACACACACAGCAGACACACATACACACACGCACATACGCACACACACACACACACACACACACAGCGATGGAGGTGAGGGAGACCAGGGCTGCCGGTCTCACTGACAGCCGGTGGTGCTCGGGTAGCACTCTCCCCCGGCACTGCCCGTCTCCCCCCGGGCCCGGCCCGTCTCCCCCCGGCTCCCCGCCGCAGCTTCCCAGTCAGCTCCAAGCTGGGTGTTGGATCACTCCCCCTCACCCGGCCCCGGCTCACCGTCGCCATGGCCCGGCCTAGGCCTCGCCGAGCACCGGCGTGGGTCGCGGTGTGAGTGGAGGGGAGGGGAGGGGGGGGTCTGTGGACAGGGTGGGGGTCGTGTCGTGTCGTGTCGTCGTCCGTCCCCCCCCCCCCCCCCCCCCAGTCACAGGGTGTGAGGGGCAGTGGGCTCGGGGTGAGTGATGGACGACAAACGCGCGGCTCCTCATCACTCACTCCCCTCACACTCTCCATCACTCACTCTCCACACTGTCTTATCTCAGTTTCTCTGCCTCACTCCTCACTAACCCCTCACACACTCTCCCCGGGACTGGGACTGGGCTGTAACCCGGTGCTGAGCGCCTTTGCTGCCCGCCACACTCCCTCTGTCAATGTACACACACACACAGAGAACTGACTCCCCCTCTCCCTCCTGTTGCAGGAAGCCGGCGGTTCACTTGCCTGAGCCCGGCCCCGGCCCCGACCCGACGAGCTGGGATGGGCTGGGCAGGGCAGACTCCGGGCCAGGCTCAGCGCCGGCTCAGGGCAGCGGGCGGAGGCAGCGGTAGCGGCCGGCGCCGGGCATCTCTCATGCGGCTCTCTCCGGGATCAGCACTCGGCCAGCAGCGGGAGGAAGAGCTGGGACATTTGCAACAGATGCAGTGTACAGCCTGTAACCAGATCTCCGGGAAACCAGCAGCACAGCACAGACAAAGAGCAGCTCCAGACCGGTGCGACACTGGGTAAATAACAGGCAGGCTCGACTAAAGTCAGCAACAGGCGTGTTGCATGCTCGGTGTAAGAGTGTATCAGACACAAAGCAACAAATGCAGAAACTATATACTCCACATATCACACTGTATGGTATCCCTCATGCCTCTAAAAATGTCAAGAGACAGGAAGGTGCTTGCAGAAGCTCAACAAAAGATTTTTTAATCCAATTACATTATTATAATACCAGGAAATAGCAGCTGAAGACAAAACATTGGAACTATGTAAATCCCACTCGGCCCAAGTAGAAATGCAAAAAATGCGTAAGAATGTGAACTGTTAAATTCGTGGCAAGTGGGCCTCAAGAATCCTTTTGACGATGGTTGATAACTTTCACTGAGTGTGTGAAGTATATTTTGCTATGAAAAAATCTCCAACCTTGTTTCCACCTGTGCAAGACTGAAGAAGCAGATGCTGTTGTCATGTAAAGTTGGTGGATGTTGATATATTCTTAACCAGGTGGGTATTGCTAGTGTGTAGGAAGGAACTGCAGATGTTGGTTTCCACTGAAGATAGACACAAAATGCTTGGAGTAACTCAGCGGGACAGGCAGCATCTCTGGATAGAAGGAATGGGTGACGTTTCTGGGTCGAGACGCTTTTTCAGGGAAGAGTGAGACAGAGATAAGGAAGTGTAAGGTGTGAAAACGAGACATCAAAGGGGATGCAGTTCAAGGAAAATGTAGAACAGATCATTGTTAGCTAGGTGAAGGTGACAAAGAAGCATACAGAGGTAAAATGTAATCAGGGGAACAGTCAGACTGGTCGGAGAACTATTTGTTCTTCCAATTTGCGCTGGGCTTCACTCTGACAGTGGAGGAGGCCCAGGACAGAAAGATCAGTATGGGAATGGGACAGGGAGTTAAAGCAACCGGGAGATCAGGTAGGTTTAGGCGGAATGAGTGGAGGTGTTCAGCAAAACGATCGCCGAGCCTGTGCTTGGTCTCACCGATGTAATGGAGTCCGGATACAGTAGATGAGGTTGGAGGAGGTGCTAGTGAACCTCCTCAGAGGCAGAGACTCAAAACAGTGAGGACAATGCTTTGTTTTTAAAAGAACGTGAAAAGTTAGCATAACTCTTTTGTGTTGGAAGAAAAAAATTCTGCATTATTTTCAGCATAATGAGAAATGAAAAAGTACATGTCAATCAAAATTATGTGAATTGCATGGGAAATCTACTGGTCCTGATTCCTAATCTGAATCAATATTTCCCAGATCACGTCCAATCAATCTAAATTTAAATTAACAACATCAAACGTGTTCTTTTCTGTCCCGTACCAACAAACAATGAAGAAAAGCAGTTATACCGAGAATATTGACAGCATCCAGACAACATTTTGTAGCTAATATTCACAATCAAAATTCACGGAATAGGTTCTTTCCTTCATGTCTCTATGAAAGAAGTTGTGTATTTTTCCATTTCCCCACCTTCCACCATTATTCTGTAAGTTCATCATTTTGAACTACATTGAATTATTTTTCTAATTATCAAAATTGTTATGTTCCTATTGTTAGGTCTTGACAATTCTGATTAAAACGGTTCTCAAGAAATTTTGACAGTGATTTTGAATTCAGTTTTCGTATTGTCACATGTACCGAGGTACAGGGGAAAGCTTTGTTTTGCATGCTGTCCAAACAAGTCAGATATCCCATACATAAATACAGTCAAGCCAACCTCAAGTAGATAGAGCAAGATACAGAGAATGTACAGAATATAGTTTAGAGCTATACCTCTGGGTAGCAAATTTCCTAGAGTAGAGCAATTGTATTGGATGATGGTAGATCCTTCTCGGGGAAGAACATGCAAAGAGTCACCTCGTTCTTTGATATCCCATTCACCAAAATAAATAGCTTTTCTCTATCTTCTCCATCCCGAGTCCACTCCTGCATCACTATTTAGCAACCTGCTTCAAGAAGAACAGTGGTATCTTTCCCGAGATCTTCTCATGAACTGAGTATTTCCCTGGCATGTCTCCTGTGCACCTTCCCGACCCTTCACACCCAGCATGATGTGTGTGCCAGAATTTTGTTACCATTCTCCGGCAGAGACATAACGAGTGATTGAGAAGATCCTGGATTGATCTCCATGCTTTTGTAACCGAGTCCTTGAGCTACTTCATCAGTAGCTTTCTTTCCGTCACAAGTTCACAAGTGTAGACATACCTGGAGATTGGACATATTCAGTTTCCTGAACCACTCTTTTGAACGTGAGCCTGTGTTTCCCTGCACGCATATTAGTCTGAACAACACCAGAACTTCTACCACCGAAGAGCCAAAAGAAAGCTTAGTGCATGGTAACAGTAACACTGGTAAGCTTGCCTCCAAGGCAGAATCCACCTTTTGCCATTCCCTCATTGTTCCTGTGCCTGAAGTCTATAACACCATGCCCTGGTGGGCTATAGCAGTAAAACAAGGTGCTCCCTGACGATCAGCGACACCACCACCAATAAGTTAATAATAATCAAAAAACACAAGAAACCTAAAGATTCAAACAAATGGAAACTAAGGCCTCTTCTCTCTAGACTTTAAAAGATTATCCTATTGATTTATTTTCACATTAGACCTCCCAAAGTGCAGCAGATTTTTCAATAAACTCAATCTGCCAAAGTTATGCTCATTTACCTCTCTGTTTTTGTTATAATAAAGTCTATAAATACCCTTGTATATCATTTACATTACATTGCATTGCCAGGATAGAGGATCACAATGAAGATCTACAGTAAACATTATAAAAACAATTGAAAGCTATTAATGTTAACAATGTACAATTGTAATTTAGTATAAATGGTATACGGTGTTAAACGACATATAATTTTGAACTCTCACATATATCAATGCACAGTTAGTTTATTATCTCACATTAAAAAGCCCCAATGATGTGCATTTGAACAGCAGAAAAAGGACATTATTTAAGATATAACATATGACAACATCTTCAGAGCATTGAGAATGATTAGAGAAGCTATAACAGATCAAGCAATAAAGAAGATGCATTCCTTGGTGTGCTTTAGATCTGGATGTGTCTCGCTGGAGAATTAATGACAATTGTGACAATGATCAGTGCAGCATCTCCAGATTTTCAACTTATATATTAATGATTTTGTGTAAGGATAAAGAGTTCCACGCTTATTATTTATTTTTTGAGAGTACTTTACGACAGGACTGGAAATTATGTAGGTTCAAATCAGACCGAGGCAAAGTAAATAAATGAGTACAAGTGAGTTGAATCTGAAAACAGTGAGGTTGTCCCCTTACAATCTGAGAAAGAAATTGGGATTATCTTCATAATGAGGAGACACTTTGTGCAGGAACAAATTATTGTTTTTTTTTAAATTGTTTCATGTGCCTAGACACAGTGAAAAACATTATTTTGTGTGCTATCCAGGCAGAACATACCACACATGAGTGCAATTAAATGATACATGTCTTCAACAGAGAAAGGAAAGAGAATGCAGAATGTGGTGTTACAGATACAGAGAAAGTGCAGATTTAAAACAATGCAAGGATCGCAAAGAGATAGATAAAAGGGCCTGTCCCACTGTACGAGCTAATTCAAGAGTTCTCCTGAGTTTCCCCTGATGGAGAATTACGGTAGGTACTCGGGGCTCTCGTGGACATTTTTCATCATGTTGAAATTGAACCCCTTGCTGAAAAAATAAAAAACCCGGATATTTATGGTTATAATACAAAAAACTCAAATAACATATCTCTATACGCCGATGATGTACTATTGTACATCACAAAACCACAAATTAATATACCAAACATATTAAATATTTGGGAATTTAAATTACTAGAAACTACCATGATATGTTTAAAGCCAATTATAATCCCTTACTTAAGAAACTAAATAAATAATTTGATTAAATTCTGGAAAACACTTCCGATGTCCCTAATAGGCAGAATAAACGCTATAAAAATGATCTTTTTACCACAAATCCTATACCTATTTCAATCAATACCTATATATCTTCCAAAAAAGTTTTTCAAAAAATTGGACTCAGACATTACAAATCTTATATGGGATTATAAATCCCATAGAATACAAATTGCACACCTTAATAAACGGAAAGAGTTGGCTGGTCTAGCGCTCACCAACTTTATGTATTATAATTGGGCATTAAATATTAAAAATATGATTCACCTGCTGGACAATTCTGCCCAGCAGGTGGGCTGGATTGTAATGGAAAGAGAGGACTGCTCTCCGTGTAATATAGGAGCGACTCTCCTCTCACCAATATATCTGAATAACAAAAATTTTAATAAAAATCCAATTATACATAGCACAATTAGAACATGGAAACAAATAAAACAGAATCTAAAATTAAGAAACCTATCTCTTTTAATACCAATAGTTAATAATCCATCGTTTAAACCATCAATTATAGACAAATCATTTATACAATGGGAAAGAATGGGAATCAAAACGATCGGAGATCTGTATGAATTGGGAAAATTACTATCATTTCAACAACTGCAACTGAAATATAATTTGAAAAATAATCAATATTTTAAATATCCTCAAATTCGTGATTATCTGAAAAAATACACAAAAGATTATCATAATATGCCTACACTTACTGGATGAAGCAATGGAGACAAAGGCGGAATCAGCTAATCTAATATCTGTACTTATATAACATCATCTTAAACATAGAAAAACCCACAACTGATGGAATTAGAAGAGACTGGGAACAAGAATTAGCTATAAAAATTTCAAAAGAGAGCTGGGATAATCACTTACTACAGGTGCATAAATGTTCGATCAACGTACGACATACTCTCATCCAATTCAAAACATTACATAGACTATATTATTCAAAAACTAAAATAAATAAACTCTTCCCTAACGTCTCACCTATCTGTGATAAATGTCTGTGTCAAGAAGCTACCATAGCGCATTCTTTTGTTTTTTGTACAAAAATCCAAAAATTCTGGAATGAAATATTTGACATGTTTACAAAATGAATTAAAATAAAACTGGTACCAAAACCAGAATGGATCATTTTTGGAATATCGGAAGGTAACCCTGAACTAAACGTGTTTCAGAAGAATTTACTCAATTACGGGCTAATAATGGGAAAAAAGCTCATACTTAAATTCTGGAAAAATGCGCCTACACCAACAATAAAAATGTGGATATCAAATATGTTTGAAACACTACATCTGGAAGAGATGAGATTCCTCTTAGCAGGCAAAGCAGACCACTTCCAAAAGACGTGGTCTACGTTTTTGGAACTATTACAAGCATAAGGTGCAATAGTAAATTAATAAATAAATAAATAAATAAATAAATAAATAAAAGGTACCAGGATCTGGCAACGGGGGGTAAAAAAAAAAAACAACAAAAACAGACTTGGTTGGTAGTCCCCTTTCTGCGGAGTTTAATGTTATAATAGAGCGATTGTTTCTCCTTTCTTTTTCCTTCTTTTCTAGGGTCTACTTTCTTTCTTTACTTCCTTCTCTAACTCCTTTTCTAAGGGGCTTTCTTTTCTCAACATTCTCCTGCACCTTCACGACTCTTGCGCACTTTCCTTACTTCCTTTACTTCTTCTATCTTTCTTTTAAAGCTCAAAAAATGAAGCGGTACAAAAAATGTATTAAGACATATGTGTTGTGTATTATTGTAACTTACCGTACTTCTAATAAAAATATTTAAAAAAAAAAATAAAAAAAATAAAAATAAAAATCTTCACGAGTCTTCACGAGCTTACCGCGTTTCCCGAGTACCTGCTGTTAGCGTTACGAGCCGCTAAGAGACGTCCCGAGCTCCGACGTACCCGCTACGTGCATTCTACGTGCTTACCACAAGTTCGATTTTTTTTTTTTTTGAATCGGGAGAGCTCTTGAATTACCTCGTACAGTGGGACTGGCCCTTGAGAGACTGGAACTGCACCCTTAGGATATGAGAGGTACATTCAGTAGTTTGATAACTGCGGGAAGAACCTGTTCCCGAATCTGGTGGTGCCTGCTTTCAAACGTTTGTGTCTTCTGCCCGACAGGAGAGGGGAAGAAGAGGGAATGACTGTTTCGTGAATGGTTCTTGAAGCAATGTTAAGTGTCCATTTACACAAACCATAAAGACGATAGTGCAAGTACAAAAAGCAAATGCAGCAAGTTGGAATATAAAAGCAAGAGTCTTTTTGAGTTGCAGAGCCCTTTACTCAGTACCAAAGTACTGCATTCCGATTTGGTGATTGCATTGCTCAAAAGATTTTTGAGAGAATGTATTGAAGATTATGGAAATGTTACGAATATCGAAATTATTAAATTATGATGTTGCATAACTTGATTTGTATTTTCTAAAGTTGAAGACATGATCCGGTTGAGGTTTTTAAAATGATACTGAGATTTGAATATGTAGGAAAGAACTGCAGATGCTGGTTTAAATCGAAGGTAGACACAAAATGCTGGAGTAACTCAGAAGAACAGGCAGCATCTCTGGAGAGAAGGAATGGGTGAAGAAGGGTCTCGACCCGAAACGTCACCCATTCCTTCTCTCCAGGAATGCTGCCTGTGAGAAGGGTCTCGACCTGAAACGTCATCCATTCCTTCTCTCCAGAGATGCTACCTGTCCCCACTGAGTTACTCCAGCTTTTTGTGTCTGCCCATGAGATTTGAATAGACCGATACATAGAAGCGGAATATTTACGCAATATAAAACATTATATTAAAATTAGACTTACACTCGTGAAGTTAGAAAGCAAGAATCGACGCAAACCGACTTGGAAATTTAGAGCTGCCATCCCCAAAAGTGTGTAAATGTGGGATCAGGTGGAAAGTTAAGAGCCACGATCAATAGATTTATGCTTCATGCACATGTTATGGGATCACGGTGAACATGCAGGTAAATTAGTATATCAACCAGGATTATATCGATTGACGTAAGAAACCAGAGGCTTAACTAGCCCCTGTGTTTCTTCTGCTTCCTTATGTTTCTGTATAACAAATTGCAATGTTGAGAAAAAATGACACAGTGCTGGAGTAACTCAGCAGATCATTCAGCATCTCTGGCAAACATGGATAGGTGACATCATGGGTCGGGACCCTTCTTCAGACGGATATTCAAACTAATATTCAGAACTTCATTACATTATTGAATTGTTTGTGCAACATTAAAATTAATATCATGTCTTCATTTCAGGATATGGAGAGCATGTGCCTTGAAAGCACGCAGGGCTGGATTTGGCTGAATGGTAAATCTAACAGCCATCATCTTGTGCAGCATTGTTAGTGGCATTTGTGTCCAGTTAAATGTGGCCTTGTGATCTGAGATGTAAAAGGTGCCTTGCTTCTCCAAAGCCTCCTGAAAATAGCATCCAACGGACCATTGAACGGCAAAGTTGTTCCAATCCATGAGGACATGGACATTCTCCTCTACCTACCATTTGAACGGAAGGATAAGTCTTACCTTTGACAATCTGCACGTCACTGAAACAGAACCCTTAAGGGCCTGTCCCACTTACTCGATTTTGTCGGCGACTGCTGCCACCCGTCATAGTCGCAGCAGGTCACCGAAAATGTTCAACATGTTGAAAATCCAGCGGCGACCAGGAATGTCACAGGGTGACGCCTGTATGGTCGTGAGTAATCGCCCAAAGAGTCGTACCTTTTACTGATCGCCACTAGATTTGCAACATGTTCAAAATTTTGGGCGACTTGATGCGACTATGACGGGTGCCGGCAGTCGCCAAAAAAAATGGTGTAAATAGGACAGGCCCATCCATGCTACAGTCTTCTTCAGCTTTGCACTATTCGTAATACTTTGTTATACAATTGAATAACTTTTCATTTACTTTTCTATCATTTTTTTTTACCTTTCGATTAATTAATTTTTGTCATCCATTTTTGTGAAATGAAACAATTTTCTGGATCTGATTTGACAGTGAATAAAATATTTTATGTGTCGGAAAGAACTGCAGATGCTGGTTTATTCCAAAGACAGACACAAAATGCTGGAGTAACTCAGCGGGACAGGCAGCATCTCTGGATAGAAGGAATGGGTGACGTTTCGTGTCAAGACCCATCTTCAGACAGGGTCTGAATATTTTAACTTGCTCTTCCTGCTCAAGGTACAATTCTGCCCGTCAATGGGTTTTGACTCAGATTGATGAAGCAAATCACACCTACTCTCCTCCTCCACCAACCAATATACTAGCTGTTGTGTTCAGGGCTCTGTGAATTCTGCTGTTTACTTGACAACTTTTCAAGCAAATACCTACAGAAAGTCTATTGGCATGTGGAAATCTAACAATAATAGCAAAGCTTGTTTCATGAACTTAAATATTTGAAAGCATTCTTGTGGTCGGAGCTCTAATTGGCAGTGCTTAATTTGAGAAGAAAACGGTGCCAATACACATTTCAATTAAGAACTAAGCTGCATTTATCAATAATTTCCAACAATATACCCTCCTCTTCTGTTTTGATTGTGTGACCAATCAACTTCTAATTTAATAAATCAATATATTTTAAAGTATAAAATCTAAATTAAAAAATAAAATTCTAAAAATGTGAATTTTGTTTGCCATTTTCGAGGTGCTGGCATGTTGAGCGTCACAATAAAGCACTGCCAATTGTTTTCTTGGTTTTAATGGTGATGCCCTGTGCCTGACACAGAAACTGCAATCAATGGTGAGCATGGATCCTGGTGTGGCTCCTCAACATGGCTATCAGGTTCCCAGTAACAGGCATTTTAGTTTGGTTACGTCACTTCTATCAGTGTATTTCACTTCCATCTGTTGTGTTCAACATCATTCTAACAATGAAATACAGGTAAAAGGATAGGGAAATAAAACTCAAAGCAAAGTCCTCTTGAACTGAAATATTTGCTGTCAGTTTAAACCTTTTAATACATATTAGACCGATTTTTCTACTGCCTGTCGGAGCCGGATTTCCTCGGGCTGCTAGTTGATGATGAAAAATCGATCTGACTTCCGTTGCCGATTTTGTTTTTCCTTTAATTCCTTTAAGACAAATTTCATAATTTGATTAAAATAAAAAGCGACTTCTAACGCCCGCAACACCTACAATGTGACGGATCGCAAGAACGGAACAAAACAAAGGGTAAGTCGTATATTTTACATATAAACTTGCTTCTTGGGATGGCTTTAGTCTAATTTTACATTGAGAAAATGTGATTTGGGCCCCATACGAACCTGCAGTGTTTTTCCTGCCGATATGGGGTTCAAATGCAATGTTCCAATCGATCGCGTTCCAGAAAAACCCACTCGCAAGATGATTTAAATGCTCCTTTTATGGACAATCATGTCATAAGAGCATCTTTGTGTTATTGTCTACCCATAGTCAATATTTTTATACTAAATATCAATTTTAGTCCCATGTATTGTGCAAAAAATTTTGATTATATTGAGTGGATGTTTCTTGATTCATTTATGGGAATTAAACATTAAATTCCTTCCATCTGGCATATGAATTAATGACAGTGATATTTAAAAATCATGTTATATTGTGAATTCTTGTGTGAATGGGATTAGTTTGTTATTTGGATACTATTTAAAAAAGATATAATTTTCTTAAGAAATGGAATCTACAGGACATTCTTAATGGGAAAGTCGTGGGCAGAAAGGCATGTCATGCGTGGTTTGAAAAGCAAAAACTTGTAGTTTACAATGCCAAAATTGAAAAGTTGAGGAAAAACAAGGTGTACATAGTTGCTTATTGGTTACAATCTGAGGAGTATGATGATGCTACTGATTATGATATGCCAATGTACCAGCTAGCAACTGTTCTTCTCCATAAAGAATTGGTCTATTGCTCGAAATTGTAATTTATTTACCTATCTGTTACGGACTTACAGCATATAATACAATAATATTAAAGTTCTGATCTTGAGAATATCACATTTTTGAATTTTCAAGGCAGTCTGGGTGTTTATTACTATTTCTATCACAACGGTCAATTTTGTAATTAACTACAATTAGGTAATTAACTAATTATATGCTTTACTTTCAGGTCATCCAAGTAAGATGTTTTATATTTGTTTCAGAATGCTTCAATCTATAATAACTGAAAATTTCATTCTCTCTTAAATTTTAAGAAAGTTATGGGGTTTTGACTGTCCTCGATCACAGCTTTTGTGTTCAGTCAATGCAAAAGCAATAGGGAACATGATGCTAATTTCCGAGTATGCAAATGGCCATAACTATTTTAATACTGAAGATTTGAAAGTGAATTAGGTGTCAAATTAAACTTATTTTTATGCTTTATCTGATGGGCTAAATTGCAGACTTGATTTTTTAAATCTCAAAATGTTGTAACATTGCTAGGAGGAGCATGATAGGAGCAGTTGGCAGCGGGAGAGAGGGGGCGGGGGAGGGGCGTTGACTTCACTCGCCAAGCAGACCGCGAGGAGAACGTTCTTCAAAAGCAAACCGGAAACCTTGTGAACGCAGGTGAGCACCGGTGAGCGCCGGAGTCCTCCGTTGACCTCCACTGACCTCCGGCGACCTCGGGATCTGCGGCACTTGCTCGTTCTTTCTGCTCCTTTTGAAGAACAGGCGGGGGGGGGGGGGGGGGGGGGGGGATGGTGATGTAACCCGTGGGAAACAGTGCGTCTGCGCGTTGACAGCAGCTGCTTTAATCCAGAGCCGGGGGGGGTGGGACCTGGGCCATGAGCCGGGTGGGCCACGAGCAAAGGCATTGTGATGTCATCAGCTGGCCAACGGTTAGATTTGGTGAAGAATATTGGGTAGAAACTCAGGAAATTATGAACCAAATTTACAGATGGAGGGACTTTTGAAATCATGACGTAAATCTCTAACCGGAATATGTAAAGACTTCACCGTTTCGGCGCCAGATTTTGGAGGAGATGTGAATCAAAGGCCAAATCTCTCTCTCTCTCTCACACACACACACACACACACACACACACACACACACACACACACGCGCACACGCACACGCACACGTGTTCCTCCATCATTGGTTGGGTATTCCCGAATGTATGAGTCAGGACGAGTGTCAGATGGAACAACAAAGGGCTGGGGATTGATGATTGGGTTCAGGATTGTGAGCCCTGACCAAAGGGACGCGCTCCATGGAGTGGTCGAACCATTACTGTTTGTTCTTCACAATAACAGCAAAGAAAGTGCATTGAACTGGAAGAAGAATTACTCAGTTACTGCTTTACCTGCAATGAACGCTTTGGGCACTGAGTGACAAAGGACTGATGCTGCATCTTGCACTCTTTCATGGGGAAAAGATAGGGCAAGGCAAGGCACTGTCGGGAACGTTTGAAGAGTGAACCGAGGTATCTCAGAATAATTTGGCCAATTACTGAAGATCAAGCCTCAAATATTTTACCAGTGAGACACTTCTAATTATCCAGGGCTTGGTAGAGGACGACCTCTCTTGGGATGGGCCACACCTGCGATGGACCACACCTGCGATGGCCCACACCTGCGATGGACCACACCTGCGATGGACCACACCTGCGATGGACCACACCTGCGATGGCCCACACCTGCGATGGCCCACACCTGCGATGGCCCACACCTGCGATGGACCACACCTGCGATGGACCTCACCTGCGATGGACTACACCTGCGATGGCCCACACCTGCGATGGATCACACCTGCGATGGACCACACCTAGGATGGACCACACCTGCGATGAACCACACCTGCGATGGACCACGCCTGAGATGGACCACACCTGCGATGGACCACACCTGCGATGGACCACACCTGCGATGGGCCACACCTGCGATGGACCACACCTGCGATGGACCACACCTGCGATGGACCTCACCTGCGATGGACTCCACCTGCGATGGCCCACACCTGCGATGGATCACACCTGCGATGGACCACACCTAGGATGGACCACACCTGCGATGGACCACACCTGCGATGGACCACACCTGGGATGGGCCACACCTGCGATGGGCCACACCTGCGATGGACCACACCTGCGATGGACCACACCTGCGATGGACCACACCTGCGATGGACCACACCTGCGATGGACCCACACCTGCGATGGACCACACCTGCGATGGACCACACCTGCGATGGACCACACCTGCAATGGACCACACCTAGGATGAACCACACCTGCGATGGACCACACCTGCGATGGACCACACCTGCGTTGGACCACACCTGCGATGGACCACACCTGCGTTGGACCACACCCGAGATGGGCCACACCTAGACCACACCTTGATGATTCACACCAGTGATGTTTTGCACCTGTGATAGACCACACCTGATATGGATCATACCTGGGATAAACTACACTTGTGATGGTCTGCACATGCAATGGTTCACATCTGTGATGGACTGTACCTTAGATGGGCCACACCCGAGTTGGGCCATACCTGGAATGTGCCACACATGCTATGGGCCACACCTGTGGTGAACTACACCTGCCATGGGCCACACCTGCTATGGACACACCTGTGATAGGTCACACCTGCTATGGGACACACCTGTGATAGATCACACCTGCTATGGACCACACCTGTGGTGGGCCACACCTGCCATGGGCCACACCTGCCATGGGCTATGCCTGCTGTGTGCTCAGTCCCCTGCTCCGATCCCTGTACTGGCCAAGTGCAGTTATGTTGGATCCCATTAAGCTCTGTGAAAAACCATGGAATGCAATTCATCTCCAGACTGGATAGAAGGCTGTGGGGAGAACCTTAGTGAGCTACATAAATAATAAGTAATCAAAGGAAAGATGAGAATATTACTTTAAAATAAACCAGGTGCATGGGGTCAATTTAACTCTAATTGAGAGATGTCAGGGGAATCTGTTTACACCCAGGATGATAATTACCTGCAATAGTTAATAAGAATAGTTAATAATAACCATATTGTTTTGGAATCTCAAAACTGCTTGGTAATATAATCGGAAAATTAGCTACCAGAGAGATGAAATAAAGAATGCTGGATGTTCTCAGTGGCTCATGCCGAGAAACAGATTTAATATGTTCGGCCAGATATTCTTGAATGGCTTCTGATGAAAGGTCTTTGAACTGACACATGAACTCTCTTGCCCATCCCATCACTTTGCCTGAACAGATGAGTGCATTCAGCATTTATTTGTGGTTTCCAGTGTTTGACTTGCATTGACTGGAGCGATAAAGGTTCATTGGTTGAATGTGGAGGAAGGAACTGCAGATGCTGGTTTAAACCGAAGATGGACAGAAAAAGCTGGAGTAACTCAGCGGATCAGACAGCATCTCTGGAAAAAGGAATAGGTGACATTTCGGGCGGAGACCAAAACTGAAGAAGGATCTCGACCCCGAAACGTCACCTACTCCTTTTCTCCAGAGATGCTGTTTGACCCACTGAGTTATACTAGCCTCTTGTGTCTATCATTTGGTGAGTGCTGTCACAGAGAGGATTTGGCTGGTGTGCCAGCACCTGTTTAAAGGGTAGCACAGCATAGATCAGGCCGGGAGTACAGACTCGGCCCTCTACATCCGGAACATTCCGACTGGACAGGTGAAACTGGCCCGCCAGTGGCCTTCTCCCTCCCAAAGTGCCAGTGTATCTCCTGCATCTTGCTCATCGAATTCCTTGCCTCATTGACCGTGACCAAAGTAACTTACAGGTACAGGGTGAAGCAGGAAACTCATAGTCACACAGCACCTAAATATTCCCTTCGGCCCAACTCATCCACGCCAAACAAGCTGCCCCATCTACACTAGCCCCACCTACCTGCGTTTGGCCCATATCCCTCTAAAACGTTCCTATCCATATACCTGTCCAAATGTCTTTTAAATGTTGTTATAGTTTCCTGCTCAACTACCTCCTCTGGCAGCTTGTTCCATACACCCAACACCCTCTGGGTGTTCCCGATGTTGGGGGAGTCCAGAACCAGGAGCCACAGTTTAAGAATAAGGGGGCAAGCCATTTCGAACGGAGATGAGGAAAACCTTTTTCACCCAGAGGTTTGTGAATCTGCGGAATTCTCTGCCTCAGAAGGCAGTGGAGGCCAGTTCTCTGGATGCTTTCAAGAGAGAGTTAGATAGAGCTATTAAAGAGTCAGGGGATATGGGGAGAAGGCAGGAATGAGGTACTGATTGTGGATGATCAGCCATGATCATATTGAATGGCGGTGCTGACTTGAAGGGCCGAATGGCCTACTCGTGAACCTATTGTCTATTGTCTCCGTTTCCTATTAAATCACCCCCTCACCTTAAACCTGTGTCCTCTGGTTCCCCACCCACTTGTCCCCACCCACCCCCGCCCCCGATCAGTCTGAAGAAGGGTTTCGGCCCGAAACGTTGCCTATTTCCTTCGCTCCATAGATGCTGCTGCACCCGCTGAGTTTCTCCAGCTTTTTTGTGTAACCTCCTCTGGTTCTTGATTCCCCGACTGGGTAAAAGACTGTACATTCACCCTATATATCCCTCTCACAGTTTTATACACCTCAAACAAGATCACCCCTCGCTCAGCCTCCTGCACTCTGACCCTGACTCTGTAAGGTGCAGGGGAGCACAATTGCCACACGAGCCAAAGTTCAGTTTCCTCAAGGAACTCCTTTGCAAATTAAATTGTTTCCATAAAAGTCCTTTCCGTGGCCAATTATAAATGTTCTCATCACGTCTGCCTCCACCACCACCCCTATCAGCACATTCCAGGCACTCACCACCCCACGTGGAAAAGAAACCTGTCCTGCACGCCTTCTTTAAACTTCGACCCTCTCACCTTAAAGCTGTGCCTTCCACTCTTTGACATTTACACCCTGGGAAAAATGTTTTTGACTCTTTACTTTATTAATGCCTCTAAATAATTTTACATACTCGCTATCAGGTCCCTGCAATCTCCTGTGTTCCAGGTCTGTCCAACCTCTCCCTGTCGCTAATACCCCCGACCCAGACATTTTACTGTGTCTTTTGCACCCTTTGCAAAGCCTCCGCATCCTTCCTGTAATGGGGCGACCAGAACTGCACACAATATTCAAAATACGGCCTAGCCAAAGTCCTGTGAAGTTGCATGTTAATGATAAATGTCCACCTGAGGCTTTTAAAGAAGAATGACATTCTTGCCATAGAGGGAGTACAGAGAAGGTTCACCAGACTGATTCCTGGGATGTCAGGAATTTCATATGAAGAAAGACTGGATAGACTCGGCTTGTACAACTATCGGGCTCTTGAACACTGCCCAACACTGACCTCAGCAAATATGATCTTCTATGGACTATGTCTTTGGTAGCCCGACAGACTTTGGTTTTTACGGTACAATAGAACTTTATTTATCCCAGGAGGGAAGTTGATCTGCCATCAGTCATAAAACTCAAGATACATGAAACATGAAATTAAAGTGACAAATGGAAAGGATTGGGGATATGCAAAGACATACAAAGAGTCAGTCTACCCCACGACAGAAGGGGGAGGAGTTGTACAGTTTGATAGCCACAGGGAAGAAGGATCACCTGTGGGGTTCTGTGCTGCATCTTGGTGGAACTAGTCTGTTGCTGAAGGTGCTGCTCAGGTTGACCAGTGTGTCAGGGAGGGGATGAGCTGGATTGACCAAGATGCTTCGCAGTGTGAGGAGCATCCTCCGCTCCAAGACCACCTGCCATGAATCCAACTCCGCCCCCAGGATGGAGCCAGCTTTCCTGATGAGCTTGTTGATGTTCACGGCCTTCGCCCTGCCACCCCAGAACATAACAACGTAGAAGATGGCACTGGCTACCACCGATTAGTAGAACATCTACAGCATCTTACTGCAGATGATGAAGGTGCGGAGTCTTCTCAAAAAATGCAGCCGGCTCTGTCCCTTCTTCTGCAGGGCCTCAGCGTTCCTGGGCCAGTCCAGTTTACTGTCCAGGTACACTACAAGGTATTTGTACTCCCTGGTAAACTGCCCATCTACACCATTGATGGAGACGGGGGACAAGGGTGTTCCTCTCCTCCTAAAGTCCACCACTAACTCCTTAGTCTTGCCGGTGTTGAGGCAGGTGATTCAGCTCACACCTCTTAACAAAGTCCTTGACTACACCTCTGTATTCAGCTTCCCTCACTGATTCAGCCAACAAATTGCAGAGTCATCCAAAAACTTCTGCAGGTGGCAGGAGTCCCAGTTGTATATGAAGTCCGAGGTGTAGATGGTGAACAGGAAGGGAGAGAGGTGTTGATCACTACCATGTCCGAGACACAGTTCTGTAACCTGACATTTTGTGGTCGTCTATTCATGTAGTTGGTGATCCAGAACACCAGTGGAGCTTCCACCTGCATCTTCGTCAGTTTGCTCCCTAGAAGTGTAGGCCGGTTTACACTATTATGATAATTATTAGTATTACAGTTATTAATTTGTTGTATCTTTGATTTATTCTATGTTTATCTGTGTGCTTTTGCATTAATGGGCAGGTTAAGCTGCAGTGAGTAAGAATTTCATTGTTCCATTGCTGGTACACATCAAGTTCAAGTTCCATTTATTGGCACATCCACCAATTGGTACCATATAACCATATAACAATTACAGCACGGAAACAGGCCATCTCGGCCCTACAAGTCCATGCCGAACAAATCTTTTTCCCCTTAGTCCCACCTGCCTGCACTCGTACCATAACCCTCCATTCCCTTCTCATGGTACAGTGAGATTTAAGTTACCATACAGCCATACGAATAAGAATACCACAATACACGATAGAATTTAACATGAACATCCCCCACATGCCAATTAAACACTTGACTTGTCTACAAAAGGGTGTCCTTGTACACCGGTCACTGAAAGTTGGCATGCAGGTACAGCAGGCAGTGAAGAAAGCTAATGGAATGTTGGCCTTCATAACAGGAGGATTTCAGTACAGGAGCAGAGAGGTTCTTCTGCAGTTGTATACAAGCCTAGTCTTTTCAATCTTTCCTCATATGACAGTCCCACCATCCCAGGGATCAATCTCGTGAACCTACGCTGCACTGCCTCAATCACAAGGATGTCAAATTAGGAGACCAAAACTGCACACAATACTCCAGGTGTGTTCTCACCAGAGCCCTATACAAATATCATCATTAATTAACCATTTTCCTGCACCGACCTGAAGAAATTGCCCTTTCTTTACTCGGCTTGGTTCAGTAGCATTATCTGAAAACTAGCACGATGTTGGTCATTATTAAGTTCAGAAGTTAATGCCCACTCTCAAGACGAATCCCATTAAACCATTCAATTTAAAGAAGATTTGGATTTAACTAAGATCCATCAGTCTGTCATTGGCTAATCAAACTTTTTATTATGTCCCCTTTATTTGTTACTATATCTCCTACTTCCCTTTTATCCAATCCAAGATTTACCTCTAGTCACATATCTGTTTCTGATGCGAACATTTTAAAGTGATTTAGTGGTGCATTGTTCCTGCCTAATTCTGTTGACACAGCAAACTCACTGACAACGTACTGACCTCTAGAGGGCTCTCCTCACGTTGTTTAAAATGATGGTTTTTATCTAAGTGGTTTATCTAATATCTCTTCGGTTTCTCTCTTTGTGTTTTTTTCCCCCTGACATGTTACTAAACCTGTCATGATTGTCAGGCAATGGCATACATTTAAAGAATTAACTTACAATTCATAATTTATAAATATTTCTTGGTCATATAAAATCTCTCAAGGACAAGATGTCTAAATTCCACTAACGTGAGAGGTTCAAGATAGTATCAGATTAGAGGAAGGCAGTCTGTGTGAAAGGGATAGCAAGCACAAGGATTGAGATGCATTTTAGAATTCAGCGTGGATGGTCAGGAAATAAAATAAAGCAATATGAGAGCAAATGATTAAAAACAATTAAAATAGACGTTTTTTATGTGAAAAAAACACCAAAAAAAAAAGTGATTGGCAAAAATAAATGTGAGTCCTAATTGATCAAGTTGGAAGAAATTGTAACATTGAAAAATGGTAGACACTTTAAAGAAACAATCTGGTCTGTTTTCTCCGTAGATAGACCGAAAAATGTTGGAGAAACTCAGCGGGACAAGCAGCATCTCTGGAGAAAAGGAAAGGATGACGTTTCGGGTTGAGACTCTTCTTCAGTCTGAAGAAGGTGATGTTTTGGGTTGAGACTCTTCTTCAGTCTGAAGAAGGGAAGTCTCGACCCGAAACATCACCCATTCCTTCTCTCCAGAGATGCTGCCTGTCCCACTGAGTTTCTCCAGCATTTTGCGTCTATCTTCGTTTTAAACCAGCATCTGTAGTTCCTTCTTACACATTTGATCTGTTTTCCCAGCAAAAATTGGTAAGACATTTTTATTAATCACGAGGAAATTAAAGAAATTAGTTCTTAAATACCACTGGTGAAATTGGGTCAGTACACTTTAGTTTATTGTCACGTGTACTGAGGTACAGTGAAAAGCTTTTGTTGCGTGCTAACCAGTCAGCAGAAAGACAAGACATGGTTACAATTAAGCCATTCACAGTGTACATGATAAGGGAATAACATTCAGTGTAAGTTAAAGCCAGTAAAAAAGATAGTCCAAGGGTACCCAATGATTGTAGTTCAAGACTGCTCACTAGTTGGTGGGAGGATGGTTCAGTTGTCTGATATCAGCTGGGAAGAAACTGTCCCTGAATCTTGATGCGTACGTTTTCACTCTTCTGTACTGTTAGCCCGATGGGAGAGGGGCCAGTAGGGAGTGGCCAGAGTGCGACTGGTCTTTGATTATGCTGCTAGGCTTGCCGAGGCAACTTGAGGTGGAAATTGAGTCAATGTAAAGGGCCTGTCCCACTTCCACAACCTAATTCACGACCTTTTTTACTTGTGGACATTTTTCATCATGCTAGAAAAACGCCCCGACCTACTTGATGCCACGAGTACCTACGACAAGCATCACGGCCTGCTACAACCTACCTACGACCTCCCACTACCTCGTGTCGACCATGCTGCGAGTATGAATCAAGGGCAAACTCGGCAGAGGTCGTGAATTCGGTCGTGAAAGTGGAACAGGCCCTTAAGGGAGGTGAGACCAGAAGTGGGCAAATCACATCCCCCTAGTGGTGGTTAAAGGAAGTGACCACAAACACATGCAGAATGGGGGTCTTTATCGTACAGAATGGTCTAGATTTTGGATCATTTTCCATGGGTGGCCAATATTGTTCAAGAGCACTGGGATAAAGAGCAGGCATTCGCAGGCAGGTTTGCCTGATATCAGTAGAGGAAGCCCGGAATTTGTTATCAGGAACATGTGGCACCAAAATTAGATTGAGGGGATTTTGTAAGGAATTCCAACTGTAGGTAATTTGGGGATTTCTATCTGAAAGCGGGGAATTACTAAGCTGGGGTTTGGCGCTTACATCTGAATCTGGACAACACTGAGGTTGAGTCCTGAGGGTGGATAATCCACGTGAGATTCTGGTCTCAAGACGGGTTGAACTGCGACACCAGCACCAGAGACCCCGGTTCCACCCTGATCTCGGCTGCTGTCTTTGCAAAGTTTGTCGTTTCCCCTTGTGACTGCGTGGGTTTCCTCCGGGTGCCCGGGTTTCCTCCGACATCCCAAACACGTACAGGTTTGTCCTTTAATTGGCCCTGTGTAAATTGCCCCTGGTGTGCAGGGAGTGGATAATAGAGTGGGATCACAAAGAATTAGCATGATCGCGTAATCGATGGTTGGCGTGGACTTGGTGGGCTGAATGGCCTTTTTCCATGGTGTAACTTTAAACTAAACTGGATATATGGTATAAAGTTTCAGTCTGAACATTCCCTCAACATTTTCTTCCCTTGGAAACTGGAATGTAGAATTTCATAGTTAGTTCAAAAGTAATTTTATTCAAATTATTAAAACAAGCTTCTCAACCTGAACAAGGGGAAGTGGTGTGATGGTTGTGTGGGGGAAATTGGGAAGCTATAGCACAGATTATGACAGTGGCAATGGTTACATTTAACGATATAGTACATAATATATATATATACATACATAATTAATTTGATCAGTCTGAAGAAGGGTCTCGACCCGAAACATCACTTCTCTCCAGAGATGCTGCCTGCTCCGCTGAGTTACTCCAGCATTTTGTGTCTAACTGGTTTATACCAGCATCTGCTGTTGCTTCATACAGTACATATTACATAATGTACGTTAATTCAAGGTACAAAACTCCACAGGATGTGCAAATTCCAATCCACGACAAATTAACGACTGTCAAATGTCAGGAAGTTAGCAGAGGAATAGAAGTAAACTTGAGGATTGGACATACCGTATTTTAGAATTTAGGGAGGACTTCAGTCGGTCAGGGTGCATCTGGGGAGGGAATGGACAGACGATGATTTGGGTCAGGTCCCTTCTACAGACTCTCTTCCCATTCTGAAGGGAGAAAGGTCCCAACCCAAACGCCGTCTACCTATTCCCGCCACAGATGCTGCCTGTTTGCATTGGGTTCCTCCAGCACTTTGTACTTTGTTCAAGATTCCAGCATCTGCACTTTCTCATGTCTCTAGAATATGGGAGTAATTAGTGAGGAACATAAACACAGGCTGGAACAGCTTTGAGGTACGTGAAAAGGATAAGATGTGCATGGATAAATATGGGCCCGGTACAGACAGAGGTTGGAATGATGATAAAGGAGAATAAAGAAATGGATGAGGAATTAAACAAATACATTCTATCAGTCCAGGACTTCCATTGTAGATAGGTTGGGTCTGAGCATCTGTTATGTCCCATTTCCCAGGGAGAGGATTCTAAAACTCGAGAGGACAGGGTTAAGGTGAGAGGGGAGATATTTAAGAGGGACCTCAGAGGCAACTTTTTCATTCACAGGGTAGTCTGTGTCTGGAATAAGCAGACAGAGGAAACTATATAAGTGGGTAGAATTATGTTTTTTGGACAGATATGTGGATAGGAAGTATTGAGAGGGATATGGGCCAAATGCAGTCAAAAGGGACTAGCCCAGAATGCCAACTTGGGCAACATTGGTTAAAGAGGCTGTTTCCGTGCTATACAGCTCCATTACTATATTGAAGGTAGACACAAAATGCTGGAGTAACTCAGCGGGACAGGCAATAGCACCCTGCTGAGATGCTGCCTGTCCCGCTGAGTTACTCCAGCATTTTATGTCGACTTTCAATTTAAACCAGCATCTGCTGTTCTTTCCATTATTGTGCGGCTGATCAGTGATGACAGCACAGAAGTGTACATGACTAATTTTGTTTGTTTTCAATAAAACTACAGCTCAGTTGGAGTAATTAAAACAGAAATTGTTTGCGGAATTCAATATTTATATAATGCACATTAAAATAGCTTTTGTAGCAATTTGCTGGAAATATCATGTGTTGGAAGGAACTGCAAATGCTGGTTTACATCGAAGATAGGCACAAGATGCTGGGGTAACTCAGCGGGGCAGGCCGCATCTATGGATAGAAGGAATGGGTGACGTTTTGGGTCGAGACCCTTCTTCAGACTGAGAGTCAGGGGAGAGGGAGTTACACAGATAAGGAAGTGTAAGAGATCAAGATGCAGATCAAGGAAAATGTAGAATAAACCATTGTTAGCTAGGAGAAGGTGACTACAAAGTGGACTGAGATACAATGTAATCAGAGGGATGTCAGACTGGTCGGAGACCTGGGAAAGGGAGGGATGGAGGGAGAGAGGGAATGCAAGGGTTACTTGAAGTTAGAGAAGTCAATGTTCATACTGCTGGGGTGTAAGCTACCCAAGTGAAATATTAGGTGCTGTTCCTCCAACTTGCACTGGGCCTCACTCTGACAATGGAGGAGGCCCAGGACAGAAAGGTCAGTGTGGGAATGGGAGGGGGAGTTAAAGTGTTTAGCAACTGGGAGATCAGGTAGGTTTAGGCGGATTGAGCGGAGGTGTTCAGCGAAACGATCGCAGGGCCTGCACACGGACTCGCCGATATATAGGAGTCCACACCTGGAACAGGGGATACAGTAGATGAGGTTGGAGCAGGTGCAAGTGAACCTCTGCCTCATTTGAAAAGACTGTCGGGGTCCTTGGACGAAGGGAGGAGGTATAGGGACAGGTGTTGCATCTCCTGCAGTTACAGGGGAAAGAGATCTTTTGATCTCTTTCAATTTCTTAATTCTGTAACTCCGCCTCCCCTGACTCAGGCTAAAGAAGGGTCTCGACCCAAAACATCACCCATTCCTTCTATCCAGAGAGTTACTCCAACATTTTGTGTCGATCTTTGCTGGAAATAGCAAGCAGGCCTTTGTTATTGTTTCATTGCACAGTGATCTGAGGCAGGTTTAGCTCATGGCTAAACACCCTGCAGAGTATAGTTCAGAGTATGTGTGTAGCCTGGGACGACCGAGAGCTTGCTCGAACCTTCTCCTGCTCTGCCAACTGCTGGTGTGAGGGAGAGCTGCAGCAAACAGCATCCGCTGCTGAAGAGCAGGCTGAAGAGATTGTGCAGCCTGCTTCGGGGGGGGGGGGGGGGGGGGGGGGGGGGGGGGGGGGGGGGGGGGGGGGGGGGGGGGGGGGGCCAGCATCAACAGTCAGCCGCAGATCCTCTCAACTTGCCAGGATACAAATGGAAAGGATGCAACAGATGCAGAAATCAACTTTAAACATTAAGATGACAAAATCCAAAGCAAAAATTAGAATGCTGTGATAATAACAAAATGTAAAAGACATTTGGACAGGTACATGGTTAGGATAGGTTTAGAGGAATATGGGCCAAAGGCAGGCAGGTGGGACTAGTGTGGATGGGGCATCTTGGTCAGCTTGGGCTAGTTGGGCCAAAGGGCTTGCTTCTGTGCTCTGTGACTCAATGACTAAAAAAGAACATAAAGAACAGATTTTATCACAAAATTAGAAAAACTGCCAACAAATTGCTGGTACTCTGTTAATTATCCTACATTCTGATTGGTGAATAGTTTGTTCCAAGATTGAAAGTCGTGTTGAAAATAAGTGAGGATCATGAGAACAGGATCAGATCAGTCGATGAGGCAGCGTTTCAAAAGTCCATGAAGCATAGGAACAGAATTAGGCCATTCGGCCCAACAATTCGACTCCACCATTCAATCACAGCTGACCTATCCCTCTCAACCCCATTCTCATGTCTTCTCCCCATAACTCCTGACACCCCTACTAATCAAGAGTCTGACAATCTCCATCTTAGAAATGGGGTCAAGGAAAGAGCGTTCACGTCGCGACCCTGTTTCCGCCAATCTTTCCACCACCACACACAAGAAGCACAAGACAGACACCTTTGTATGCAGATGCTGAGAAGTGTGTTTAGCTCTGGCTGAGCAACTTCTAATTTTGTGTGTGGACTCGATAAGAAGAAGAACACCTTAGAAATATCAATTGCCATCTGCGGCAATGAATTCCACAGATTCACCACCCTCTGACGAAATAAATTCCTCCTCATTTCCTTTGTAAAGGTGGCGGTGGTGGTGTATATCTTTATTGTCATTTCCTGAGTATTCACATACCCAGAGGAAACAAAAAAACGTTGCTCAACCAGTGTCCATTCAGTGTGCATTAAAAAAATAATTAGAAATAAAAATACATATATCATGAACAAATTAACACTCTACTAAACATCAACAGGCGTTCCGATCGGCAGCGGCACGACAGTGGCTCTGCACTTTCACTGGGAGAGGTCGCGCCGCCATCTTGTCCCATGTGCGGGAAGCAGTGCAGGATGAGGTTCACGTGTGTGTATGGAGCTCATCAAAGTCCCATCAGGCGCTACCAGCACCTACCCAGCTCGACAAACCTACAGATGGGAAAGACCGGGCAAACCCGGCAGTGAACAACAAAGTGAATCCGTGTGGGTGCATTAAACCCGACATGTTGTTTGTTAAAAACATTTGGGCGCAGTGAAGAGTGAGCTAATGGGCCTGTCTCACTTAGGCCACTTTTCAGCGGACTGGCGGCGACTGTAAAGTTGCTAGCAGTCGCCTGAAAAACCGGCAACAGGAACACCGACTGTCAGAGTGGAACACACGTTGTTTCCTTCACCAGCCCGTTATGCAGGCGGGGGACAGGGCACGCGGGGGGAGCGCTGTCTGAAAAATTCACACGGTGCAAAGCCAAGGTGAAACTGACACACATCGTGATGAATAGGAAGGTTGGCGCTGTAATTAAGACGGCTAAGGCACAGCGTACAGTAAGCCCTTTAAAAGAGGGGGGGGGGGAGGAAGAAGGGGGGGGGAGGGGGGGGAAGAAGGGGGGGGGAGAGAGGGGGGGAGAAGAGGGGGGGAGAAGAGGGGGGCGAGGAAGAAGGGGGGGGAGGAAGAAGAGAGGGGGGGGAGGAAGAAGAAGGGGGGGAGGAAGAAGGGGGGGGAGGATTAGAAGAAGGGGGGGGAGGAAGAGGGGGGGAGGAAGAAGGGGGGGAGGAAGAAGGGGGGGAGGAAGAAGGGGGGGGAGGAAGAAGGGGGGGAGGAAGAAGGGGGGGAGGAAGAAAGGGGGGGAGGGAAAGAAAGGGGGAGAGAGGGGGGGGGAGGAAGAAGGGGGGAGAGAGAAGAGGGGGGGGAGAAGAGGGGGGGACGGAGAAGGGGGGGGGGAGAAGAGGGGGGGGGAGAAGAGGGGGGGGAGAGGAGAGAGGGGGGGGGGAGAAGAGGGGGGGGGGAAGAGGGGGGGGAGAAGAGGGGGGGGGAGAAGAGAGGGGGGGGGGAGAAGAGGGGGGGGGGGAGAAGAAGGGGAGGGGGGGGGGGGAAGAGGGGGGGGGGAGAAGAGGGGGGGAGGAAGGGGGGGGGGGAGAAGAGGGGGGGGGGAGAAGAGGGGGAAGGAGGGGGGGGGGGGGGAGAAGAGGGGGGGGGGGGAGAAGAGGGGGGGAGGAGAGGGGGGGGGAGAGATGAGGGGGGGGGGAGAAGGGGGGGGAGAAGAGGGGGGGGAGAAGAGGGGGGGGGAGAAGAGGGGGGGGAGAAGAGGGGGGGGAGGAAGAGAAGAGGGGGGGAGGAAGAGGGGGGGGGGAGGAAGAGGGGGGGAGGAAAGAGGGGGGGGAGGAAGGGGGGGGGGGGGGGGGTCAGGAGGAAGGGGGGGGGGAGGAAGAGGGGGGGGGGGCAGGAAGAGGGGGGGGAGGAAAGAGGGGGGGGAGGGAAGAGGGGGGGGAGGAAGAGGGGGGGGGAGGAAGAGGGGGGGGAGGAAGAGGGGGGGGGGAGGAAGAGGGGGGGGAGGAGGACGAGGGGGGGGAGGAAGAGGGGGGGGAGGAAGAGAGGGGGGGGGGGGAGGAAGAGGGGGGGGGGGGGGGGGGAGAAGAGGGGGGGAGAAGCAGTGGAGACAACTTTTAAGAAGCCAGAGATACACGGCTGTGAAGCTCGGCGGGCATTTAACATTACTGGTCGGTTATCCTTGATTCTGAAAACTACTGCTTACCTTTTTCTCCCCAATGAGCCAATGAAATTCACCGTTCAGCACCGGCTACAACCTACGAGAACCTCCAAGAACCTTCGACCTCCTGGCAACTCATTAGGACCTCCTGGCGACCCACCTACGGCTGAAGAAATCACACTACTCTCCATGGCGGCTTCATTCAAGTCTCCGCTAATTTTTCAACATGTTGAAAAATGCAAGGTGACCATAATGAGGCGGCGACTAGTTCCCAAAAATGCGGGAACTCCTCACGACCATGAAGGATACTCCACGGCAACAAACCCACGAACATGTGGCGACTACATTGTCTCCTGCAGTCGCCTAAAAAGTGGCCTAAGTTGAACAGACCCGTAACTGTCCCGGCGCAGACTCAGTGGGCCGAATGGCCTGTATCCATGCTGTATCACTAAACTAAACTAAATAAACCCTATTCAGAATAAAATATATATACACAACAAAAACTGTGGAAAAACTCTCATTGCATTCTCAGTGTCTATACATTCAATAGTGTCACCTTATTAATGTTCACATCAGTATTCAGACAGAACAGCCACATGGCCCTGCTAGGGTGACATGCCTTCCCTTGTGTGAGGGGTGTGTCGTTGTTGCCCTTCATGATAAAATCACAAGGAACTGGTCAGGAATTGATGAGAGGGGCAGGAGACTCGCAGCCTATATCGAGGTATATGGGGGCTATCTCTGGATCCAAGTACATCAGCCACTGTCTATTAATTTAATTACAGGCATTTGACTTTCAATTAAAGAGCAATAGCTCCACCATATCGCCAAGGAATCATTGATGGCTTCAGCTTTAAAAACGAACTTGTGCCATGCTGTTAACATGTAGACATGTAATGATAAGTTTTGGTTCCTGAGGATTCGACTTGGGTTTCAGTAATTGCTTTCCCGACTGAATACTGAGGATATTTTTAAAAAAGGGAGACTTTCAGTGCGACTGATCTTTCGACCCCTAGTGAGGGTATGATATATGTTACAACAGACCGTTCCCACGATCAGTCGGTGAACTAGTTTCCGTCATGCAGCAGAGGGAGTCACTGAGATTTTTCGCCCCCCCCTCCCCCCCTCCCTTGTGTCCCACCTTGCCAGTGGATATTTTAAAGCCAGAGACAGATAGATTCTTGATTAATAGGGGTGTCAGGGGCTATGGGGAGAAGGCAGGAGAATGGGGTTAGGAGGGAGAGATAGATCAGGCATGATTGAATGGTGGAGCAGACTTGATGGGCCGAATGGCCTTGTGACCTGGACCTGTACCTATTTCTCCTCTCCACATCCCCTTCTACCTCCATTCCATCCTCTAGATTCACAATTTGTAACTCTACATTCCTTTTGTTTCACACCTTTTCATCTCTTGTGTTTGTCCAACCTTCTGTCTATCCTCCTCACCTGTCACCTGCCAGGCTTTGTCCTGTCCTGTCCCCTCCTCTCTTCCAGCTTTCTCTCCCCCCCCCAACCACAATCAGTCTGCAGAAGCGTCCTGACCTGAAATGTCTCCTATCCATGTTCTTCACAGATTTTGCCTGACCCGCTGCGTTACTCCAGCACTGTCTTTTTTTTTGTAAGCCAGCATCTGCAGTTCCTTGCTTTTAAATTAATTCTAATTTTGAACTAAAAGGAGGGCTGAAATGTTTAGGGATTTTGAAAGCAAATCATTGGGTTTGTTCACTCACTCTAGTAGGGACGCACGTTGATTTGCAACACCAGATGTGGCCCCTGGGCTTGTGAAGACCTGACAAAGCAAAGCCTATCCATCATTTAAATGGAAGATAGAACACAAAAATCCGGAGTAACTCAGCAGGACAGGCAGCATCTCTGGAGAGAAGGAATGGGTGACGTTTCAATCGAGACCCTTCTTCCAGACAATCATTTAAACAGTGTAATGGCAAATTTCCAACTTTACCAGTGTCCTCTTTTCCGTTGCCAATACTACACAGGTAGGTGTGATCCTACGCAACCAAATAGAACAGAACTTCCAGTCGTTATATCCGTTATATCCTGGTACAAACAAAGAGACCTACCAGGCTTTTCTTATTCTGCATACAAGTTGTAGCTAGTGGTTCTCCCTGGTCTGGTGAAAACAGTAAGCTCTCCCTCCCTGTGCCTGGTCTGTGCCATGAAGGCCACGCCCCTTCTGATGGGAGGGGGGGAGGGACTATAAATGATGGGAGGGGGAGGGACTATAAAACCTGGAAGTGTGGGCGTGGCTCAGTCTCTGCAAGATGGGGGCGGGAGAAGTCACCTTGGTGTCCTTGCACCCTGCTTGAAATGGTAGGAAACTGCTTTTGAATTTGGTGGCCTTGCACCCTGCTTGAAATGGTAGGAAACTTAATTTGAATTTGGTGGCCTGCACTCTGCTTGAAATGGAATAGCCGTGAGACAACTGCCAGCCCACCAGCCATGAGTAAGTGAGCTGCCAGCACAACAGGCTTGAGTGACTGAGCTGCCAGCCCAAGAATCCATTTGGCCCACAATGTCCATACTAGCCCTCTGGAAACCACTCCCTTCAGCCCACAACACCCTTACTAGTGCTCCAGGAAGCCCCCAGCCCCCTCCCCCCACTGGCCACCAATATTGGATTTGGTGGAGAGGTGGAATATTGCGTTGGGGGACCAGTTCTCCCGTGTGAACATGGGACCCAACGGGTCCCACTTAGTCTAGTGTATATATATATATATATACGCACCCCCTGTGCATCCAATGACTGCCCCCAAGTGTCCAAAATAATACTGCAAGATATATCTAGAAAAAATAATATAATATGTCAACAGTAGGTAGCCTAAACATAAATGGCTCCTACAAATGGTTTTGGGCCGGCCTTTGTTCCAGTGAGAAGCAGATGGTGACAGCCATTCATCACCTTGCACTCATCCCATGGCATTCTGTGGATGGTTGTTTTCTGAGATACCAAGAACCAGTTGTGCACAGGTGACCTGAAGTTGTGCACAGGTGATCTGAAGTTGTGCACAGGTGATCTGAAGTTGTGGGGAACATGCATCCCTCAGTCACGGTGTCAGTGGAGCAGACAAAATGTGTCGGAAGGAACTGTAGATGCTGGATTAAACTGAAGATAGGCACACAAGGCTGGAGTAACTCAGAGGGTCAGGCAGCATCTCTGGAGGAAAGGCATAGGTGATGTCTGAAGAGGGTCTCGACCCGAAACATCACCCATTCTTTTTCTCCAGAGATGCTGTTTAACCCGCTGAGTTAATCCAGCTTTTTGTGTCTATCTTCTGTTAGCGAAGTATGTGAAGTATGAGCTCAAAGAGGCTGCCTGTCCATTTGTTTCATGGCAACTCAGAGGCTGGGAAATAGGGGAACGCCATGACATTAAAGAAAATATGTTTAAACAACTTAATTTATCTTTAAATCTTCATCAATAGTTACAACGTGAAGAAGTGAGATTGATTTTCAGGAGTGTTGCATCACCTTAAATAGAATTTATCATGCTGTGAGCAGATTATTTATATCTGAATGGACAATCTCTGACTTTGTTAACTGGGGATTAAGTAAATCAATTATGTTGTTACTTTAAAATTGCATCCCCTCACGAAATAATATATTGAGACACAAAATGAGTAACTCAGCGGGGCAGGCAAAGAGAAGGAATGGAGTAACTCGGGGCGAGACATAGAAACATGGCAGAGAAAATAGGTCAGGAGTAGGCCATTCGGCCCTTCACCACCATTCAATATGATCATGGTGAAAAATCAGTTTCCTGCTTCTCTCCATTCCCCCTGTCCTTTAAAGATTTCCCTTTTAATCCAATGAAAACTATCTTTTGTGGCAGAGAATTCCACAGATTCACCACTCTCTGTGTGAAAAATGTTTTTCTCATCTCAGTCCTAAAAGACTTCCCCCTTATCCTTAAACTGTGACCCCGTGTTCTGGACTTCCCCAACATCGGGAACTATCTTCCTGCATCTAACCTGTCCAACCCCTTAAGAATTTTGTAAGTTTCTATAAGATCCCCCCTCAATCTTCTAAATTCTAGCGAGTACAAGACGAGTCTATCCAGTTTTTCTTCATATGAAAGTCCTGACATCCCAGGAATCAGTCCGGTGAATCTTCTCTGTACTCCCTCTATGGCAAGAATGTCTTCCCTCAGATTTGGAGACCAAAACTGTACACAATACTCCAGGTGTGGTCTCACCAAGGCCCTGTACAACTGCAGTAGAACCTCCCTGCTCCTATACTCAAATAATTTTGCTATGAATGCTAACATACCATTCGCTTTCTTCATTACCTGCTGCACCTGCATGCCTACTTTCTGAGTCTGAAGAAGGGTTTCGGCCCGAAACGTCACCTATTTCCTTCGCTCCATAGATGCTGCTGCACCCGCTGAGTTTCTCCAGCATTTTTGTGTACCTGCCTACTTTCAATGACTGGTGTACCATGATACCCAGGTCTCGTTGCATCTCCCCTTTTCTTAATCGGCCACCATTCAGATAATAGTCTACTTTCCTGTTCTTGCCACCAAAATGGATAACCTCACATTTATCCACATTATACTGCATCTGCCATGCATTTGCCCACTCGCCCAACCTATCCAATTCGCCTTGCAGCGTCATAGCATCCTCCTCACAGCTAACAATGCCCTCCAGCTTCGTGTCATCCGCAAACTTGGAGATGTTGCATTCAATTCCCTCATCCAAATCATTAATATATATTGCAAATAGCTGGGGTCCTAGCACAGAGCCTTGCAGTACCCCACTAGTCATTGAGATATTTTTCAATGAAGAAGGGTCTCGACCCGAAACGTCACACATTCCTTCTCTCTAGAGAAGCTGCCTGTCCCACTGAGTTACTGCAGCATTTTGTGTCTATTTTCGATTTAAACCAGCATCTGCAGTTCCTTCCTACACACGAGACAGTGTTGGATGCAGCTTCTAGAGCAAGCTAACCCAGACAGGATCAATGATTTTGCCTCCATCCACACAGCCCCTGGAGGTCACGGTGTGATCGACCCCATCAGAGTTTGAACTCTGTGCCTCAGTGCCATTTCTCCAGCAAAACATGGCCCAAAGATCTGTGCTGGAACCATTCATTGGAAAAAAAATATTTGATCTGTGCGAGACTTTGTGGAAATGATGTTAGTTTTCACTTTGCATTTTATGTCAATAGCTTTCATTATTCATGAGAGCATGCATGATGTCAGTGTGTCAAAGATTACACTTTTGTCTGCGACTGAGGAAAACCATAGCCAATCTAATCCCTTCTGCCGCTGAATGCAGTTATAAAACGGCATGACTTTCATGAAAAACATTCTTACAGGAAGTAAATGGAGCCACAATTCTGTTTATTTTCACCTTCTTAACTGCAAACAAATAACAGTGCATTTCACTCTCAGTTAGTTGTGGTCCACAAATTTGCAGACTCTTTTAAAAATAGTTTTTTTTTCATTATTTCATTTCCATGTTGAAGTGAAGGTCATTTTGGGAATAAATTTCAGCTGAAACTGCTCCTCTGTATAACATCTGTTCTAACCTTGGTCTTTGGAGGCTTGTAATAGAAGGGTCTCGACCCAAAACGTCACCCATGCCTTCTCTCCAGAGATGCTGCCTGTCCCGCTGAGTTACTCCAGCTTTTTGTGTCTATCTTTGGTGTAAACCAGCATCTGCGGTTCCTTCCAACACCTGTAATAAGGAGCCTGATTCATTTAAGGAACTGCAGATGCTGGTTTACAAAAAAAAAGACACAAATTGCTGGAGTAAATCAGCAAGTCAGGCAGCATCATAGCTCAGAGTGTCACCTCTTTGGAATTCAGTAAGAACAAACATCAGCCTGTAATTCTTTCTCACCTTTCAGTGGAATGGTCCTTCCTGACTCTCTCCATCTCTGGCCTTTATTTACATTTTGGTTTCTCAGTCAAATTAAAGTGTGCACTGTTGCGAACTTCCCTGCATTTTTTAAAATTAAATTTTACTTTTTGCCACAAAATGGCACAAGTGCTGGAGTAACGCAACAAGTCAGGCAGCATCTGTGGAGAACGGTCAGGTGACGTTTCAGGTCTGAAGAAGGGTCCCGACCCAAAACATCATCCTATCCAGGTGCTCCAGAGATACTGCCTGACCCACTGAATTACACCAACATTTTGACATCTTTTATGTATTTACCGGCATCTGCAGTTCGTTGTTTACGTTCATAAGTGATAGGAGCAGAATTACACCATTCGGCCCACCAAGTCTACTCCGTTATTCAATCATGGTTGATCTATCTTTTCCTCTTAACCCCATTCTCCTGCCTTCTCCCCATAACCCCTGACACCCATACTAATCAAGAATCTATCTATCTCTGCCTTAAAAATATCCACTGACTTGGCCTCCACAGCCTTCGGTGATAAAAAATTCCACAGATTCACATCCCTACTTTTCTACTTGTATCCAACCAGTTCCACTCCTGTTGGTCTTTCTATTTGCTCGATACTACTTTAGTGTTGCTACATATGACGTGGACCTCTGTAACATTGGTTTGGGCAGTGAAGTGCCCCTCTCTCCATGGCCAGCTGCAACATCTTGTTTGTCAGCCTTGGATTCAGTTGTTCCAAATGTGGCTTCTCAGCTCAGTCCGGGTATCAGTATCTATTCCGATTAGCAGTGGCAATTGTGCTCATATTGCAGCTTTGCTGCTGCGGTTTGTATTTTAAAATCGTGACGTCTTGATAATGCCGCAAGCTGTCATCTCCGTACATCACAAAGCGCTGGAGCAACTCAGTCGGTCAGGCAGCATCTGTGGAGGGAATGGACAGACAAGGTTTTGTGTGCAGAGAATTAGATCCACAGCTACCACAACCAAATGTAGCTCTATTATGTATAACCTAGATAAACAGCACACCACCTTTGTTACATTTGCTAATGCACCAAGCTCCAAGCTGGGAATAATCTCAGATTCAGATTCAGATTCAATTTTAATTGTCATTGTCAGTGTACAGTACAGAGACAACGAAATGCATTTAGCATCTCCCTGGAAGAGTGACATAGCAAATGATTTGAATAAATAATAATAAGTGTCCGGGGGGGGTGGTGATTGGCAGTCACCGAGGTACGTTGTTGAGTAGAGTGACAGCCGCCGGGAAGAAGCTGTTCCTCGACCTGCTAGTTCGGCAACGGAGAGACCTGTAGCGTCTCCCGGATGGTAGGAGGGTAAACAGTCCATGGTTGGGGTGAGAGCAGTCCTTGGCGATGCTGAGTGCCCTCCGCAGACAACGCTTGCTTTGGACAGACTCAATGGAGGGGAGCGAGGAACCGGTGATGCGTTGGGCAATTTTCACCACCCTCTGCAATGCCTTCTGGTCGGAGACAGAGCAGTTGCCATACCATACTGTGATGCTGTTGGTAAGGATGCTCTCGATGGTGCAGCGGTAGAAGTTCACCAGGATCTGAGGAGGCAGATGGACCTTCTTCAGTCTCCTCAGGAAGAAGAGACACTGGTGAGCCTTCTTGATCAGAGTAGAGGTATTGTGGGTCCGAGAGAGGTCATCGGAGATGTTGACTCCCAGGAACCTGAAGCTAGAAACACGTTCCACCTCCGTCCCGTTAATGTGGATGGGGATGTGCGTGCCACCTCTGGACTTCCTGAAGTCTACTTTGGATTACCTGATATAATTATCAACCACTAACAAAACCCTCACTTTGCATTGTTAAACTAAAATTAAAATTAATTCTAACAATCAGAAAATTATGGATAGTGTTCCTTGATGTTTTCAACACACAGCTCGCTTTAAAGCTTCACCAATTACCTGTTTTATCTTCATAATAAGTCCACTACTAGGATTACGTGTCTGTTTCCATTCCGCATGCCCTGAACAATCACGTTATTTTGCCAATTCACAACATTAACCAAGCTTCCCTGTGTTATCTGTTTCACACTTGTATTAACTGGTCACCCAGGGTCTGATTTTTTTTTTTTCTCCCTGCTGCTTATTTCATTGTGGCATTGCAGTAACTAGATACGGAAAACTGGAAGCTTGCAGGAAGGAACTGCAGATGTTGGTTTACACCGACGATAGACACAAAATGCTGCAGGAACTCAGTGGGACAGGCGGCATCTCCGGAGAGAAGGAATGAAAGATTGAAAGCTCGCTGTATTGGTACTGCTGCATATTGTGCTGAGAATGGCTGGCACTAGTGAATGGAGTGTGATATTAAATTAGTGAAACACCTTGAACAAAAGGTATAACTCAGCGGGTCAGGCAGCATCTGTGGAGGAGATGGATAGGCAATAGACAATAGGTGCAGGAGTAGGCTATTCGGCCCTTCGAGCCAGCACCGCCATTCAATGTAATCATGGCTCATCCACAATCAGTACCCCGTTCCTGCCTTCTCCCCATATCTCCTATCTAGCTCTTTCTGGAAAGCATCCAGAGAACCTGCCTCCACCCGAGGCAGAGAATTCCACAGACTCACAACTCTCTGTGTGAAAAAGTGTTTCCTCATTTGCATTCTGAATGGCTTACCCCTTATTCTTAAACTGTGGCCCCTGGTTCTGGACTCCCCCAACATCGGGAACATGTTTCCTGCCTCTAGCGTGTCCAAACCCTTAACAATCTTATGTGTTTCAATGAGATACCCTCTCATCCTTCTAAACTCTAGAGTGTACAAGCCCAGCTGCTCCATTCTATCTGCATATGACAGTCCCGCCATCCCGGGAATTAACCTTGTAAACCTACGCTGCACTCCCTCAATAGCAACAATGTCCTTCCTCATATTTGGAGACCAAAACTGCACACAATACTCCAAGTGTGGTCTCACTAGGGCTCTGTACAACTGCAGAAGGACCTCTTTGCTCCCATACTCAACTCCTCTTGTTATGAAGGTCAACATGCCATTCGCTTTCTTCACTGCCTGCTGTACCTGCATGCTTACTTTCATAGACTGATGAACAAGGACCCCCAGATCCCGTTGAACTTCCCCTTTTCCCAACTTGACACCATTTAGATAATAATCTGCCTTCCTGTTTTTGCTACCAAAGTGGATAACCTCACATTTATCCACATTAAACTGCATCAGCCATGCATCTGCCCACACACCCAACCTGTCCAAGTCACCCTGCATTCTCATAGCATCCTCCTCACAGTTCACACTGCCACCCACCACATCTGCAAACTTGCTAATGTTACTTTTAATTCCTTCATTTAAATCATTAATGTATATTGTAAATAGCTGCGGTCTCAGCACCGAGCCTTGCGGTACCCCACTAGTCACTGCCTGCCAATCTGAAAGGGACTCGTTAATCCCTACTCTTTGTTTCTTGTCTGCCAACCACTTCTCTATCCATGTCGGCATTCTACCCCCAATACCATATGCCCTAATTTTGCCCACTAATCTCCTATGTGGGACCTTATCAAATGCTTTCTGAAAGTCCAGGTACACTACATCCACTGGCTCTCCCTTGTCCATGTTCTAAATTACATCTTCAAATAATTCCACAAGATTAGTCAAGCATGATTTCCCCTTCGTAAATCCATCCTGTTACTGCTATCCAAATGTGCTGCTATTTCATCTTTTATGATTGACTCCAGCATCTTCCCCACCACCGATGTCAGGCTAACTGGTCTATAATTCCCTGTTTTCTCTCTCTCGCCTTTCTTAAAAAGTGGGATAACATTAGCTACCCTCCAATCCACAGGAACTGATCCTGAATCTATAGAACATCGGAAAATGATCACCAATGCATCCACGATTTCTAGAGCCACTTCCTTAAGTACCCTGGGATGCAGACCATCAGGCCCTGGGGATTTATCAGCCTTCAGTCCCATCAGTCTACTCAACACCATTTCCTGCCTAATGTGGATTTCCTTCAGTTCCTCCATCACCCCAGATCCTCTGGCCACTAGTACATCAGGAAGATTGTTTATGTCCTCCTTAGTGAAGACGGATAGTACCTGTTCAACTCACCTGCCATTTCCTTGTTCCCCATAATAAATTCACCTTTTTCCATCGTCAAGGGTCCAACTTTGGTTTTAACTAATTTTTTCCTCTTCACATACCTAAAGAAGCTTTTACTATCCTCCTTTATATTCTTGGCTAGCTTACCCTCGTACCTCGTCTTTTCTCCCCCTATTGCCTTTTTAGTTATCTTCGGTTGTTCTTTAAACATTACCCAATCCTCTTGCTTCCCGCTCATCTTTGCTACGTTATACTTCTTCTCTTTTATTTTTATACTGTCCATGACTTCCATTGTCAGCCACGGTCACCCCTTACTCCCCTTGGAATCTTTCTTCCTCTTTGGAATGAACTGATCCTGCACCTAGTATACAAACTTAAAGCACATGGCATTGGGGGTTCAGTATTGATGTGGATAGAGAACTGGCTGGCAAACAGGAAGCAAAGAGTAGGCGTAAACGGGTCCTTTTCACAATGGCAGGCAGTGACTAGTGGGGTACCGCAAGGCTCAGTACTGGGACCCCAGCTATTTACAATATATATATTAATGATCTGGATGAGGGAATTGAAGTTTGCGGATGACACTAAGCTGGGGGGCAGTGTTAGGTGTGAGGAGGATGCTAGGAGACTGCAAGGTGACTTGGATAGGCTGGGTGAGTGGGCAAATGTTTGGCAGATGCAGTTTAATGTGGATAAATGTGAGGTTATCCATTTTGGTGGCAAAAACGGGAAAGCAGATTATTATCTAAACGGTGGCCGATTGGGAAAGGGGGAGATGCAGCGAGACCTGGGTGTCATGGTACACCAGTCATTGAAGGTAGGCATGCAGGTGCAGCAGGCAGTAAAGAAAGCGAATGGCATGTTGGCTTTCATAGCAAGAGGATTTGAGTATAGGAGCAGGGAGGTTCTACTGCAGTTGTATAGGGTCTTGGTGAGACCACACCTGGAGTATTGCGTGCAGTTTTGGTCTCCAAATCTGAGGAAGGACATTATTGCCATAGAGGGAGTGCAGAGAAGGTTCACCAGACTGATTCCTGGGATGTCAGGACTGTCTTATGAAGAAAGACTGGATAGACTTGGTTTATACTCTCTAGAGTTTAGGAGATTGAGAGGGGATCTTATAGAAACTTACAAAATTCTTAAGGGGTTGGACAGGCTAGATGCAGGAAGATTGTTTCCGATGTTGGGGAAGTCCAGGACAAGGGGTCACAGCTTAAGGATACGGGGGAAATCCTTTAAAACCGAGATGAGGAGAACTTTTTTCACACAGAGAGTGGTGAATCTCTGGAACTCTCTGCCACAGAGGGTAGTTGAGGCCAGTTCATTGGCTATATTTAAGAGGGAGTTAGATGTGGCCCTTGTGGCCAAGGGGATCAGAGGGTATGGAGAAAAGGCAGGTACGGGATACTGAGTTGGATGATCAGCCATGATCATATTAAATGGCGGTGCAGGCTCGAAGGGCCGAATGGCCTACTCCTGCACCTAATTTCTATGTTTCTATGTTTCTAAACCTGACCATGTTATGGTCACTACCTCCGATTGGCTCCTTAACCTCAAGTTCCTTTGTCTAACCCGGTTCATTACACAACAATTGCCTTCTCCCTGGTAAGCTCCAATACAAGCTGCTCTAAGAGTCCATCACGGGGGCACTCTACAAAGTCCCTTTCTTGGGGTCCAGCACCAACCTGATTTTCCCAGTCTACCTGCATGTTGAAATCTCCCATAACGACCACAGCATTACCTTTACGACATGCCAATTTTAACTCTTGATTCAACTTCAAAAAGTGGGCGGCGCGACCGGTGTCGCAGCGGCCTCTGCAGTCTGTCTGTGTTTTTTTTGTTGTGGAGCCTGCTGTGGAGCCTGCTGTGGAGCCTGCTGTGGAGCCTGCTGTGGAGCTGCTGCAGACTTACCTCCGTGGAGCTGGCCGGCTTCGGGGCGTGGAGAGCGGCGGTGGCGCGTTGATGCGGCCCGGCTCCGGTGGATGGTGACACCGGGAGCTCGCGGATCCCCGGTGGGAGGCTGCTTTGCGGGGCACCGGCAGCGGCGGCTTCTCCCGCCCGAATTGCGGGGTTGAGAGTGATCTGGAGGGGGGCCCTACAACGCCCGGCACGGCCTTAATTTGCCGCGAACTAGCGCCCGCCGGGGGCTTTGACCTCGACTTCGGGAGGGAAATGGAGTGCAGGGGAGAGACAAGAACTTTGCCTTCCATCACAGTGAGGAGGAGAGCCACTGTGATGGATGTTTATGTGAATAGTGTTGGTGTGTGTTTTGGTTCTTTTATTGTATGGCTGCAGAACCTACATTTCGTTTGAACCTCATGTGAGGTTCAAATGACTAATAAAGGTATTGTATTGTAATTTGCACCTAAGTCCCATTAGGGTATTTTTACCCTTACAATTCCTTAGTTCTATCCATATTGACTCTACATCTCCTGTTTCAATGTCACCCCTTGCAAGGGACTGAATTTCATTCCTCACCAACAGAGCTACTCCATCCCCTCTGCCCACCTGTCTGTCTTTTCGATAGGACATATACCCTTGAATATTCAATTCCCAGCCATGGCCCTCTTGCAGCCATGTCTTTGTAATTCCCACAACATCATACTTGCCAATTTCTAACCGAGCCTCAAGCTCATCCACTTTATTTCTTATACTTCGTGCATTCATATATATCACTTTGACTTAGGTATTCACTTCCCCTCTCACTATTGGCCCTGACCTTACTCTCTTATCCCTTCTTGAACTTTCCTTCACATTAATTCGGGCGTCTTTTGTAACTTTTCCTGTACTCACTTCCCCTTTAACTCTATCTTTATACTCCCAATTTGTCAATCGCACCCCCCCCCCCACTATTTAGCTTAACGTTTCAGTCAGTCTGAAGAAGGGTCCCAACCTGAAATGTCACCTATCCTTGTTCTCCAGAGATGCTGTCTCACCCGCATGGCTTGAAGGTTCTATGATCCAAAATGTCACCAGCATTTGTGTCTGCCTTCGATTTAAACCAGCATCTGTAGCTCTTTCCTACACATTAACTCCAGCACTAGCCAGGTCCAGAGCTATTGCATTCCATATATATCGTACAGAACCAAATGGACTTTACTTATTGCAATGCAAAGTTATAGAAATAAGTTTCTCAGATGGAAAATCATACTTCACAGTGTTTTGCTGATTACAATTTCCACATCTCTTCAGCTGATTGCTGCAAAATCAAACATATTTGGTTAACATGACTTCACCAAAACTAACGGTTTCCACTGAAAACACTTTAACATCTGTTATTGATATAAATATGTGTATTTACATTATATACAGAATAATTAGGTTTCCTTATGGTTATAACAAGAACAACTTGCATGTACAAAGGTGAATGGGCTTTTAATAAACGAAAGCTGAGTGAGTCTATAGAGTCCCCGATCCTGACTACGTACACTGACATCTCTGGGTCTACCGCTGAACTGTTCCAACAGTCCTGGGTTGTCAGCTGGTGGACAGGGATGGGTGGTTTACTGTGTAGGAAGGAACTGCGGATGCTGGTTTAAACTGAAGATAGACACAAAATGCTGGAGTAACGCAGGCAGCATCTCTGGAGAGAAGGAACGGGTGACGTTTAGGGTCAAGAAGAAGGGTCTTGACCACGAGACGTCATCCATTCCTTCCATCCAGAGATGCTGCCTGAGTTACTCCAGCATTTTGTGTCTATCTTCAGTTTAAACCAGCATCTGTAGCTTATATGGATCTGCCCACTTTTCCAGGGATGGAGTCTGTCAGAAGAGCTATCAGCCACACCTTCTCTGGGCCTCTCTGTGCGTCATTAGAAACAATGCAAATGGGCGGCACAGTGTCGCAACTGATAGACCTGCTGTTTCGCAGCGCCAGAGGCTTGGGTTCGATCCTGACCTTGGGTGGTGTTTGTGCAGATTTTGCACATTCTCCATGTGACTGTGTGGGTTTCCTCCAGGTGCGCTGGCTTCCTTGTACATCCCAAAGACGTACAGGTTTGTAGGTTAATTGGCCTCTGTAAATTGCCCTTAGTGTGGAGGCACTGGATGAGAAAGTGCGATAACATAGAACTAGTTAGTGTGCATGGTGGATTGTCACCTTGTCATGGTGTGGATGCTTGTGGTGGGCCTGAGATCCTGAGAGCGATGCCGTCTGGAGCTATGCTCCTGGTAGGGCCACCCAAAGTCGAGGGCGAGGTCTCTGACAAAGAGCAATCCAATCAAGACCTCAACGATGGAATAGGCGGAGGACAATGGCTGACATTAGTGGAGCATCACAACGGCTGGGAAGGCGGATGAAGGCTGCAGCGGAAAAGGGACTCCGGTCGTCTTGGACTCCACAACACTGGATCCTGACCAAGATCTGTCAAGGACCGTGGGGTGGCTGTCTGTGCACCAGTCTCCCCACGTTAAACAAAGTCACGCACAGGCGTCCTCCATATAGGGAATAGCACCCTGGATCAGCTATGATCAGGATGACCGAACATGATCAGCCATGACTGAAGGGGGCCTAAGAGAGTGTGCATGAGTGATCGGTGTGGACTCGGTGGGCCGACCGACCTGTTTCCATGCTACATCTCAAAATCAAATGAAACTAAAACTAAAAGATAGATGAATCTTGGAGGTAATCCCTGATCAGTGAGGTAGGAGGCGACACTGAACACTGTTGAACGATGTCATGCCTACTATATTCTGTTGTGCTGAAGCAAAGCAAGAATTTAATTGCCCTATACAGGGACACATGACAATAAACTCTCTTGAATCTTGAATCTTGGTCATTCAGTGAGCAGAGGCAATAGTCGGCTGGAGGTTCTCCTAATGTGGTGGGATCAGCTCCTTGCACCCTGTCTTGCTAATGTGTTCCATTGAAGTCAAAGCAATTGCCTTTTGGAAGCAGAGAGCAATGTGTTGGTGTTTTGACAACCTGTTCATGGTTGACATGTTTAACATGATGGGGCAGATACAGTTCCATAAACTGAGCGTTGTGCTTTGAAGGGACATTGAGTTTTATTGTATGTTCTCTGTACACACTGAGATTGTTCCACATGTGTAAATGCATTACAAACAATCACCTTCTTCAAGAGACTTTCCTGATACTTTCCTCCAGAGACTTTCCTGGGGTGACGGAGGAACTAAAGGAAATCCACATTAGGCAGGAAATGGTGTTGGGCAGACTGATGGGACTGAAGGCTGATAAATCCCAGGGTACTTAAGGAAGTGGCTCTAGAAATCGTGGATGCATTGGTGATAATTTTCCAATGTTCTATAGACTCAGGATCAGTTCCTGTGGATTGGAGTGTAGCTAATGTTATCCCACTTTTCAAGAAAGGCAGGAGAGAAAAACAGGGAATTATATCAATCAATCAACCTTTATTGTCACCTTGCAAAGCAACAGTTGTACAGTGCAAAATGAGAAGACGTTTCCCAGGGAATACCGGAGCATCGCACATAAATCTTATACATTTCACACATAATAACAGTAAAAACAATCCAGTCCCTGATGAAACAGTATAAATAGTTAAAAGCAGGTAAAACAGCAACATTAAAATACAGTAAAAACTGTCATTAAAATGTCCAGGGCAGCTGATTTGAGTGGCCAGTACCAGAGTTAATAAATTGTCAGTGCAAAGCAGCAGAATCAGATGGAGTGACTGTTTAGCAGCCTCCAGCCTGTGGCAGGAAGCAGTCTGGTAGTCCGGGCTTTGATGCTACGGTATCTCTTGCCTGATGGCAGGAGATCCAGATGTGTGTGGAGGGGGTGCAGTTTAGCCTTAGCAATTCTCAGAGCTTCTTTCAGACAGCGATTCTGGAACAGTTCTTGTACCGAGGGTAGGGAGACGCCAATGATCCTCTGCTCCACTCACTACCCTCTGCAGAGCCTTCCTGTCTGAGCAGTTGCAGGTGGAGTACCACGTGATCATGCAGTACGTGAGTACAGACTCCACCGTGCCCCTGTAAAAAGTCCTGAGGATGCTGGTGTGGAGTAAGGCCTGTTTGAGTTTCCTCAGGTAGTGCAATCGCTGATGGGCCCGTTTGACAATCCCAGTGATGTTCCTGGACCAGGTGAGACTGTCTGTAATTTGCACTCCGAGGAACTTTATGTTCTCCACTCTCTCCACTAGACCAGTTAGCCTGACATCGGTGGTGGGGAAGATGCTGGAGTCAATTATAAAAGATGAGATAGCGCACATTTGGATAGCAGTAACAGGATCGGTCCGAGTCAGCATAGGTTTACGAAGAGGAACTATTCTTCTGGAATTTTTTGAAGATGTAACTCAGAAAATGGACAACCTAGAGCCAGTGGATGTGGTGTACCTGGACTTTCAGAAAGCCTTTGATAAGGTTCCACATAGGAGATTAGTGGGCAAAATTAGGGCACATGGTATTGGGGGTAGAGTGCTGACATGGATAGAGAATTGGTTGGCAGACAGGAAACAAAGAATAGGGATTAACGGGTCCCTTTTAGAATGGCAGGCAGCGACCAGTGGGGTACTGCAAGGCTCTGTGCTGGGACCGCAGCTATTTAGAATATACATCAATGATTTGGATGAAGGGATTCAAAGTAACATTAGCAAATTAGAAGAGATGAGGAAAAACGTTCTTACCCAGAGAGTTGTGAATCTGGCTCAGAAGGCAGTGAAGGCCAATTCTCTGGATGCTTTCAAGAGAGAGTTAGATAGAGTTCTTAAAGATAGCAGTCAGGGGATATGGAGAGAAGGCAGGAAAGGGGTACTGATTGTGGATGATCAACCATGATCACAGTGTATGGCGGTGCTGGCTTGTTGTGGCGAATGGCCTACTCCAGCCTATTGTCTATTGTCAAATCTGTACGTCTTTTGAGTGTGAGGGGAAAACCAGCGTAGCCGGGGAAACCCCACGCAGTCACAGGGAGAACGTACAAACTCCGTACAGACAGCACCCGTAGTCGGGATCGAACCTGGGTCTCTGGCGCTGTAGGGCAGTGACTCTAGCGCTGCTCCACCGTGCAGCCCTTTCTGTTGTAATTTCAGCGTCATTCACACCTTTTGTCTATTTAGATACTTATTTTCCAATAATATGCAGCTTCTTACTTTTCTCACCAAAATGTACGTTGAAAACCATTTACTGATTATATACCCGATATATGTATTTATTAATATCTTATATTTTGCAGTGGGCTTGTTGGTATTCACTATTCTTCCCAGTTTTATATTCGTTGCAAATTTAAAACTTGCATTGTTGATTCAGGAATGTAATTCATTCGCGACATGTGAACAAGGATCCCTGCACTAATCCCTGCCACATCCACTTCCCACTTCTGACCATTCTCAGTAATCACCCTCTCGACATGAATCTTTTATTTTGGTTCATTTCAGGCGTTTGTTTCTACTTGTGTACCACAGAATTGGGTTTTTTTTTTTTTTTATAAAACATTCAAGAATTGACCTTCAATCTCATTTAGTGCACAATTACATTAAAATGTGTAATATTAATTACGGCTTAGATAAGGCCTTAATTCATTTCCTCTCGTGATATGGTGAGCATTTTCACCCCGCTCGCCTCTGTGTTTCCTCTCCCAGTCTTACCACCAGCCCTGCACCACGGACAGCAATTCCCACAAACTAGCGACTGCACAGAAAGCTACGCAAATAGTTTGAAGCCATTGGCGTTACCTTTAAAACAAAGGAAGGCAAATGTAAATTGGTGGAAATACCATTTATTGCTGGCAAGAAGTTTTATCAGTGAACAGAAATCCAGGGTCTACCTCCAGGTAAAAAGTCAAACATGTGTTGCTCCTTCCCCAGCTTCGTTTAGTTTAGTTTTGAGATTCAGCGCAGAAACAGGCCCTTCAGCCCACCCAGTCCGTACCGACCAGCGGTCCCCGTACAGTAACACAAGGGACAATCTACAATTACACCAAACCAATTAACCTACAAACCTGCACGTCTTTGGAATGTGGGAGGAAAACGGAGCACCCGGGGGAAACCCGCGCAGGTCACGGGGAGAACGTACAAACTCCGTACAGACAGCACCCGTAGTCGGGATGGAAGCCGGGTCTCTGGTGCTGCAAGGCAGTAGCTCTACCTGCTGCGCCACCGTGCTGCTCTCTGTCTTCCAGTTCTGCCATCAGCTGCAGTGCATGTTCTGGATTTGCTCATCAAACTATTGCCTGCTGGTTTGTATGGGTCTGTTCGAAACCCCGACATGTTTTAATGATTCTACTAATCTTGTCCCCTCCCTTTTGCCGCTTCAATGTGGATCACAAATGAACTAACAAAGGGATCAGTTCATTTTTGAAATCCACTATTTGCTGTATATACTTTTGGTCATAAGCCATAAGGTCTGCAGTGCCAGGAGCAGAATTAGGCCATTCAGTCAACTGCACCATTCAATCATGGCTGATCTATCTCTCCCTCCTAACCCCATTCTCCTGCCTTCTCCCCATAGCCCCTGACACCCGTTCTAATCAAGAATCATTTGGTTTCTGTCCTGCAGGAATTCTCAGTACTACCCACTGCCATTGTCCAACTGACTTGTCTATAGTTCCTTGGGTAGGTTCCACTTCCTCTTTTTTAAAGATCGGTATAATGTTACCTGAGCACTAATCCTCTGGCACCACACCCTCTCCTGACTAACTATTGCGTCTGGGTAATCGGGGAATCATTAATGCTCTAGTTTGCTTCTCCGCTGGAACGTTATAGTCATGGATGAAAGAACTAGAAACAATTATCTTGTTGATTTTTACTTCAAATCAGGGGGACAAAAGTTTCACTGAGTAAAATGCAAGTTATTGGTGTTCAGCGTGAAACATTTTTGCATCTCAACAATCCATGGAAGTGAAGTCTTTTTTGTTCCTATTTATAATATTAACTACCCTGCCAATGCTCAGAATAGACATAAATCCTTCTCTCTCAGCCACTGGCGAACTTATTAACGTGTTAACAATCATGTTCTGTTTGTCCAGAGACAGCATGGGAAAGATTGACTGGAACATACCTACATCTGATAGAACTCTATCAGACTTGATGCGTGGGAAGGAACTGCAGATGCTGATTTACACCGAAGATAGACGCAAAGGGCTGGAGTAACTCAGCGGGACAGGCAGCATCTCAGGAGAGGAATGGGTGATGTTTTGTGTCGCGACCATCTGAAGAAGGGTCTTGACCCGAAACACCACTCATTCCTTCTCTCCAGAGATGCTGCCTGTCCCGCTGAATTACTCCAGCCCTTTGTGTCTAGCAGGCTTGAGTTGTAAAGAAAGCCTTTAATGCCGTGTATGAAATAAGCAAGGGAAGGCTTAATTTTTAAAATGTTTGCATAGTTTTCACTGGATGTCTGAAGAAAGATGATGTTTAGATAATGCCTAACAAGAGAAAGGCTGGTTTGGGAGGGTTTCAAAGTCCTTGCATCTTGCCTGCTCTCCCCGCTGCCCTGTAGTGACCGGCATGTCAGTTGTGCCTTCACTGGTCCGTCTCGCCTATCGTCACCAGTTTATCGCTGTTCCCTGAGAACCCAGCAGCTTGTTACCACCACTACTCACCACCCCGTTCCCACTGTTGGTGAACTCCGCTCATTTAATGGACTGAACCTTGCCCAAGTCTGCCACCTACTGTAGATCACGGGTGCTGCAGTGTTGCTGATGTTGCAGCAGAGCTGATGTCACAGTGGTGCTGATCAGATTCATATTCAGATTCAACTTTAATTGTCATTGTCAGTGTACAGTACAGAGACAACGAAATGCAGTTAGCATCTCCCTGGAAGAGCGACATAGAATATGATTTCAATAAATAAATCTATTTACATGTATACAGACATAGTGTTTTTCCTGTGGGAGGAGTGTCCGGGGGTGGGGGGGGGGTGGTGATTGGCAGTCACCGAGGTACATTGTTGAGTAGTGTGACAGCCGCAGGGAAGAAGCTGTTCCTGGACCTGCTGGTCCGGCAACGGAGAGACCTGTAGCGCCTCCCGGATGGTAGGAGGGTAAACAGTCCATGGTTGGGGTGAGAGCAGTCCTTGGCGATGTTGAGCGCCCTCTGCAGACAACGCTTGCTTTGGACAGACTCAATGGAGGGGAGCGAGGAACCGGTGATGCGTTGGGCAATTTTCACCACCCTCTGCAGTGCTTTCCGGTCGGAGACAGAGCAGTTGCCATACCATACTGTGATACAGTTGGTAAGGATGCTCTCGATGGTGCAGCGGTAGAAGTTCACCAGGATCTGAGGAGACAGATGGACCTTCTTCAGTCTCCTCAGGAAGAAGAGACGCTGGTGAGCCTTCTTGACCAGAGTTGAGGTATTGTGGGTCCAAGAGAGGTCATCGGAGATGTTGACCCCCAGGAACCTGAAGCTGGAAACACGTTCCACCTCCATCCCGTTGATGTTACAATGGTGCTCATACTGCATTGGTGCTGACACTGCATTGGTGCTGACACTGCATTGGTGCTGACACTGCATTGGTGCTGACACTGCATTGGTGCTGACACTGCATTGGTGCTGATGTTGCAGTGGTGCAGACAGTGTGGTGTTGCAGAGGCTGCAGTGTTGCAAACATGGCAGTATTACAGTGGTTGCATGGTTGTGTCCTTTGCGGTGCTGTGGATGCTGTGGCGCTGCAGAGGTTGCAAGGTTGCGTGTGTTGTGGTGCAGAAGTTGCAGGGTTGTCACCTATTGCGCATTATCTCAATCGAGCTGCTCAAAGGGCACAAACTATCAACTTCTGAAACTAGAAGGCAGGTTAATATTTCTAAAGCCCATAAAGAGGAAATGGAGATGTTGACACATTAAATGCAATTTAAGTTACAACCAAACTGTACCTCATTAATAAATAGTGTTGAAGATGTGATCTCCACGTCACAGGTCAGTGCAGTGAATCAGTACCTGGCAACTCCGTCAGCTCAGTCAGTGATGAGATGGTCCATTTACCCATCATGGGTGAGTGTGTCCTCAACTAATCAGGATCTAACCCAGGAGTCTGTCGCTGTGAGGCAGCGGCTCCACCCACTGCACCACCGTTCCAGAGAATCCGATCATCAAGCAATAAATGACAAAGGGAGTGGCGATACGGATCGGGTGAGGGTCAGAGAATGACAGAGTGTGTGTGAGGATTGAATGGTCTGCTCACATCCCCATGCTTTTGTGAATTGATCATTATTACTGAGAGCATCTTGTCCTTTGATATTTGAAATAGCTCTGTAATCCGGGTTAATAGAATGGGAGGGTATCAGGATAACACCGGGAAGTAGATGGACACAAAGGTCTCAACCCAAAACATCATCCATGCCTTCTCTCCAGAGATGCTGCCTGTCCTGCTGAGTTACTCCAGCATTTTGTGTCTATCTTTGGTTTAAACCAGCATCTGCAGTTCCTTCTGAAGACTGAAAAGAGTCTGGTTTAACAGAGTCTGTACACAGACACTCAGAATAAATGAACCCTGACCAATCGTGTCTCCCTGGGGCTGGAGCATCATCCAATCCCAGCTCACCAGGTCCAGAATATCCAATCCCATCTGTCCATAGTTGCAGCTCCGTCCAATCATGCCTCGCCTATGGAGCTGGTGTACTTCTGCTGTCATCCTCCAGGTGGCAGGTTCAGACCTCACACACACCGTCACACACACAGTCACACACACTGTCACACACATTGGGTCCCTCAGGGCTGGTCACTCTGCCACCCATGTGAGCTTCTCTCTCCTGAGACATTACCTTGGCGATGGAAGCAGGTATGTACAATAGTGGAGTGTACTAGGCTTGGGACAGGCACATGGATATGCATGGCCTGGAGGGATATGGATTGCGTGCAGACAGAGGAGATCAGTTTAACTTGGTGCGGACATTGTGAGCCTGTTACTGTACTGTTCTGTGTCTATAAACTAGTCACTTAACTCGTACTCTGAGAACAATCGTAGATACGTTGAACACAAAAGCTGGTGTGAACCTTTCAATGTGTGAATTGCATATACATTTTAATGGACACGGGCCCATGACAACTTAGTGTCTCAATCAATGCAAACTCACCCCTGAGTCACAGAGTGAATGTGTTACTCCAAAGATTGGACACTGAGTTTAGACTGACATTGACCTGCAGGGCTGAGAGACTGAGGCAGTGTCAGAGTACCGATAGACAGATGAGGTATTGAACAAAGCCTCTCCCCCTGAAGCGATTGCCCCCATTTGGGGCAGTACTAAAAATACAGAGTTCCTCTGGGTCCTGACCACTGGTTACCTTCAACCAATCTCACTGTAACAGAGAATCCTAAAAACTAAAATGCCGCAAATCTGATGAAAGGTCATTGGCCTGAAACCTGGAACTCCATGTTTCTCTCTCCACGGGTGCTGCCTGACCTGATGAGTATTTCATTTTTTAATTGCTTGGAGCGCAGGAGAATGAGGGTGAATCTCACGAGGGGAGTAGATAAAGTGATTGTACACAGTCTTTTTCTCAGGATAGGGGAATCAAGAGCATAAGGTTGGGAGGTGAGTTTAGGTGAGGGTAGGTTTAAGATGAGAGGGGAAAGAAACTGTATAAAATAGGAACCTGAGGCAACCTTTTCACAACACATTTGGACAGGTACATGGATAGGATAGGTTTAGAGCGAGATGGGCCAAACAGGGGCAGGTGGGACCAGCTTAGATGGGGCATCTTGGTTGGCATGAATAAGTTGGGCCAAAGGGCATGGTTCTGTGCTGAATGACTCTAATGGCCCTGATCCACTGTACGAGCTCATTCAAGAGCTCTCCCGAGTTAAAAAAAATCAAACTCATGGAAGCACGTAGAATGTACGTAGCGGGTACGTCAGAGCTCGGGACATCTCTTAGCGGCTCGTAACGCTAACGGCAGGTAGTCGGGAAGCGCGGTAAGCTCGGGAAGACTCGTGAAGGTTTTTGAACATGTTGAAAAATGACCACGAGAGCCTCGAGTACTTACGAGCGCCATTACCGTAAATCTCCGAGTTCGAATCAGGGCAAACTCGGGAGAACTCTTGAATGAACTCGTACAGTGGGACAAGGCCATAAGACTACTAAAATAAATAATCTGCTTATTATCACACTGCATTTCATGAATCTAGTTTTTTTGTTTTTTATGCACTCATGTAATGCCGTAGCCCCCAAGTAGTACATGAGGCCCGAGGTCGTGGTTAAATACGGGGTTTATTTTCGGCTCCAACCAACCCGTGAGAACTGAGCCAAAAACAAGGCAACAAAAAACAAAAACAAACAAAATAAAAATGCAGTTTACAAAATACATGCATGTACGTCCATACAGCAACACAACACCACACTAACCAAGCAAATAAACAACATACCTCGTCCACTGCTTACTACTTAAGAGGTATTTCTTGGTTTCTTCTTAGTCATGGCTTCTGTGTGCGCCAACAACCGTGCCCCCCGGAAACTAAGTCGGCAATTAGTTCCCCCCTTAGGAACGCTGCTATTTCAGGTAGGAACCAAAAACCGTGAGGTTCAGAATTTAACTAACTGCCGATGTGGGGCAGTTACAGCCGGCATTGCTGCCCATTCTCAATTTCCATCAACCAAGGAGGCAGTTAAGACTCCACCACATTGGTGGGTCTGAAGACACAAGGAACTGCAGAGACTGGTTAACAAAAAAGACACAAAGTGCTGGAGTAACTCAGCAGGTCGGGGAACTCCGGAGAACATGGATAGGTGACATTTCAAGTCCTGATCAGGCTGTGGTTACAGCAGTACATTTCATTCTCTGACAAAAATGAGGGAGCCAGATGTTTTTTGCAACAACCCAGTCATTTCATGGTCACCGATGCTAGAGATAGTTCCTATTCCAGATTTATTTAATCCCCTTGCTGCCGTGCTGTTGGCTGCTAGCCCAGTAACCCGACCACCTTACGCCCATACTCCGCTTGGCTGCTCAACTTCCTACATTGTGGGAGGAACCATCAGTCAGAAGCTTCAAAGCGAAGATATATCTCTTCACTCAAAAGTTCTAAATCATTGGAGTCCTCTGCTCCAGAGGCCGTGGATACTGGGCTGTGGGACGAACCTCCAGCTGAACTCACAGATTCTGGGCAACTTGGGAAAACAAGGGATATGTGGGTGGATTGAAGGAGAGAAACCAGGGTCTGTCTGAATATCCCTGGAAGAGGCCCAGTTATTCCTCCTCTTTTACTCCGATATTTTGACCAATCCCCTTTCCACGTTGCTAATTCCACTAGCTTTTACATAAACAGTTTTTATCACGTATGAAAGGCAATTTGACAATCCAGATTTGCTACTGTGCTAGTCTGAAGAAGGGTTTCGGCCCGAAACGTTGCCTATTCCTTCGCTCCATAGATGCTGCTGCACCCGCTGAGTTTCTCCAGCTTTTTTGTGTACCTTATATTCAAGCTACTGTGTTAGCTACAGTATATCCAAGAGGTAACAACATGAGATGTGTCCAATGCTTTCACAAAGCATGTTACATCTTTATTTCATTTTACCAGCTTTCTCTGGGCATCCTTGAGATGAGTGACTTGCTGGGTGGTTTCCCAAGGTAGTTCACATACAGCAAGATAAATCATTTCCCCAAAGGACACATGTGAATCAGAGGTGAATTATCATCCTCTGACACGCACCACCATTGCCACTAGGTTTTTATTCCAGGATTTTTACCGGATTTAATGGATGGGATTTTCCCTGGTGAAATGTTGGGATTTGAACGTGATTCTGGATCATCGTTCCAACTTCTTGTCAAAATTGTCGATACAAACCACAAACAGCGATGGGCCCACCACTGTTCCCTGAGGCACACACTAGTCACAGGCCTACAGTGGGTAAAACAACCTTCCACCATCACCCTCTACTTCCTGGCATGAAACCAATTCTCCATTCAGTGTTAGGTTTGCGCTAAGTGATAGGTGCAGAATTTGACTATTCAGTCCACTCTGCCATTCAATCATGGCGGATCTATCTCTCCTTCCTAACCCCATTCTCCTGCCTTCTCCCCATAACCTCTGACATTTGTACTAATCAAAAATCTATCAATCTCTACCTTAAAAATATCCACTGACTTGTCCTCCACAGCCTTCTGTGGCAAAGAATTCCCCAGATTCACCACCCTGTGGCTGAAGAGGTTCAGAGGTGATCACTGCAGGTTGATCATATGTGCATGTGGGAGACGGAAGGGTGACGCTGTGGAGACCGTGGCTGAGAAGTGCCCGTCCGTTCTGCATGGGTTGGTATCTGAGGCTGTGATTTGTCTTCTAGAGAGGTGGGTGAATTGTAATGGAACATCAATCACGATGCGGACCATGGGCAGCACGGTGGCACAGCATTAGAGCTACTGCCTTCCAGCGCCAGAGACCCGGGTTTGATCCTGACTACGGCTGCTTGTCTGTAAGGAGCTTGTGACCTGCATGGGTTTTCTCCAAGATCTGCAGTTTCCTCCCACGCTCCAGAGACATGCAGGTTTGTAGGTTAATTGATTCATGATTCAAGAGAGTTTATTGTCATGTGTCCCTGATAGGACAATGAAATTCTTGCTTTGCATCAGCACAACAGAACATAGTAGACAAGACTACAGAACAGATCAGTGTGTCCATATACCATTATATAAATAAATACACACACACACACACACACACACACACACACACACACACACACACACACACACACACACACACACACACACACGAATAAATAAATAAAAGTGCAAATAAACAGATAATGGGCTATTAATGTTCAGAGTTTTGTCCGAGCCAAGTTTAATAGCCTGATGACTGTGGGGAAGTAGCTATTCCTGAACCTGGTTGTTGCAGTCTTCAGGCTCCTGTACCTTCTACCTGAAGGTAGCAGGGAGATGAGTGTGTGGCCAGGCTGATGTGGGTCCTTGATGATGCTGCCAGCCTTTTTGAGGCAGCGACTGCGATAAATCCCCTCGATGGTAGGGAGGTCAGAGCCGATGATGGACTGGGCAGTGTTTACTACTTTCTGTAGTCTTTTCCGCTCCAGGGCGCTCAGGTTGCTGAACCAAGCCACGATGCAACCGGTCAGCATGTTCTCTACTGTGCACCTGTAGACGTTAGAGAGAGTCTTCCTTGACAAACTTTGGGTTGGTATATGTGTAAAATTGTCCCGACTGTGTGTAGGGCAGTGTCAATGTGCGGGGATCGCTGGTCGGTGCGGACTCAGTGGGCCGACAGGGCCTGTTTCCGCACTGTATCTCTAAACTAAACTAAACCTGGATGATCAGTATAGTCATGGGTCAAAGGAATTGCTGTCTTGTAATCTAATCTGCCAATCCTTGCATGTGACACATCATGGGTTGTAGAACGTTTCAGCACTGAACTAGATTTGATGTTGAGAGGGGGAACATCAGCTAAAATGGCCACTGTCGTGTTAAAATACCATGCAATACAACCAGTGTAAATGGTCTGGTTTCCACACGGGTAATTCCCAGACCTCCATACCCATCAACATTCTGGACATGTTCGGGGATGTACAACGGGATCTGGGGGTCCTTATTCATCAGTCAATGAAAGTAAACATGCAGGTACAGCAGGCAGTGAAGAAAGCGAATGGCATGTTGGCCATAACAAGAGGAGTCGAGTATATAGAAGCAAAGAGGTCCTTCTGCAGTTGTACAGAGCCCTAGTGAGACCACACCTGGAGTATTGTGTGCAGTTTTGGTCCCCTAATTTGAGGAAGGACATTCTTGCTATTGAGGGAGTGCAGCATAGGTTTACAAGGTTAATTCCCAGGATGGCGGGACTGTCATATGCTGAGAGAATGGAGCAGCTGGGCTTGTACACTCTGGAGTTTTGAAGGATGAGAGGTAATCTTATTGAAGCATATAAGATTATTAAGGGTTTGGTCACGCTAGAGGCAGGAAACATGTTCCCGATGTTGGGGGAGTCCAGAACCAGGGGCCACAGTTTAAGACTAAGGGGTAAGCCATTTAGAACGGAGAGGAGGAAACACTTTTTCTCACAGAGATTTGTGAGTGTGGAATTCTCTGCCTCAGAAGGTGAGGGAGGCAGGTTCAAGAGAGAGCTAGATAGGACTCTTAAAGATAGTGGAGTCAGGGGATATGGGGAGAAGGCAGGAACGGGGTACTGATTGGGGATGATCAGCCATGATCACATTGAATGGTGGTGCTGGCTGGAAGGGCCGAATGGCCTCCTCCTGCACCCATTGTCTTTTGTCCATTGTTCCAGGAGAGACAACTACAACGATTAAATATGCGGAAGAAGGAACTGCTTTACAAGATGGCGGCGCTGCCTCAGCAGCAGCGGCTCGCCTGCAGTCCGTCTGTTTTTTTCTTTTTTTTGTTGTTCTTTTGTCCTGTTTTAGATCATCTTTGGTTTATCAGGTTGTGTATGTGTGTGGGTGGGTGGGAGAAACATCCTTCGGGGGGGGGGGATGTGACTTTTCTTATCGTATCCCCCGTCTCCGTCTCCGCCGAGGCCTAATAGCGGAGCTGGGGCAGCGGTCCGACTCCGGAGCTGTGGTGATCCGATAGCAGCGGAGATCCGGCCTCGGAGCTGGGGCAGTGTTCCGGCGGCAGCGGCCACCCGACCCGACCGCAGGCCCAGTGTCGGGAGCTCACAGGTCACAGGTTGCGGACCTGTTCTCCGGAGGTCCCGCAACAACAGCTGCGTCTGCTGGACTGGAGGACTGCAGGTTCGACCACCCCGGGCCGCGGAGTTGAACCGGCCCGTTCGCGGAGCTCGGATTCAGCCGCGGGACTGACATTACTTACCATCGCCCGGCGGGGTCACAACATCAGCAGCCTGGATCGCCTCGGCACAGAGGGAGAACAAGGAGGGAAGAGACAAAGACTTAAGACTTTTGCCTCCATCACAGTGAGGATGTGCCTGGTGAACTCACTGTGGTGGATGTTAATTGTGTGTTTTTTGTCATTTTGTACTATATGTAGGACTGCAAGGCAACAAAATTTCGTTCAGACCGCAAGGTCTAAATGACAATAAAGGCTACTTTGACTTTGACTTTACACCGGAGATTGACGCAAAATGCTGGAGTAACTCAGCAGCATCTCTGGAGAAAAGGAACAGGTGACATTTCGGGTCGAGACCCTTCATCGGACTGAGCCGACAGAGATTAAACAATTCTCTGCTCACGCAGGAGATTTGGAAAACCATCCGACCCAGCGAATTGTATATATCAAGTTGCACAAGGCTCCGGCAACAGGACTCCTCTCACCCTGCATGCCTTCCAGCTGGAGTAGTCACAGCTTCACACTGACTACCACTTCCTGAGTCAATGACAGTTTGGGGAAGTTCTCTCTCTCAATGTCAACTCTAGTTCAGTGCTGAAACCTTTTCCAACCCATGATGTGTCACATGGCGAGCATTGGTAGATTCCGAAACGTCGACCCGAAATGTCACCCATTCCTTCTATCCAGAGGTGCTGCCTGTCCCACTGAGTTAATCCAGTATTTTGTGTCTCTCTTTGGTGTAAACCAGCATCTGCAGTTCCTTCTTACACATCCGGGTCTCCATGGTAATTGATGTTGCACTCTAGTTGTCCCACCTGCATGGAAGACAGGTCACAGTGGCAGGTCTATCTGGAGACGGATACACCTTGAATGCAGTGAGGAACTCATCAGTCACTGGCCTGGTAGATGTATCTGCGGATGGCAAAACAAGGTTTTTTTTGTAGACAGAAAGATTCCAGCACACCCCATTAATAAATGCAAGTGTCACATGGCTGGCAAGCAAAACAATTATGTTGAAGAGTTCAGAGAACCTGGTTCTCCAAACAGATCTGTACCCTCACAAGCAAAGCACTGTATTTCACAGAGTGGGCACATTGGCATAGTGGTAGAGTCGCCGCCTCGCCGCACCAGAGACCCGTGTTTGACCGTGTCTACAGGCGCTGTCTGTATGGACGTTGTACGTTTCCCTGTGACCACGTGGGTTTTTTTCTCCGGCTGCTCTGCTTTCCACACTCCAAAGACGTACAGATTTGTAGGTTAATTGGCTTTGGTAAAAATTGTCCCAGGACTGGATAGTACTAGTGTGCAGGGATCGCTGGTCAGTGCGGGCTCGATGGGGCGAAGGGCCTGTTTCCACGCTGTATCTTTAAACTAAACTAAACACTGGAACAACCTATCAATTGTGATCTTGTTTACACCAGCGCTTGAGTTCAAGCCAGCATTAAATAAGGTAGCAAACTGGCCTGGTGACTCATTACCCCAGAAATAACTCTGCGGGGTGGATTGCTCTGCCTATCCCAGTTCCGTGGAGAGTGTTGAAGCTGGGAAGTCCCTGGTGCCGTGGTACAGTCCTGCTGTGCTGACGCTGCTGATTTCTGTAACTCTTTGTGTGTGATCGTTTCCAGGGGAGCTCTGCGCTGGGTGATGAGGTGAATCTCTGGGTGCGAGTCCAAGCTACAATCCCTCAGTAGCAAAGTGTCCGTTGCAGCTCAAGTCAAGTTTATTGTCAGCTGCACAAGAATGGTGAGGTGCGGGTCCAATTGTGCTTGCAGCAGCACCACACGCACATAGACTAATACAACACACAAAGATACCAATGACACATTCATTCTACAGGACAGTGTGCAAAGTAAAGAAGACTTTAGTGCAAAATGCACAATTAGAAAACAAGGGCATGGTAGTGCAAGAGGTCCATGGTGTTGCGTTACTGAGGTGGGATTAGGTTTGTGCGGGTCGGTTCAAGATGGTTGCAGGAAAGTAGCTGTTCCTGAACCTGGTGATGTGGGACTTCAGGATTCTGTACCTCCTGCCTGACGGTTCAGTGCAAAGAGGGCATGGCCCGGATGGTGGGCATCCTTGATGGTAGATGCTGCCGTTGTGGTTGGTTGAGACGTTTCGTTGGTGTGGAGGGCTGAGCCTGCGATGGACCGGGCTGAGCCCACCACTCTCTTGTGTGTTGCAATTGCCGTACCAGGCTGTGATGCAGTCAGGATATTTTCTACATTGCATCTGTAGAAGTTTGTTGGAGTATTTTGTGACGTGCTGAATCTCTTTAAACCTCCAAGTAAAAGTATTTGTGCAGGCCGGCCTTCTTCGCGATGACATCCACGTGCCGGGCCCAGGACAACTCAACGGACATGTTCATGTCCAGGAACCTGAAGCTGCTCACTCTCTGCACCACCGACTCACCAATGAAAACTGCCACATGGTCTCCTGACTTTATCCCCCACGACAACCCATTACGAGAGTTCAAGTCTGAAAACTATCGGCATTGTAGCATCGCAAATGAAAGCACACGACGATGACAAGATGTGCAAAGCGACATTCTCCTGTCAATGTAGTTGCCACACCTGGTCGAAACTTAGTGTAAACATTTCCACTCCATCGGATTGCTTCATCTAGTTAGAATAGAATAGAATGCCTTTTATAGTCATTCAAACAGACAAGGTTTGAACGAAATGTCATTACTACAGTCTTGACATTACAAAATAAACCCAACTATTAACACAATTTACACAAACATCCATCACAGTGAATCTCCAACATCTCCTCACTGTGATGGAAGGCAAAAGTCTTATCTCTTCCCTTTGCTCTTCTCCCGCGGTCCAGCAGTCCAACTGCAGCATCGAGGTGACTGGGGCTCACGATGTTGAAGCCCCCGGCGGGCGATGGTAAGTCTCGCGGCTGTTTAAGCTACGCGGGTCGATGTTAGGTCCTGCTCCAAGTCATTTAAACCCCGCGATTCTAGCGGGAGAAGTTGCCTTTGGGGGAGCTCGGAAAAGCAGTCTCCCACCAGGGACCTGCGAGCTCCCGATGTTCCTGTCCGCCGGGCGTGCAGCCGGAGCCTCCGAAGCTCCGAAATCGGGTCGCTGCCACACGCCACCACAGCTCCTCCCGTTCCAAAGTTGGCCAGCTCCGCGATGGCGAGTCCGCAGGCTGTACGACTAGAGCCCGCAGGTTAGTTCCGGTTGGAGGCCGCCGCCGGCTCCACGATGTTAGGCCCAACGACACCGTTGACCCGACAGGGAAAAAGTCGGGTCCCTGTGCAGGGAAGAGATTAAACTGTTTCCCCACCCCCCGCATATAACCATATAACCATATAACAATTACAGCACGGAAACAGGCCATCTCGGCCCTACAAGTCCGTGCCGAACAACTTTTTTTCCCTTAGTCTATACACAGCTAAAAAAAGAATTAAAACTAGAATCAAAAACATACATTTAATGGAACAAAAATTTAAAAAAGACAGACAGACTGCAGTCAAGCCGCTGCCGTTAGGCACCGCCACACACTTGAGGATGTTTATCCAAAACCAGTATTATCTTTGGTGTTGTTCACCACCACATGGAAAGAATTGTGTTCTCCACCTCACCGAGTTCCAAGTCAAGGTTCAATAGGGTTAGCAGACACTTGCAGACTCTGATTCTTCAACATGCACTGAATGTATTACCCAGTCACCAGTAGCTGATTCTCAATCTTAAAAATTGCAGTAAATTCCTCACTATCATTATTTCTTCCCTATGGGGATCTTGTGTGTTATACGTAGCATCAGGTGTAGACTGACATGAGCATCAGGACTTCGTATAAATTGCTCCCACTTTGCTCGTAGGACATAATGTTGTCTGGATTCATCGAGAAGCCTTTGGCTGCGTTGACTCCCTGAAGCCTCATTGTGCAGATGCACTGAGCTCGTTGTGCTGGGTCAAATCCCCTGCTCTGCTTGCTGCTTTGCTTCATCTTTGGGGGCCACATTGATCATAGGGTCACTACCACACAAGGTGGCCTTTCGGCCCAGGGTGTCCATGCTAGCTCCCTGTAGATCAGTCCACTCAGTCCTGTTCATCTGATGATTACGGCTACACTGTAAACTATTCTCCTTTGAGTGGGGGATCTCTGATGAATGAATGAATGTATGAATGAATGCATGCGTGATTGATACTTTATCATCACATGTGACAAGTCACGGTGAATTCTTTATTTTACATACCCAGGGTATACAAAGAGTCACAACACAAAGGAAATTCGTTGACAAACATTACAAAGTATACCTGCGTCAGTCCTCACTTTGTCCCCCCCCCCCAAAGTTACCCTTGCGCGTCGGTCCTCCTTTGTTCCCCCCCCCCCCCCCCCCCCTTGCTCGGTCGTCCTTTGTTCCAGGGCGGTGAGTCCTCCGGCTCCCACGTGGCCCATCCTCAAACACTGGTGCCATCCTCGACCTCAGTTGCCTGCCCGACCTCTCCCGCCGGTGCCCTCGCCGACCGCTGTCCTCGATCACTGGCTGCATTGTGCAGATGCACTGTGCTTGGTGCTAGAGTCTTGGTGTGCCACACACACAGACCTCCTCATCACCGCCCTCCTGGACCACCATCGTCGGGTTCACTCCTGGCGTTTCCGCAGTGCCGACCCTGAGCCTGGCCGCGGGGCTCCGTGGACCCAGGGAAAGGTGTTTCCCCCACAACTACAGTGCGCTCTGGACCGCCATCACTCACTACAGAAAACACTTCCTCCCTCCCCTCTTTCTCTGGCCTATCATCTACAATCCATGTAACCTGCTCTGTGAACCACTCACTCACTCACTCACTCACTCACTCACTCACTCACTCACTCACACGACAGCATCTCTCTGCTCATCCTTTGTGAACTTTGGTGGAGAGCAAGTTAGACTGAAGGCCACGTGAATGAACAGGTTATTCAGGGCGGCCCTGCATTGTGAAACTCACCCTGATCTGGATTGTGAGCTTCAAGAGGAGAGGGGAGGAGATCCCTGTGAGATCTGACACAGATGCTGAAGATTGTGGAGAAAGGAATCTGAAGAAGACAGTCACAAAGTTCTGCATTAACTCAGCGGGACAGGCAGCATGTCTGGAGGGAAGGAATAGGTGACGTTTCAGGTCGAGATCCTTCTTCTGCCTGAGTTACTCCAGCATTGTGTGTCGATCCTCATTAACTGTCGGCTCTTGTTGGACACTCCTGCCTTGATGTGTGTGTGTCGTGCGTGGAGGTCTGGGATTGCCATCAGTGGGAACGTTGCCTGGCAGCCTGAAATGAGGGCCAGGCGATGGGAGTATTGCTCTCCTGGGCCAGTGTGAAGCTAGGGGGCTCAGGGGTCTCTCCTGCTGAATAATGACACCATCCGACCAGCTCAGTGCAGGGTGCTCACTGACGGCCGTCTCCCCCATTGTAATGCCATTCGGTATTTGTGGCCATTGGTCACATAAGAATGAATGACTGATCGGAAGTGACATTAGGACCATTGTTATGGCAACTGAGTCTCTTAATGTACGCATTAGAACGCGGGGTATAGAGTCTCTCTGGCAGCTGTCGACATCTGACGCCCCCAACCCTATCATCCCAGTGGAGCATTGGGCCGCTGCCAGTATCATCCGGGATGATTCCAGGTCACGAGGGCATGAGCTAGTCAGCGGGGAAAGTACCGCAACTACCGCTGGGCACCTGAGCCCAACACAGTGAGTGGCTGACACGTCTGTATCAAGAACAGGAAATGCCAGACACACACGGCAGACCTGGCAGCATCCCTGGAGAGAGAGACACAGTGGACATTTCGGGATGCTAACTTTCTCTTTTGTGACACAAAGGGTGGTGGGTGTAAGGAACGAGCTGCCATAGGAGGTAGCCAAGGCTGGGACTACCCCAACGTTTAAGAAACAGTTAGGCAGGTACATGGATAGGACAGGTTTGGAGGGATATGGACCAAGCGCAAGCAGTGGGAATAGTGTAGCTGGGATATGTTGGCTGGTGTGGGCAAGTTGGGTCGAAGGGCCTGTTTCCACACTGTATCACTCTGTGACTATGATGCTATGACTCTCTTCACAGACACTGTCGGATCTGCTGAGTGGTCCAGCATTTTGTTTCAGATTTGCAGCATCTGCAGGATTTGAATGACATTGATCAGTCCGGCTAACTGGCTCTTTGTTAGAACTCATTAACCTGGTATTTGAACAGTTAGTTGAAGATAGAATTGAAGATAGACACAGATCTGGATTAACACAGTGGGTCAGGCGGCATCTATGAAGTTTTCTGTTTCAAGTCAAGTCAAGTCAAGTTTATTTGTCACATACACATACGAGATGTGCAGTGAAATGAAAATGGCAATGCTCGCGGACTTTTGTGCAAAAGACAAACCCTTATAGAGACAGCGGCCTGTTTCCTTTATCATCGTTACATTTTTACATATTTTTCATTCGTTTGTTCCATATCTCTCAACATCATCGTCTATCTGGCATGTTGGCCTTCATAGTGAGACGATTTGAGTATAGGAGCAAGAAGGTCAGCCATGATCACATTGAATGGCGGTGCTGGCTCAAAGGGTCAAATATAAGGTGGTGAGGGACATAGGGTGGGTATCGATTAATTTTAGTATGAGAGGGGATCTAGAAACATGTACATTTCTTATGGGATTGGGTGCAAAAAAAATAATCTTTCAACCCCATTAATTCTAGGCATAGAGGGCAGTCGGCCAAGGTGCATTATAATTTCACTCTTAGGGCTAAGTTCTACAGGATATTCTGGATGAAGCCATGATCATATTGAATACAGGGCAAAGGAGGTGCGGGGCCCAATTGCACCCAGGTTCCAGAGGTGGTCCCTGTTATTTAGTGTTGTTGTCTAAGGTGCTCAACGGTCTTACCTCTTGCTCTGGATTTATTTGGCTTCCATGAGCAAAAAACATTATGTGAACAATGAGCTTGGACGGGAACTCAGCAGGTCAGGCTGGATCGGTGATTGGATGGAGGATTCCAAATAATTGGGCAAAAAAATGACAAATAGGGTCTTTAAATCTGACCGAAATAGGGTGGGTATCGTCTAGACAACAGATTAAAAAAAATAATCTAACCCCATTAATCTCAAGGTGCATTATGATGTGTTCTACAGAGAAGTGCTGCAAAACTGACCCGCTGAGTTACTCCAGGATTTTTTATGAACAAACAGAAAGAGCTGGAGAACTATCTATGGAGGGAATGGGGTCTAGACGATTCGTTTTGACCCGCTGAAAATTTTGTGTCTACTATTTTGAAAAATGGGCAAAACAAAAAAGTAGCATGTACTCTAATAATAATAATAATAAATTTTATTGATGGGTGCCTTTCAAGATTCTCAAGGACACCTTACAAAAATGTAGCAAGTAGAGGAAAAACATGTAAGGGGAATGAAATAAATAGTAGAGGCATGACTAGTGCACAAAGTAAAGACAGAATTCAATTCAAAACACAATATGAGGCAATTCAAGCACAGATGAAAAGGGAGGGGGACGTGGGGCTAAAGATAGGCAGAGGTGAAGAGATGGGTCTTGAGGCGGGACTGGAAGATGGTGAGGGACACGGAATTGGGGAACAGTTGGGGAAGGGAGTTCCAGAGCCTGGGAGCTGCCCTGGAGAAGGCTCTGTCCCCAAAACTGCGGAGGTTGGACTTGTGGATGGAGAGGAGACCGGCTGATGTGGATCTGAGGGACCGTGAGGGTTGGTAGGGGGGAGGAGGTCAGTGAGATATGGGGGGGCCAGATGGTGGAGGGCTTTGTAGGTGAGGACCAGGATTTTGTAGGTGATCCGGTGGGAGATGGGAAGCCAGTGAAGTTGTTTGAGGACTGGAGTGATGTGATGCCAGGATTTGGTGTGGGTGATAAGTCGGGCGGCTGCGTTCTGGACCAGTTGGAGTCGGTTGATGTAGGTGGAGCTGATGCCAAGAAGAAGTGAGTTGCAATAGTCCAGTTGGGAGGAGATGAAGGCATGGATGAGTCTTTCAGCAGCGGGAGGTGTGAGAGAGGGTCTGGTTTTGGCGATTTTGCGGAGGTGAAAGAAGGAGGTTTTAATGACATGGCGGATGTGAGGCTCAAGGGAGAGGGTGGAATCAAAGATCACGCCAAGGTTGCGGGCCTGGGGAGATGGGGAGACAGTGGTGCCGTTGATGGTGAGAGTGGGGTTATTGATTTTGCTGAGTGTGGATTTGGAGCCTATGAGGAGGAATTCTGTTTTATCGCTGTTGAGTTTGGGGAAGTTATGTTGCATCCAGGTTTTTATAGCTGACAAACAGGAGTTGATATGGGAGAGGGGGGGGGGGTTGTGGGGGGATTTGGTGCCGAGGTAGATCTGGGTGTCATCGGCGTAACAGTGGAAGTCCAGGTTGAAGTGGCGGAGTATCCGACCAAGGGGGAGGATATAGATGATGAAGAGGAGGGGGCCGAGTACGGAGCCTTGGGGAATGCCTTGAGTGACTGTGGCTGTAGCAGAGGTGTGGTTGTGGAGAGAGATGAAGTGGGATCTGTTGGAAAGGTAGTAACGGAGCCAGCTGAGTGCAGAACCTTCAATGCCAAGGTCCCCAAGTCTGTTAAGCAGGATGTTATGGTTCACTGTATCGAAGGCTGCACTCAGGTCGAGGAGGATGAGGATGTTGAGGGAACCAGTGTCAGCAGAGGTGAGGAGGTCATTGAGGACTTTGAGGAGAGCAGTTTCTGTGCTATGCAGGGGACGAAAGCCAGATTGGAGGGGATCGAATAGGTTATACGCAAGGAGGTGGGAATGAAGTTGTGACGCAACGATACGCTCCAGGGTTTTTGAAAGAAAGGGGAGGTTTGAGATTGAACTCTAGAAAGGCTTATCCTAAAATAATTGATCAGAAGGGTGTGATTTTCAGTCAGGATGTCTGTATCATTCAGTCAGTGAGCTTGCGGTCCAGAGCCCTTCTCTATTACCCCTCTACGTAAAAACAAAGTGTCAATGCCTCTTCAAGGTCTACTAATCCACCCTTAGCTTTCGTTGCAGGTACAGCTGAAGGGATTTAACGCTCGGGCAACGCTATGAATTTATATGGTTAAAAAATCCGATACGTTTAAATCGTTCAAAAGCTACAACCACAACGTGATAAATAATACTAATAAAACTGAAGCAAATAAAGGCAAACAGAAGAACTAACCTTGATGGAGAGAGAGAAAACAACACCCATAAACTTTTTTTTTTAAGTTCATATAACATCTCTAAATGACGGGTACAAATTACTAAATAATGTGGGTGGACAAAATGCTGGAGAAACTCAGCGGGTGAGATGCTGCCTCACCCGCTGAGTTTCTCCAGCATTTTTGTCTACCTTTGATTGTTCCAGCATTTGCAGTCCTTCTTAAAATAATGTGGGTGAATGACTGGACCTGCACAGAAGAAGCCCGTGCTCGCGGTCCGGAGCGCTTAACGACAATAAGTTTTAAGAAATTCTGCCGTGAATTTTATTCAAAAGAACACGGCGTCATTAATACTTGGTCAAAACACAATTATATTGACTGAGGAATGCAGATCGATGTATTGATGACACATTGTATAACTACGTGTTAAGTACTGGCTGTTAACAAGTGCTAACAGTGGCAGTTAACAAATCGTTTTCGTCTCAGTTGAATCAAGTGATAAACGACTCCAATCTTTCTGCAGTACTCATTAAACCCGAGCTGGAAACTGAAAAGTAGGGGAACACCGTCCCCCTGCGTACCCCCCGATTTCCATCACAGGTGCTGGTGACAGTATTGAGAGTTAACCGCGGGGCTGTGTTGTTGTTGGTGAGGAATTTCACCTACAGGGGTCGCTGCTGAGGGGATAGAGTGTGTTGCCCACCAGCCTAGCGCGGGGCCCCCTTAGACGCGGGGCCCAATTGGGAGCATTTGTTCCAATTAGCTTAAGGCCGGCCCTGAATGGCAGTGCTGGCTTGAAGGGCCATCGCCTACTTTCTATGTTTCTATGTTGCTATGTATATCTCTCGTTTCCCTTTCCCCTGACTCTCAGTCCAAATCTTCGGTTTAAACCAGCAGTCTGCAGTTCCTTCCTACACATGACCAGAATTGTGTTTATCCATCCATAACCCTGCACAGTGAGTTTATTTAATGTGTATCAGGAATGATTACTCCAGGTTCAGTTGTGTTGGGACATTCCTTGTCTCAATATCTCCCTAACCTCCTCTTGAGTTCCACTAATATTGCTGTAAGCATCTGATCACATCTGATCTGATCACACGACACCAACGTTCCCAACACACTGCCCCTGTTACCACCCTTCCCCATCACCACCCCATTACTACCACGCTCCCACTTTCACTTGCTCCATCTTGAAGTTGTCTCCTGCCTGTCTGGACGTCTCTGAAGGGAGATTTGGGGCCAGCACCAACTCCAAGCGCCCCCAGGAATGGACTACCTTTCCCTTGGTTTCCTTCCCCAGGCAGTATCCAGGGATGAAAGGTGACCGGCTCCCCCTCTAGCAGTGACTGGAGCCCTTGTGGGGTGGGTGAACCCTCCCACTGAGCCCGGTGGAGTGGGCAGACCCCTGTCCCAGTGGTGGAGGCCCACGTAGGGTGGAGTGGGCAGACCATGCCACACAGGCTGCTGATGGACCTTGTGCCGAGTCCGGGACATCAAACGCCTTCCACCCTCCACACGTGGCCTCCTCTTCCCTGCCACAGACTCCCAGCAGCTGCTGCCTTCCTGCCCACGGGACAATGGAGGGAGGAGAGAGAGACGGAGGGAGGGAGGGGGAGAGAGGGAGGGGGAGAGAGGGGGAGGGAGGAGGGGGAGAGAGGGAGGGGGAGAGGGAGAGGGAGAGGGGGAGGAGAGAGGGGAGAGAGGGAGAGAGGGAGAGGAAGAGACCCATGACCTCCAATGATGCTGCCTGACCCGCTGAGTTCCTCCAGACATTTGCGTATTTTTTTGAGCAATGTAAGAAATTCTGGTGGTCACATCCAAATCATTGACGTAGATACTCTTGCAATCGAGTTTCCCCTCAGCCATCTCCACTTCAAAGAAAAAACTACGTCCATCCAATCTTTCTTCAGACCGACATGTTTACGATGCTGGAAACATGGTTTGTCCCGTGGGACACATGCGGTGATCAGAACTGTACACAAGCCTCCAGTGTGGTTTACTTCTCCACAGTTCCAGCAGAATGTCCCTGTTCTTGCATTCCCCACCCTGGTTAAGATAGGAACACATCTCCTTATGCTCTTTTAACCACAGTGTTGGTCTGCCCAGCTTCCTGTTCGGGTCTGTGTACAGAGACCAAAGTGACCTCCAATGATGCTCCCTGATCGCTCACTTCCTCCAGACATTTGCGTATTTTTTTGAGCAATGTAAGAAATTCTGGTGGTCACATCCGAATCATTGACGTAGATACTCTTGCAATCGAGTTTCCCCTCAGCCATCTCCACTTCAAAGAAAAAACTACGTCCATCCAATCTTTCTTCAGACCGACATGTTTACGATGCTGGAAACATGGTTTGTCCCGTGGGACACATGCGGTGATCAGAACTGTACACAAGCCTCCAGTGTGGTTTACTTCTCCACAGTTCCAGCAGAATGTCCCTGTTCTTGCATTCCCCACCCTGGTTAAGATAGGAACACATCTCCTTATGCTCTTTTAACCACAGTGTTGGTCTGCCCAGCTTCCTGTTAGGGTCTGTGTACATATACTCCAAAGTCCCTCTATTCTCCCACATCGCTCACTATCCTATTTATTGTGCACCCCTTGCCATGTCTACCTTCCATACATCTGTGGAATAAGCTCAGTTTGTTCCCTTTTGATCCATTGACCCCAAGTTCTCCTGTGGTACACAAAATGCTGGAGAAACACAGCGGGTGCAGCAGCATCTATGGAGCGAAGGAATAGGTGACGTTTCGGGTCGAAACCCTACTTCGGACTGATGTGGTGGTGAGTGGGGGGGTGGGGTCGTGAAGAAGAAAGGAAGAGGCGGAGACAGTAGGCTGTGGGAGAGCTGGGAAGGGGAGGGGAAGGAGGGAGAAAGCAAGGACTACCTGAAATTGGAGAAGCCAATGTTCATACCACTGGGGTGTAGACTGCCCAAGCGAAATATGAGGTGCTGCTCCTCCAATTTGCAGTGGGCCTCATTCTGGCCATGGAGGAGGCCCAGGACAGAAAGGTCGGGTTCGGAATGGGAGGGGAAGTTGAAGTGCTGGGTCATTGGGAGATCAGGTTGGTTGGTGCGAACCGAGCGGAGGCGTTGAGAACCACGTTCTCCTGCAGTCTGAAGAGTTGCTCTTAACTGTGCAGCACATGGCCATTGTTGTGCAGTAATTATCATTGCCCCTTGCAAGTAAATGTAAATATATATCGCCACAGCAAGGCTTGAATAGAGTGGATGTGGAGAGGATGTTTCCACTATTGGGAGAGTACAGGAACAGAGATTGTAGCCTTAGAATTAAAGGATGTTCCTTTAAGAAAGAGATAAAGAGGAATTTCATTAGTCAGACGGTGGTGAATCTGTGGGAATTCATTGCCACAGAAGGCTGTGGAGGCCAAGTAAATGGGTATTTTTAAGGCAGAGAAAGATACATTCTTGATTAGTATGGGTGTCATGGGTTGTGGGGAGAAAGGGAGAATGGGTTAAGAGGGAAAGATGGATCAGCCATGATTGAATGGCAGAGTGGACTTGATGGGCTGAATGTCCTAATTCTGCTCCTATAATATGAACTTACAGTATCAAGTCAAGTCAAGTCAAGTTTATTCGTCGCATACACATACGAGATGTGCAGTGAAATGAAAAGTGGCAATGCTCGCGGACTTTGTGCAAAAAGACAAACAAACAAACAACCCAACAGAATCACATATTCTTTTACATATTAAATATTGTGGGCGGAAGGAAAAGGGGAAAAAACAGCAATTTAAAAAAAAGCAGTAGAGTCGTCCGGTAAAGTTAGTCCCTGGTGAGATAGGAGTTTACAGTCCTAATGGCCTCTGGGAAGAAACTCCTTCTCAACCTCTCCGTCCTCACAGCATTGCAACGGAGGCGTTTGCCTGACCGTAGCAGCTGGAACAGTCCGTTGCAGGGGTGGAAGGGGTCTCCCATAATTTTATTGGCTCTGGAGTTGCACCTGCTGATGTATAGTTCCTGCAGGGGGGCGAGTGAAGTTCCCATAGTGCGTTCGGCCGAACGCACTACTCTCTGCAGAGCCTTCATGTCCTGGGCAGAGCAATTCCCAAACCAGATTGTAATATTTCCGGACAAGATGCTTTCCACAGCCGCTGAGTAGAAGCACTGGAGGATCCTCGGAGACACTCTGAATTTCCACAATTGCCTGAGGTGGTAAAGGCGCTGCCTTGCCTTACTCATGAGTCCTGAGGCGTGTGATGACCATGTCATATTCTCAGAGATGTGGATTCCCAGATATTTAAAACAGCTCACCCTATCCACAGTATCCCCATTTATCCTCAATGGAGTGTACATCCTCGGATGATGTGCCCTCCTAAAGTCCACGATCAGCTCCTTTGTTTTTTTGATGTTCAAGAGGAAGGTGTTGTCCTGACGCCAGAGTGCTAGATCAGCCACCTCCTCCCGGTAGGCCTTCTCATCGTTGTCTGAGATCAGGCCCACCACCACAGTGTCATCAGCAAACTTGATTATTGAGTTGGAGCTGAACCTAGCCACACAGTCATGTGTGTACAGGGAGTACAATAGGGGGCTGAGGACGCAACCCTGGGCGACCCTGTGCTCAGGGTGAACTTATGGTGAACAGTATGGACTTATGACTGGGTACAGATCCCCGGGGAATCCATTGGTGACAACCTTTCATTGCAAAAGGATTTGAGTATAGGAGCAGGGAGGTTCTACTGCAGTTGTACAGGGTCTTGGTGAGACCACACCTGGAGTATTGCGTACAGTTTTGGTCTCCAAATCTGAGGAAGGACATTATTGCCATAGAGGGAGTGCAGAGACGGTTCACCAGACTGATTCCTGGGATGTCAGGACTGTCTTATGAAGAAAGACTGGATAGACTTGGTTTATACTCTCTAGAATTTAGAAGATTGAGAGGGGATCTTATAGAAACTTACAAAATTCTTAAGGGGTTGGACAGGCTAGATGCAGGAAGATTGTTCCCGATGTTAGGGAAGTCCAGGACAAGGGGTCACAGCTTAGGATAAGGGGGAAATCCTTTAAAACTGAGATGAGAAGAACTTTTTTCACACAGAGAGTGGTGAATCTCTGGAACTCTCTGCCATAGAGGGTAGTTGAGGCCAGTTTATTGGCTATATTTAAGAGTTAGAGTTACTATATTCAACAGTGAAATTAACTAAAGATGTGGCCCTTGTGGCTAAGGGGATCAGGGGGTATGGAGACAAGGCAGGTACGGGATACTGAGTTGGATGATCAGCCATGATCATATTGAATGGCGGTGCAGGCTCGAAGGGCCGAATGGCCTACTCCTGCACCTGATTTCTATGTTTCTATGTTTCTATAAAGGCACCCATCAGCAAGCAGCCCTTGTGTCCACTGACATTACTAACATTCAGCTCTGCTGTGCCCGTCTCCCGTGGATCCAGCACCCCTCTGTTGTTCACCAGCTGCTCACACGTCAGCTCGTCAGATGCCTCGGCAAAGACCATGTAAACCAAAGACCCTATAGCGAGCAAGATAGATCACTCGACAAAAAAGGCGTAGTACGGTCACGGGCAGATTCATGGGTAATTTTCGGCCCCATTTCCGTAACCGGCTTCCGTCACCGCACCAAAGATCCCGTAGCGGAGCAAAGATACTTGGTGCGGAGACGGAAGCCGGTTACGGAAACATCCTTGTAAAAATAAAAGTTCTTTGGTAAAATCTTCTCCTCATTTTTAGAATTATAATTTATTAACACAAACTGTTCCCCCGCAATGTTGATTACACTGCGAGTCGGGTCGGGCTGGGTTACTGAAATGGATGAAAAAAAGGCCCACGTTCCATTCCATTGCGTACTACACGTCAGCCCATTGCATTTAGCAGGAGTGGTCTATCTTGCTCCGCCATAGGATCTTTGATATAAACCATACCGAGCTCACTGCCCTCATCGACTCCCCCTGTCACCTGCTGAAAGCAAGTTTAACACACAACAAATACTTTCCCTGATTAACCTGTGCCTTTCCAAATTTAATGATTGTGCTCTCCCTCAGAAGTGATCTACTAATTTCCCACTTCCTGCGTTAAACCAGCAGGCCTGTAATGACTGTCTATCCCTTTTAAACAATTACACAAGTTTGGCGGCCCCACTCAGTCTGGCAGCATTCCTGAAGCCGGGAGCAATCGACCAATGTTGCTCACAACCTCTGTCATTTCCTCTCCTGCTTCACTTAACAGCTTTCCCATAACAATTATTCTCCAAGGCCATCTGCAACCTCCACCACTGAGCCGGTGAGTGCGCCTTGCTCCACATCTGTGTGGAACCTTACCGGTGACACCACTGGCTGCCAAACAAGGTTACTACTCGCTCTGTACGGCCAACTTTCACTTGCTCTAAGTGCAAACTGAGCCCCATGTGTTGCGTTAGGTTGGTCCCCACAATCTGCTCAGTAGAGCAGCACACAGTGGCTCAGCTGGTATAGTCGCTGCCTAAACAATACCCAATCACCTGGCCTCTACAGCCTTCTGTGGCAATGACTTTCACACATTCGCCACCCTCTGACTAAAGAAATTCCTGCTCATCACCTTCCTAAAGGAACGCCCTTTGATTCTGGGAAAGCCGCTGCCTCTCAATACCAGAGACTGGGATCGATGCTGTCTCTGTGGAGTTTGCACGTTTTCCCTGGGACCGCGTCAGTTTCCTCCGGGTGCTCTGGTTTTCTCCCACATCCCAGACATGCGGGTTTGTCGGTTAATCAGTCTCTGTAAATTGCCCCTGGTCCGTAGGGAGTGAATGAGAAAGTGGGATAACATAGAACTTGTGCATACAGGTGATTGATGGTCGGCATGGACTCAATGGGCCGAAGGGCCTGTTTTAATGCTGTATCTGTAATCTGAACTAAACTAAATGTGGCTTACCTCTTGCATCTTATTATCATATTTTACATTAATTAGTAGCACATTTTTTGAGTTTTTAATTAAAGTTATTTCTGAAACTTAAATATTTTTTTAATTTCCAAAGTTCTTGAACAGTATTTGAACATTGCTGTCAGTGTCAGACAATCTGGGTGGGTCTGGGGGTTTGGTACCAAACCCAGCAACTTCCTGTATACAGATCACTGGGCAAGATGGGGTTGGTTCGATTTAGAGTCATACAGCACGGAAAACGACCCTTCGGCCCAACTCACCCATGCTAACCCAGATGCAGGTACAGCAGCCAGTGAAGAAATAGAATGACATGGTGGCCTTTATACAAGAGGAGTCGAATATAGGAGCAAAGAGATCCTTCTGCAGTTGTACAGAGCCCTAGTGAGACCACATCTGGAGTATGTGTACAGTTTTGGTCCCCTAATTTGAGGAAGGACATTCTTGCTATTGAGGGAGTGCAGCATAGGTTTACAAGGTTAATTCCCGGGATGGCGGGACTGTCATATGCTGAGAGAATGGAGCGGCTGGGCTTGTACACTCTGGAGTTTAGAAGGATGAGAGGGTATCTCATTGAAACATATAAGGTTGTTAAGGGCTTGGACACGCTAGAGGCAGGAAACATGTTCCCGATGTCGGGGGATTCCAGAACCCAGGGGCCACAGTTTAAGAATAAGGAGTAAGCCATTTAGAAGGGAGACGAGGAAACACTTTTTCTCACAGAGAGTGGTGAGTCTGTGGAATTCTCTGCCTTCTCAGGCAGGTTCTCTGGATGCTTTCAAGAGAGAGCTAGATAGGTGGGGCTCTTAAAAATAGGGGATATGGGGAGAAGGCAGGAACGGGGTACTGATTGGGGATGATCAGCCATGATCACATTGAATGGCGGTGCTGGCTTGATGGGCCGAATGGCCTACTCCTGCACCTATTATCTATTGTCTATTGTCTTTTGCCCCATCTACACTAGTCCCACCTGCCCGCATTTGGCCATATCCCTCTCAACTTCTTCTATCTACAGTATGAACCTATCCAAATGTTTACTTTAGTTTAGCTTCGAGACACAGCGAGGAAACAGACCCTTCGGCCCACCGAGTCTGTACTGACCAGCCATCCCCGTTAACACTACCTACCCATTCGGGACAATTTCACATTTACACCAAGCCAATTAACCTACAAACCTGTACATCTTTGGAGTGTGGGCGGAAACTTGGGAGTGTGGGAGAAGATCTTGGCGAAAAGCCACGCAGGACACGGGGAGAACATACAAACTCCACGAAGAGAGCACCCATAGACAGGATTGAACCTGGGTCTCTGGCGCTGTAAGCACTGTGAGTGCAGCAATCGTTGTGCCACTGTGTCGCCCATTCTTTTTGTTGATATTGTTGCCCTATTTCAAATCCACAACTTTCCCTCAGCAGCAGCCTACAAATATGTTTCAAGCCCTTATTTTGAGATTTAGTGCGTAGCATTGGTGTTGGGTTTGGCCAACTGAACGTGGCTGGATGATGGGTGCTGATACATGGATCTGGCCTGGTCATCTGGCAATCCCAGCGGGTGTTGACCTGGAAGGCAATCGCAATGCGAGCATTTATTTCGATAGGGCTAGAATACGAAAACAGGGATGTAATGCTGAGGTTCTATAAGGCACCGGTCAGACCGCACTTGTAGTATTGTGAGCAATTCTGGGCCCCGTATCTGAGGAAGGATGTGCTGGTGTTGGAGAGGGCCCAGAGGAGGTTTACGAGAATGATCCCAGGAATGCGTGGGTTAACATGTGATGAGAGTTTGATGGCACTGGGCTTGTACTGGCTGGAGTTTAGAAGGATGAGGGGGGGGGACCTCATTGAAGCTTACCAAATAAAGAAAGGCCTGCATAGAGTGGATGTGGAGAGGGTGTTTCCATTCTTGGGAGAGTCTAGGACCAGGGGTCCTAGCCTCAGAATTAAAGGACGTACCTTTCGAAAGGAGACAGGGAAGAATTTGCTTAGTCAGAGGGTGGTGAATCTGTAGAATTCATTGCCACAGAAGGTGGTGGAGGCCAAATCAATGAATATTTTTAAGGCACAGGAAGATAGATTTGTGATTGGTACGGGTGTCAGGAGTTATGGGGAGATGGCAGGAGAATGGTGTTGAGAGGGAAAGATACATCAGATGATTGAATGGCAGAGTAGACTTGATGGGCTGAATAGCCTAATTCTGCTCCTATCAGTTATGAATTTATGGGCCATAGTGAGAGGGACATGGTGAGGGTGACAAGTCTAAGCGCTACACTGGAACACTGCTCTCATCTCCCAGCGGCCTGGTCATAGACCCGGCAACAAGTCTCCTTTGGCAAAGGGACACTGCACAATATAAGTTAGCGGCCTTTACACTCTGCTTCCATGTCGCTGGGTAACATTTGTTATTAATGAGTGAATTGGAAATGACTACTTTCAATATGAACCGTCATTCACCACAATTGAATTAATGGAACATTCATCTTGTGTCCGTTTGATTCTTGGAACAGAAGGTTTGAATCAGCAACAAAACTGGCAACATTTCAGAAATAATTGTGGGAATTGCTCCTATCGGGGACATCACTAGATGATAATACAAACTGTTGTCTGAAACATTATTGTGGCTTGATTCATTCTTCCTTTAATTAAAAATAAACTTAAAAAAACCCTCCAGGATACACATGTTACTGAAGGCCACAATTCCCTCTGATGGTGTTAAGAAAACAATGAATACAATGACCAGATCAGCCTGCTCACCCAGAGTCCAATCCTTCCACTTGGTTGGGGATCAAGTTGTCCACAGGGGTAGATGGGGCATCTGGGTTAGCACGGGCCAGTCGGGCCAAAGGGCCTGTTTCCGTGTGGTGGACTGGCCAGGGTGTCAGCTTGCCCAATGGCATGTGGGCCCCTGATGAAGTGGGCCCCCTTTGTATCCTGGCAACCAATATTTTTAGACCCAGTCCGACACTGTTTGGCGCTATGACTGTATCTGGGCAGAACTTGTACGTAAATTCTCCTGACTTATTCTTGACTTCTCCTGACTCATTCTTGATTTAGTACCGGTGTCAGGGGTTATGAGGAGAAGGCAGGAGAATGGGGCTAGGAGGGAGAGATAGATCAGCCATGATTAAATGGTGGAGTAGACTTGACGGGCCGAATGGCCTAGTTCGACTCGTATTCTTTCTGACCTTGTGACCTCAATAAAATGTACATTTAACCAAATAAATATTTTGACAAAAATACCACTCCAGTTTCCAGTGGGATATTGTCATGGAAAACCTCCAGAATGGTTTATATTTAAACAAGTTAAACATGTACGGGAGAGCTGCCAGAAGTGCTACGCTTCTGTGTTTCTCTCACCATCAAATGTTTTGGAAAATAAGATTTTAAAAATGAGTGTGTGCTGCGGAATATATAGTGCACTCTAAGCAACTTCACTCCATAGTAATTAACAAAGGTCATCAGGCAAGGTTTAATCATCAGAAAAACATTGTAATTACATTAGCATTTTACCGTATCTTTTATTATAAACTTCAGACCACAAAGATTTACTCCAGAATGAAATGATAGATGGAAAATGAGGCAGCTTTAGATGCCACCAACATTAAACAAATGATTCATGTGCAAATTATGTGGCATTGGTCGGTGTGGGTGTGAGAGCTGTGATGCCACAGTGTGTGTCTTGCCAGCATCTTCCTGTGTATCAAGCATCCAGAGACTGCCTGTGTTTACAGAGAAATGCTTCATTGCAAATATACTTCATGATGAATACGACCCCTTTACCTGTTCATTTAAATGACTGGCTATCCTTCAGTGACTTCGAAAGTGCACGAGAGAGGATACTGAGCTACAATCTGACTGGTTTACAATTGGCATTGGGAGAAAGGGAAATGTTAGCATTGATGAAAAAGGTTTCTTAAACATGCATCAGGAAACCTGGAAGCGAGAAGAGCAACTTCTGCAGAGATGAGAAGGCAGTGTGGGGTCAGTGCCAGGTGTATCTGTACCTGGGGTTACATCTACCTGGTGTACCTGTATCTGGGTGTACATGTACCTGGTGTACCTGAACTTGGTGTACCTGTACCTAGTGTACCTGTACCTGGGTGTACCTGTACTTAGGAGGTGCGGGGCCCAATTGGGAACTATTTTGGTGAGCCCCAGGTTCCCAGCCAAGGTCTGTAGAATCATAGAAATATAAATAAAGTCTATTATAGACTTCATATCTCTATGGTAGAATGCAAAGTCATCAAAATGTGCGCGTGAGGGAGGGAGAGAAGGGAGGAAGGAGAGGAGTGAGGGAAGTAGAGAAAGAAGGGAGGGGGGGAAGGACAGAAAGAAGGAAAAAGGAGAGAAGGGAAAAGAGAGAGGGAGGGAGGGAAGGAGAGAAGGAAGGGAGGGAGGGAAGAAGGGAAGGGAGGGAGGGAAGGGAAGGGAAGGAGAAGGGAGGGAGAGGGCCGGCGGCGGGGTCCGGGCGAAAGCGTGTGAGCTGAGGCCGAGGTTTGTAAACGTTGCTCCAAACCCCCGCCCGGCCCTCCCTGTATTGTTCACCGCGTCTCCCCGGAGAGAGAGAGGGGTGGAGCCGGGTCTGTATGCGTGAAGCACGGCGACTGGAGGGGCGGGAGCGCTGCCCCGGGACCGTGAGGGACCGTGAACCACCACCCCCTCTCCCCCTTCTCCATTCCCCCTCACACTCCCCCTCCCCGTCTACCCCTTTCTTCCCCTCCACCCCTCTATTCTCTCTCCACCCCTCTCTTCCCCCTCCACCCGGGATAGCTCTACCCGAGCCGAGAGTAAATTACTCCAAAGATCCTAGAAGCGGAGCTTTGGATTACTTCAGCGCGAGGCCTCCCCTTAGGCGCGGGGCCCAATTGGGAGCAATCGGTCCATTCGGCTTAAGACCAGCCCTGCCTGGGGGTACGTACTGGATGCACCTGTACCTGGGGGTACAGGTGTACCTGGGTATATCTGTGGGCAGCGCAGTGTGGGAGTGTGGGGACAGCTCATGGTGTAAACACAAATAGACATGCCCCCCCCTTCTTTTCCGAACCCCTTCCTTCCCCCCTTCTCTTCTGTACTCCACCTGGAGCTGCACTAATTTTTCCCCTCCCCGCCCCTTCACTCATATTCCTACCTCTGGCTTCACAATTCACAACTCTTCAATCCTCTGGCCTCACACCTTATATCTTTTCATCTCTGTCTTTTGTTACGCCATCAACTCACCAAAACACCCCTCACTGGTATCCTCCTATCACTTGCCACATTTTGCCCAGCTCCTCCCCTCTTCCAGCTTTCTCCCCCCCCCCCCCCCACAATCAACCTGAAGAAGGGTCCTGACCCGAAACGTCACTTATCCATGTTCTCGAGATGCTGCCTGACCCGCTGTGTTACTCCAAATACTTTTGTAAGCATCAAAGCCGAGTGCTGCAGGAAGTCCAAATACCTTGCACAAGTGGACAGAGTCGGCGAATGCACCTTAAGATGTCACTGATGTTCCTCTTGTCTAAAACAATGCTGAGAAATGTGCACCATAGCCCTGTCGTTCACAGTCCGCAGTTACTCTGCAACGGGGCAAACCCTATGCACACAGTCTCGCAGCTTGCAGACAACACAAAACTGGGTGAGATTGTGATTTGTGAGAAGGATCCAAAGAAGTTTATGGATGTTGAGCGAGTGAGCAAATACTGAGCGGTTGCCGTATAATGTGGATAAATGTGAGGTTATGACTTTGCTAACGGAAATCACAAAGACTGTGTGTTACTTAAACAGATGTTGATTACTTGAAGCCATTCACACAAAGGGTAGTGGGTGTATGGAACAAGCTGCCAGAGGAGGTCGTTGAGGCTGGGACTATCCCAACGTTTAAGAAACAGTTAGACAGGTACATGGACAGGACAGGTTTGGAGGGATATGGACCAAACGCAGGCAGGGGGGACTAGTACAGCGGGGACATGTTGGCCGGTGTGGACAAGTTGCGCCGAAGGGCCTGTTTCCACACTCTATGACTGTGTAGTCTGGGAACATTGATGGATCTGGATGTCTTTGTTCAGCAATGGCTGGAAACAAACAGGTGAATGGGGCAAGGGAATGTGTGGCTGATGTAATGCTGGTCTTCACTGCAACAAGCGTGAGAACCAGTGTGTCTCACTACCGCAAGAAACGTGTTTGATGAGTCAAATTGCCTTTGCCCATCTCTCCTTATCTTTGTATTTATCACGTAACGAAACTCCCACTCAGCATCTTAATCAGATCTGCACGTAAATGGTATAGATGATAAATACTCACCCAAGTAAAAATAATCTCACACTCCTGTCATGGACGGGTTAGGATGTGCATGAGAAACCTTGACCTTGCTGGCAAGGTGGACACCGGAGTAACTCACTGTCCACCTTGCAGCATCTCTGAAGCAGGGTCTCGACCCAAAACGTCACCCATTCCTTCTCTCCAGAGATGCTGCCTGTCCCGCTGAGTTACTCCAGCATTTTGTGTCTCTGTAACCCAGCATCTGTAGTTCCTTCCTATACACCTTGCTGTCAAAAACTGATCGACCAAACCTCACACTTCCTCAGTGCGATCAGCCTGTTAGATCAGGTGAAAGGCCCGCAACTTAAAACATGAACGCTATTCTCCCTCCACAGATGCTGCCTAACCCACGAGGTATTTCCAGCATGTCCTGTTTATTGGTGTTATAACTCAATTCCCATTTAACCATTGCATTCTACCTCAAGTATCTGACTTGCTTTGCCCTTTATGTTGAATCAAGAGATATGGGGAGAAGGCAGGAATGGGGTACTGATTTTGGATGATTAGCTGTGATTATATTGAATGGCGGTGCTGACTCGAAGGGCCGAATGGCCTACTCCTGCACCTATTGTCTATGTTTCTACGTTCCTATGAATCTGTGGCATCTTAAAGTTCTCATTGAAGCGTGGAGAGCTGCGGTGGCGCGCTGCTGCGACCCGACTCCGGTGGATGGTGACACTGGGAGCTCGTGGGTCCCCGGTGGGAGACCGCTTGGCGGGGCACCGGCAACGGCGACTTCTCCCGCTCGAATTGCGGGGTTGAAAGTGACCTGGAGCTGGGCCTTGCATCGCCCGGCGCGGCTTTAAGTGGCCGTGGGACTTGCTAGCGCCCGCCGGGGGCTTTGACTTTGACTTCGGGAGAGGAATGGAGAGCAGGGGAGAGACAAGACTTTGCCTTCCATCACAGTGAGGAGGAGATTCACTGTGATGGATGTTTGTGTAAATTGTGTTGGTGCGTGTCTTGGTTCTTTTCTTGTATGGCTGCAGAAACCAAATGTTGTTTGAACTTCATGTGAGGTTCAAATTACAAATAAACGGTATTGTATTGTATTGAAAAGAAGGGAAACTAATTTTAGTGAAAATATTCCACCAAAGAGGCTCCTGTGTGATTTTGGTGGTTCACGAGAAAAGTTGTGGTGTGCAAATACTGAAAACTGGTTCTTCTTGATATTGGATGCACCACCTGGTGACTGACGGAGCGATGGTTTACAGACTGTAGAGAGAAACACAGAACTAGTCCTTGTGCTCAACTCCTCAAATACGCATGACAAACGTGTCCACCCTGCAAGGTTCCTGATATATTCGATTCATATTACGTTCAGGATATCTAAATTGGAGAAAATGTGTTTGTATGTTTAAGCTCACAAAAGGACACAAAGTGTGGAGTAATCAAGTGGGTCGGGCAGCATCTCTGGAAAACTTGGGTATCTGGAGCCTTCTTCAGACTTTGGATGTCTGCGTGTTCCATGTACATCTTGACTGCATTTATTAAACATTCCTGTTTGTTTTGCAGCTTAACTTGGTGACTTGGATAGGCTGGGTGAGTGGGCAAATGTTTGGCAGATGCAGTATAATGTGGATAAATGTGAGGTTATCCATTTTGGTGGCAAAAACAGGAAAGCAGACTATTATCTAAATGGTGGCCGACTAGGAAAAGGGGAGATGCAGCGAGACCTGGGTGTCATGGTACACCAGTCATTGAAAGTAGGCATGCAGGTGAAGCAGGCAGTGAAGAAAGCAAATGGTATGTTAGCTTTCATAGCAAAAGGATTTGAGTATAGGAGCAGGGAGTTTCTACTGCAGTTGTACAGGGTCTTGGTGAGACCACACCTGGAGTATTGCGTACAGTTTTGGTCTCCAAATCTGAGGAAGGACATTATTGCCATAGAGGGAGTGCAGAGAAGGTTCACCAGACTGATTCCTGGGATGTCAGGACTGTCTTATGAAGAAAGACTGGATAGACTTGGTTTATACTCTCTAGAATTTAGGAGATTGAGAGGGGATCTTATAGAAACTTACAAAATTCTTAAGGGGTTGGACAGGCTAGATGCAGGAAGATTGCTCCCGATGTTGGGGAAGTCCAGGACAAGGGGTCACAGCTTAAGGATAAGGGGGAAATCCTTTAAAACCGAGATGAGAAGACCTTTTTTCACACAGAGAGTGGTGAATCTCTGGAACTCTCTGCCATAGAGGGTAGTTGAGGCCAGTTCATTGGCGATATTTAAGAGGGAGTTAGATGTGGCCCTTGTGGCTAAGGGGATCAGGGGGTATGGAGAGAAGGCAGGTACGGGATACTGAGTGGATGATCAGCCATGATCATATTGAATGGCGGTGCAGGCTCGAAGGGCCGAATGGCCTACTCCTGCACCTAATTTCTATGTTTCTATGTTTAACGTCATGTGACAACATCACACTTTTCTGCTCCTTTCAATGACGACTGCCGCAGCTTTCTGGCTCTGGCTCTGTTCTGGGAGGTATTTAGTTGTGTGATATTATGATGGATGGTAGGAGAGGGACTCAGTGTAAAATAACAACATCAACTCTTGCCACACACCACACCTGGTGCCCTGTCATGGAATATAAGCAGGAGTCGTGGATGCGGACCAATGAATAGAGAAAGAAAGAATAGTGAAAGGCCCGGATAGAGTGGATGTGGAGAGGATGTGTCCACTAGTGTGAGAGTCTTGGGCCACCATCAGTATAAACAGAAGAACCTTTCTGAATGAAATGAGGAGGAATTTTGTTCGTCAGGAGGTAGTGAATCTGTGGAATTCATTGCCACACTCGGCTGAGGAGGCCAAGTCAATGGATATTTTTAAGGTGGAGATTGATAGATTCTTGATTAGTACGGGTGTCAGGGAGAAGGCAGGAAAATGGGGTTGACAGCGAAATATAGATCAGCCATGATTGAATGGCGGAGTAGACTTGATGGGCCGAATGGCCTAATTCTGCTCCTGGAACTTATGAATGATGTGGGTCAGGTCCGATGGTGGATAGACAATTCTGATGGTGATGTCACATAGTTTGGCTCATGTGTTAAATCTCTCCCAGTCCAAGTATGGGGAGGGACTTCATCCTGGGCCCTTGTGTGTGTCAGTGCGTGGACTCTCCAGACCAGTCATCGCAGGCAGGAGTCCCCGATGTGCAGAGAGGGGCAGGAGATTTGTTGCTTTATTCATGATTTTCCTATATATTAATTTCCGTGAAATTAATATATAGAAGTGTGAAAACGCACACCACCAGATTCAGTGACAGTTTCTTCCCAGCTGTTATCAGGCAACTGAATCATCCTACCACAACCAGAGAGCAGTGCTGAACTGCTATCCACCTCTTTGGTGACCCCCATACGATCCTTGATCAGACTTTACCTTGCACTGAATATTATTCCCTTACCATGTATCTACACACTGTAAATGGCTTAATTGTAACCATGTCTTGCCTTTCTGCTGGCTGGTTAACACGCAACAAAAGCTTTTCACTGTACCTCAGTACACGTGACAATAAACTAAACTAAACTGAAGATATTTAAGAAGGAACTGCAGATGCTGGAAATTCGAAGGTAGACAAAAATGCTGGAGAAACTCAGCATCTATGGAGCGAAGGAAATAGGCAACGTTTCGGGCCGAAACATTGCCTATTTCCTTCGCTCTATAGATGCTGCCGCACCCGTTGAGTTTCTCCAGCACTTTTGTCTACCCTAAACTGAAGATAGTTCAAAATATTATTTCTGTATTCATTGACCCAAATTAATATCACTGGTGCATGTGACAATAAATGTGAATGTGAATGTGAATCTGAAATCCTCGAAAACCTGCTCATCTTTCATCACAGTGGTTGTTTAATGGGCATTCAGACCAGGATCATCAACCCTCTTTCACTGTGTTTCTGAAATGTTAATCCTGAACGTCCCAACATGTCCAAAATCTCATTTTACCATCTGCAATATTTCTACAACTAACAAATGAAAATGTTAAAAATAAATTTAAAGAACCACATTCTTCTCGTTGCCGGTAGACAAAAATGCTGGAGAAACTCAGCAGGTGAGGCAGCATCTATGGAGTAAAGGAAACAGGCGGCGTTTTGGGTCTAGACCCTTCTTCAGGGTCTCAACCCGAAACGTCGCCTATTTCCTTTGCTCCATAGATGCTGCCTCTCCCGCTGAGTTTCTCCAGCGTTTTTGTCTGCTTTCGATTTTCCAGCATCTGCAGTTCATTCTTAAACAATTCTTCTCGTTGCCGCTCTGATTTTTCTCTGGTGGCCTGCAATAGTTATCAAGGAATTAAATGTAACTGACAGCAGCTTTGGAGCGATCTCAGGGAGTTGTAAATCCTTGGACTAACTTCACAAGTTTACGTTATAGGAGTAGAATTAGGCCATTCGGCCCATCGAGTCCGCTCCGCCATTCAATCATGGCTGATCTCTGCCTCCTAATCCCATTTTCCTGCCTTCACTCCATAACCCTTGACACCCGATCTAATCAAAAATGTATCTATCTCTGCCTTAAAAATATCCACTGACTTGGTCTCCACAGCCCTCACAGATTAACTACCCTCTGACTAAAGATGTTCCTCCCCACCTCCTTTCAATAAGAGTGCCCTTTAATTCTGAGGCTATGACCTCTGGTACTAGACTCTCCCACCAGTGGAAACATCCTTTCCACATTCACTCTACCTGTGCCTTTCATTATTCTGTAAGTTTCAATGAGGTCCCCCCTCATTCTTTGGTTTGTTAACGGGACTACGTGCTGTTGCCAAGGTGAGCGGGAATGCCTGGCTGGAATCCTCTTGCTAGCGAGTGGCACTCGCAACTTTGGGCTTTCCTCTGTTTTTGCACTATATTGCTTATTTTAATTTATTAAATGGCTTTTTTGTTTTTGGTTTATTATATTACTGTGAGTAGTGAGTACTGCGTTTACAACCCTGCTGTGCCTCAGCTGCAAGGAAGAATTTCATTGTTCCCTTTCGGTAAACAAGACAATGAAACACTCTTGACCTTTGGCAATGCTGAGGTATTTGAGTGAATCATCATCAACTGCCGCACTGACCTCGCCACTAACGCTGCCGGGTCCTCACCAGACGTCTCCGTGGTGCCGGCCCAGGCCCCAGCCGTGGGCTCTGAGGGCCGCTGGCTTCGTCGACCCGCGAGGCTCCAGCACGGCCCGGCGAGGCTCCAGCACCGCCCGGCAAGGCTCCACCACTGCCCGGCGAGGCTCCACCACTGCCCGGCAAGGCTCCGACCCATGAGGCCAGGGCCGTGAGGTTCCGGCTTCGGCTTCAGCTTCTCAACGACACCTCCGGAAGGCACCTCCGCTGTCCATGGAATATCAGTCCTGTGACATAACCACAATGCTGCCTATCCTATTGATGGCGTATCTGTCAACATTCTCGCCTGACTCACAGCACAGAGTATCTCCACATTGGAATTATGGATTCCACTTTAGTGGTCTGAGAAACGACTACTGGAGTTTTCAACAGATCTTTATTGGAAAGTTCAATATCCAGCATACAGGCTTTTCAGACACATCTGCCCACAACGGAGGTCAGCGCTGAACTAACGTGCGCAAGTGAGAAACCGCACGAAGCAAGCAACCCCTCCCGAGTCACGTGACCGCGGCTTCCAAACGCCGGGTTCGATATCTGCGTGCGCTAGCAGGCGCTGCTACACCAACTTATTTAAATGACCTGAATTAATTGTGTGATTCCCAGCAATCACACTAAAGACATGAACTGGAAAAAAATCGACACATTTTTCCAATGTCTCAATGTTATTAACTCCGCAACAAAATGAAGCCTAACCTCAATGTACACTATGACATGACCTGGCTGGGCTTGTGTGAACTGATCACTACACTGTGTAAATGCCACATTATTATAGAATGTGTAGCTGCTCTGTGAGCAGTGAGAAACATTACATGCTAATGCTCCATTAATCACTGCCGTTACTGCTTGACTCATAGTTCAGAAAGCTAATTCATTCGCATAACTCCAACTAGAGGTTTCTCAATTCCATTCCTTTGCAAAGTCATTTAAGTACAGTTGTATGCACGTAAGGTCAATATTACGTAAAATTATCTGAATCAATAATTTCCCTGTTAAGGACCTGTCCCACTTACGCGAACTTTCCACTAACTAGGAGACCTCTCTCCACCATACAGGCGACTCCAGGTGACATGTCACGGGGGTCATGGGGTATCACCAGGGGGCACATCGCCAGGGGGTTGCCTGTATGGGCGTGTCACCTGTATGGTCGTGAAACGTCTCCTAGTCACCCAAAGAGTCGTAGCATCTTTCTGGTCGCCGCTGAATTTTCAACATGTTGAAATTTTTCGGCGACCTATGATGGGTGCCGGCAGTCGCCGAAAAGGTCACGTAAGTGGGACAGGCCCTTAAATGTATAGGATTTAAGTTTCCCCAGTGAAATAGATTTTTTTCTCATCCTGAGATCCTTGCACAGGGAGACCATCATCTCAGGAAGCTTCACAATTTCATGCCAATCCCATTCCTGCAAGCAGCATGTGCTTGCAAAGTGTTGTCCATTACTTGCACCTTCTAGACTGGATGCAGGGATACATCAGTAAGATGGATCATCCAGGGATTGTCTGACACGGCCTCATTTTGTTCAGTTATGTTTGTTCTCGTCTCATCTCCTGAAGACACTCCTTGGTAGTACACAGCTCCATGGTAGTACACAGCTCCATGGTAGTACACAGCTCCATGGTAATACACGGCTCCTTATAGTCACTCCGCTCTTGAAGATGTTATTCCGTAAGAGATGGTCTGTTTAACTATAGATTCAACATTACAATGTGAACCACATTTCGAGCTTAATTGGCTGTAAAGTCCTTTGGAATGCCTTGATTCCTTTTACTCCCGCAGATGTTTAGAAGCAATAAATCTCCTGAGACAGTCAAACCCAGCACAGAACATTTCTGGATGAGGCAGAGGTGATTTGTAAGGGTCATTTTGAAAGGAGCAGTGGGTGCTGGGGAGGAGGCAAGCAAATGACGAATGTTTCCATTTGCTACGTACCCGGCAGAAACATCCGTAATGACAGCATCATGACAGCATTGATCAGTTGTTTCCAGTAAAATGTTTTCAAGTACGTGTACTATTTATATTATAAGGTCGTAAGTGATAGGAGAAAAATTAGGCCAGTCAACCCATCAAGTACTCCGCCATTCAATCATGCCTGATCGATCCATACCTCCTAACCCCATTGCACCCGTACTAATCAAGAATCTATCTATCTCTGCCTTAAAAATATCCATTGACGGCCTCCAAGGCCTTCTGTGGCAAAGAATTCCACAGATTCACAACTTTCTGACTAAAGAAATTCCTCCTCATCTTCCTAAAGGAAGGTCCATTAATTCTGAGGCTATGACCTCCAGTCCTAGACTCTCCCACTAGTGGAAACATCCTCTCCACATTACGAACATTCTGCGAGTTCGAATCAGGGGAAAACTCGGGAGAATTCGTGAATTACCTCGTGAAAGTGGGACAGGCCCTGAAGAGAGTGTTTTCTACAGAGGAGTTAGTTTTTGAGATTGCAAGATGAACTACAGAATTGTTACAGTTCTTAATCAATTATCAGAATCTTTCCTGCTGCTCACCACTCTGTGCAAAATTCTTGCCCCACACATCTCCTTTAATCTTTGCCCCTCATATTAAAGCTACATCCTCTATTATTTAACATTTCCACCCTGGTTCAAACTCTCTACCCTATCAATGCTTCTCATAATTGTATCCACTTCAGCCAGCAACCTCCGGCATTCCAGAGAAACATGATGCGAATACACACCAGCGACTGACTGCCCTCCTCGATCGAGGACCGCTGCAGAGACCCAGTGCTTTCCGTTGCCCCAGAAGAAATCCACCAACTTCGTGGGAGGTGGTCTTGGAGGGGAGGATGCTCCTCAAACTGCGGAGCATCTTGGACAATACAGCTCACCCCCTCCATGAGACGCTGGTCAACCTGAGGAGCACCTTCAGCAACAGACTGGTTCCACCAAGATGTAGGGCAGAACGCCACAGGTGATCCTTCTTCCCTGTGGCTATCAAACTCTACAACTCCTCTCCCTTCAGTCATGGGGTAGACTGATTCCACTCCCCTCCCTACTCCCCAATGTTTGCACATCCCCAATCCTTTCCACTCGTCACTTTAATTTCATGTTTCCTGTATTTTGTGTTTTATGATTGTTGGCAGATCAATTTCCCTCCTAGGATAAATAAAGTTCCATCGTATCGTATTGTATCCTGACTATCATCCTGAATGCCTCAACCTATGAAAGCAAACATGCCATAGGCCTTCTCTGCCTAGATTACTGCAACTCCCTCTACACTGGCATCAGCCAATCTTCCCTGTCCCGCCTGCAACTGGTCCAAAACGCCGCAGCGAGACTCCTGACGGGCACCCGAAAAAGGGACCACATCACCCCAATCCTGGCCTCTCTCCACTGACTCACTGTGTGGTTCCAAATACATTTCAAGATCCTCCTCTCTGTCTACAAAGCCTGTAATAGGCTTGCCCCCTCCACCTCCAGGCCCCTCAGATCGGCCGACTTGGGGCTGCTGAATATCCCGCGGTCTAGGCATAAGCTCAGGGGCGCCCGCGCCTTTGCGGTTGCAGCTCCTAGACTGTGGAACAGCATCCCCCTTCCCATCAGAACTGCCCCCTCCATCGACTCCTTTAAGTCGAGACTTAAAACTCATCTTTACTCCCAAGCCTTTCTTGACGTCCTCTGAGCGAGGGCTATATGTATGTAGTTTATTTGTTTATACTATTCTTATAACAAATGTAAAGCACTTTGGCCAACGAGAGTTGCTTTTTAAAGTGCTATATAAATAAATGTGACTTGACTTGACTACGTTATCACTCTTGTGTTTTGACAGCAGAAGTCAGCACGTTATATGATGAGCCTTTCACACATTCTTTAACATGAGCCGATGACAAAACAAATAACCAACAAATTGACTGCAGTGTATCCTTCCTTCACAGCAGCAGCTGCTTGAGAAGTACACAACTGCCAGTTTCTACCATTCTGACAGCATCTTCAGACCCAACGTTAACTAACTCCAAATTACTCTCGTTGCCTACTGAATATTTTAGCATAAATGCACCTGTAATTAAATGGTTATTCTCAGCAGCTGGTGCTCACAACTGTGTGGCACGGCACCAGAAACAGAAAGATTCCCTGTTCACTCTCTGATCCCAGTTTACATATTTTTCCGTGGGATGATGTCCAACAGGACATTTTTTCCACATGTAAACCCTGAAACTTCCACTCCATCTGGATTGTATTTCTCAATTGGTAATTTCAGAACGACATAATTTCATTCATAAAATGTAAACACATGGGATTAAAGAGGCAGAGTTTGTGTGAACACAAAACTGAACGTTCACCAGATTGATTCCTGGAATAAGGGCGATGCCTTTCGGAGACTTCACGTAGACTGGGCCAGCAGAATTATTGAAAAGATCAAGACTTCATTGATCCAGAGCTGCCAGAATAACGGGCCTGAAAATGAGAAATACAAGCGTATCCCCTAGACTCACAGCACTGTGGCCCAACTCATCCATAACCGACCATCTGTTCCGTTTGTGTTTGAGTTTAGTTTATTGTCACGTGTACCGAGGTACAGTGAAAAGCTTTTGTTGCGTGCTAACCAGTCAGCGAAAAGATAATACATGATTACAATCTGTATGATTATATTGTCTGGAATTTAGAAAGATGAGAGGGGATCGCATTGAAACATATAAGATTGTTAAGGGCTTGGACACGCTAGAGGCAGGAAACATGTTCCCGATGTTGGGGGAGTCCAGAACCAGGGGACACTCAGTTTAAGAATAAGGAGTAAGCCATTTAGAACCGAGACGAGGAAACACTTTTTCTCACAGAGAGTGGCGAGTCTGCGGAATTCTCTGCCTCAGAGGGCAGTGGAGGCAGGTTCTCTGGATGCTTTCAAGAGAGAGCTAGATAGGGCTCTTAAAAATAGCGGAGTCAGGGGACATGGGGAGAAGGCAGGAACGGGGTACTGATTGGGGATGATCAGCCATGATTACATTGAATGGCAGTGCTGGCTCGAAGGGCCGAATGGCCTACTCCACCACCTATTGTCTATTGTCTAATGTCTATAATCAACCATCCATGGTGTACAGAAACACGATAAAGGGAATAATGTGAATAATATTTAGTGTAGTTTAGTTTAGAGATACAGCGGGGAAACAGGCCCTTCGACCCACTGAGTCTGCACCGACCAGCGATCCCCACACATCAACACTACCCTGCACACACTAGGGACCATTTTTTACATTTATACCAAGTCAATTAACCTACAAACCTATACGTCTTTGGAGTGCGGGAGGAAACTGAAGATCTTGGAGAAAACCCACGCAGATCACGGGGAGAACGTACAAACTCCGTACAGACAACAACACTCATAGTCAGGATCGAACCCGGGTCTCTGGTGCTGTAAGGCAGCATCTCTACCACTGCGCCACCATGCCACCCAAGATAAGTACAATATTTAGTACCAGATAAAACCAGTAAAGTCCGATCAAACATAGTCCGAGAGTCTTCAAAGAGATAGATAGTAGCTCAGGACTGTTCTCCAGTTGTTGGTAGGATGGTTCAATTGCCTGATAACAGCTGGGAAGAAACTGTCCCTGATACTGGAGGTGTGTCTTTTCACACTTCTGTATCTTTGTCCCATTTGCCCACATTTCACGCATATCCTTCCAAACCTTTCCGATCCATGTACTTGTCAAAATGACGTTTAGCTGGTGTTATAGTACCTGCCTCAGCCAACTCCTCTGGCGGCTTGTTCCGTACACCCACCGCGTTTCTTGATTAGGTCAAGATGGGACTGTTCAAAGACCTGATTCTTGTACAATGGTGTCAGAATGTGGCAACACTCTGTGTGCTGACCCAGAAGAGCATCGACATACAATTGTTCCATTCTTTCACATGCATGATTGTACTCATGGTATGATTTGACTGGAAAGCAGGTAAAACAAACTGTAACTCATTGCACGTGTCAGCAATAAACTAAATGAAAGTAAACTCAAAGTGGAAGACATAATTTCAAGGTGAGAGGGATAAAGTTTAAAGGAGGTTTTTTAAACAGAAGGTAGCGGAGGCCTGGAATGCACTGCCAGGGATAATGATGGAGGCAGATATTATAGAGGCATTTTAGAAGCTTTTACATAAGCATGCGGATATGCAGGGAATGGAGGGATATGGGTCATGTACAGGCAGAGATTTGTTTAACTTGGCACCAAGTTCAGCATGGACATTGTAATAGTGTATGTTCTATGTAAAATAAAAATAAGAGGTGAACTCGTGATTATATGTTCATAAGGGCGGTGTTTGACATTAGTGTTTCAGTTAAAGGAAAGTTTGCAGTGATATGGATAGGAAGGGTTCAGAATATGAATGGGAAGGGTTTAGCAGGCTGTGGACCAAGTGCAAGCAAATGGGACTAGCCCAGCATGCCAACTTGGTTGGAATGGACAAGATGGGCCAAAGGGCCTGTTACTGTGCAGTGTAGCTCCATGACCTTTGCCTCTGATCAATTCACACTTCTTAATTCAATTCATGGCCAGTGTTTGGATGTTGAGGATGTCATTTTAAAGTCTGCATTTGGCATTAAAATCGGATATGAGACAACAGTGAAGGAGGTAGAACAGACATTGGGAGAATGATCATAGATTGAGAAGTGGTCCGTCCCAAGCTGCTGGGAGTTTCACAATGAAAACTGGAGGGAAGACTGAAGAGTGAATGTGGCTCTAGGGTCCGAGACATAGTTAGACTGGCTTGAAACAGGCCCTTCAGCCCTACTAGTCCGTGCCAGCCAAGTTGCCTACTTGAACTAGTCATATTTACCTGTGCTTGGCCCATATCTCTCGAAACCGTTCATATCCATGTATCTGTCCAAGTCCTTCAAACATTGTAAATGTACCTGTTTATACCACTTGCTTGTTGCCTTGGTGAAGCAAGACTAGTGTGAAAAACCTGCCTCCTAGGTCACCTTGAAATCTTTCCCCTCTCACCTTAAATCCAGGAAGCAAAGAGGTGGTAACCCCGTTAAACGTGTTGTTCAGGCCCCAGGCAGAGTGGTGGCTCATGAATAGGCTTCATCATTTACATCTCAAAGCCTCGCACTGAGTGTAACAACATTGACCAAAATAGCAACAGGGATGAAGTACTTCAATTACATGGAAGGTCCGAAGAAGGGTCTCGACCCGAAACGTCACCCATTCCTTTTCTCCAGAATTGCTGTCTGGCCCGCTAAGTTACTCCAGCTTTTTGTGCCTATCTTCAATCGCATGGAGACATGAACATCTCAGGCATTTGGCTTTAAAGCTGAGAAGAGCAGGATCTGTCAGGGCCAGGGGAAGATGGGACAACAGGGTGAAAGGTATTTGATGAAGTGAATAAGGAGAATTTATTTTCATCCAGAGAATGATGTGGCCCAGGGCAATGGCAGGAAAATACGGAGAGGATTTGTGGAGGAAACGCACGGCGAGTCACTGCACACAAGGGTGGAGGAAGCTGCTCCAATAATAATTTTAATAGAGAGTTGGAGAAATATTTGTAAAAGTATTGGTGAAGCAAGACTAGTTGGGAAGAAACACCAAAGTTGGCTCAGGCTGAATGAGGTTGAATAGTTTACTTTAGTTCCGTTTATTATTGTGACATGTACCAAGGTAGAGTGAGAAGCCTTTTTATTGTGCGCCATTCAGTCAGCGGATAGACTATACATGATTACAATCATGCCGGCTACAGTGTACAGATAAAGGGAATAACATTTAGTGCAAGACAAATCCGATACAAAGTGATTAAAGATAGTACAAGGGTCTCCATTGAGGTAGATGGTAGGTCAGGACTACTCTCTAGTTGGTGATAGGATGATTCAGTTGCCTGATAACAGCTGGGAAGAAACTGTCCCTGAATCTGGAGGTGTGTGTTTTCACACTTTTACACCTTTTGCCTGATGGGAGAGAGGAAAAGAAGGAGTGGCCAGGGTGCAACACATCCTTGATTATGCTGCTGGCAGCGTGAGGTATAAATGGAGTCAATGGAAAGGAGGTTGGTTTGTGTGATGGTCTGGGCTGCGTCCACAACTCTCTGCAATTTCTTGCGGTCTTGGATGGAGCTGTTCCCAAACCAAGCTGCGATGCATCCCGATAAAATGCTTTCTACGGCACTTCTTTAGAAGTTGGTGAGGGTTGTTGGGGACATGCAAACCTTCCTCAGCCTTCTAAGGAGCTTAGATGTGGCTGGTCCTGGACAAATTGCTGGTGATGTTTATTCCTAAGAGCTTGAAGCTTTCTCCACCTCAGCACCATCAATGTATCCCGGGGAGTATTTACCGCTCCCCTTCCTGAAGTATTTTTGACCATCTTTCTGAGCAATATTGTGTGGCCATTCTAACATTGATGGTCCTAAATGCCTGGAATAGACAAACAACATTATTCAGAGCCCCCCCCCCCGTGGGATTGCAACCTTGTCGTGGTCGGGGAGCTCGTGTGTCTCCGTGACCCCTAGAGCTACACCAGCGGGAGATTCGGCTCCTGTTAGGGTCTCCCATGCTGGACAGGTCGAAGGGTAGAGGCGAGATGGAGAGCGATCCACTGGTCCTCCAGGTTGGAGGTTGAGCACAGGGCGAACAACCCAGTCTTGTAGAACACATATGTTACGGAAACAGCAACTGAAGGAATCAACATTACTGGGCATGATGGACTTCCAGGGCTATCGACAGATGCTAGGACGAATGTCAATGGTGAAAAGAACCAGGCAGCATCCCAAGAATAGCCCTGCACTGGACACCAGAAGGGAAAAGGAAGAGAGGGAGACACAAAACCACCTTGAGTCGAACTGTAGAGGAGGAAATGAAAACAACAGACCTGACCTGGGGTGTTCAAGAAGGAACTGCAGATGCTGGAAAATCGAAGGTACACAAAAAAGCTGGAGAAGGGTTTCTGTGAGCACCACCGGACATTGGAGGAGCAGCACCTCAGTCTGAAGAAGGGTTTCAGCCCGAAACGTTGCCTATTTCCTTCGCTCCATAGATGCTGCTGCACCCGCTGAGTTTCTCCAGCTTTTTTGTGTACCTTCGACATGACCTGGGGTAGTACCCAGATGCTAGCCCAGAACAGTCAGGAGTGGAGGACCTTCGTTGCTGCCCTACATGCCAGGAGGCATAATAGGCAGTAAGTAAGTATTATTCAGAGCAAGGAGAATATAAATTGCAGATGCATCAGAGCAGATGAGTGCATCAGTTTGATAACTTACTCCCATTTATATCTGCCCCGTCGAGCAGCAGTTTCCAGGACAGCAAGTTGGCCTCTCACCTGACGGATGAACGTCAAGGATGGCCGATGACCCCACTTCTGGCAGGAGGGGGCGACACGGCAGATGAGGAACATTAGTGACGAAAGCATATTTCACAGAAAATCAATTTGGGATTATTGAGCAAGATGTTTTATAACTAAAACTGCGTGTCTCCAAGCCTACAAACTAACTCCCACAGAAAGCACATCTGTCGTGGGGAAATCTGTGACATAATCAATAACATATCTCCATGTTTATTATCAAAAGAACAGAGCAGGATGTGAGGCAGCGGTTCAAACAGAATCGTTACCACAAACCACCAAGAGCAGAGACTGTACAGAGGGGGAGGTAACCACAAACACACGGTCTTTGACAAGCCGAGGGAGTTGTGCCTTGCTCTATATCCGGAAGGTCATTCCAGTGAGGCAGGGGGTGGACACTGCCATGACTGGTACATGTTGTCCTGGCACTGGGGCACATGGGCTGGCACTGGGAGACATGGTCCAGCACTGGGACACATGGTGTTGGCACTGGGACACATCATCCAGCACTGGGATGCACTGTCCTGGCACTGGGGCACATGGGCTGGCACTGGGAGACAGGGTCCAGCACTGGGACACATGGTGTTGGCACTGGGATGCACAGTCCTGGCACTGGGACGCACTGTCCTGGCACTGGGGTGGGTGAAGATCAGTCACTGGAGACGTACGGTCCAGTCAAGGGGACGGTTGAATCTGGAATGAGCGGTACCTGGGTCTATCTCAGACGAATGTGACGATGGACTCCGCCATTCCCTTTGCTACGATGTATGACCCACCAAGCCCCAATCTCAGTCTGTACCAGTGGACTGATGCCGCTGAAAGATAATCGCACCACCTGAGACCTGTGAATCATGGCTGGGGCTTACAGCGCGTTAAAATAAATTGAGAAAGCTAAAATAAAATGTAACATAATAACCTGGCCCCCAAAGGTTGCAGGTTGAATCATCAGAAGCCTGGAATCATCATGTTCCTGGTGCAACCTAGTAGGATAATCTGTACATAAACAAGGCCTGTCGAGGAAGAGTGGACACAAGACGGAGATTGTAGACCCTGTGCAAACATGAGAAGTGCTTCCAGGAACATGTTCTGTCACAGTGTTTCCTGCAGCCACTGCTCCTCTGGACTGAAGTTCTACCAGTGTTGCTGATATTAAACATTCTGCATACATTTCGGGCCCATTGCCACCACATGCTGAATGCAGTTCTATGACGTCAATGAGTAGCCGGGGTGGGAGATTGCAATCTCCACGTGGTCAGCCCTGTTTTTCGACGAGTGCAATCAACCCGGCGTGCACAATCAAATAAGATCAAATAGAACAAGTTGTCCTACAACTTTAGGCTGTGCACACCATACGCTAGAAGAAGAAGAATGAGAAGTCAGTTTCTGAATGTTAAACTGTCCGATCCCTCAAGTCCACAGTATAAACTTCCCAAGCTGGAAAGGTTGCAGAGAAGATTTACGAGGATGTTGCCAGGATTCAAGGGACGGAGTTATAGGGAGAGGTTTAGCAGGCTGGCTCTCTATTCTTTGGAGCGCAGGAGGATGAGGGGTGATCTTATAGAGGAGTACAGAATCATAGGATGTTTAACATAGATCGGGTAGATGCACAGAGGAGGGAAATCGAGAACAGAGGACATAGGTTCAAGGTGACGGGGAAACGATAGGATATGAATAGGGATCTGAGGGGTAACATTTTCGCACAAAGGGTGGTGGGTGTATGGAACAAGCTGCTAGAGAAGGTAGTTGAGGCAGGGACTATCCCAACGTTTAACATTTGGGATAGGTACATGGATAGGACAGGTTTGGAGGGATATGGGCCAAACATAGGCAAGTGGGACTGGTGTAGATGGGACTTGGTCGGCGTGGGCAAGTTGGTCTGAAGGCCCTGTTTCCATGCTATATGACTATGACTCTATGAACTGCTCCAGCACTGAGGGTCATAGACTATAACCCTCCCAGCAACAAGCCTTGTTACATGGGCACAAATCATCCCTTCCTGCATGTTCTCACCGGCGTGGTTTGTGGACGCAGCCTAGTCCATCACCCAAACCAACCTCCTTTCCATTGACTCCATCCAACCACAACTAGAGAGCAGTCCTGAGCTACTATCGGGCTATCTTTGATCCGACTTTACTGGCTTTACCTTGCACTAAACGAGTATCGGAGTAAATAGGTCCTTCTGCAGTTGTACAGGGCGCTGGTGAGACCACACCTGGAGTATTGTGTGCAGTTTTGGTCTCCTAATTTGAGGAAGGACATCCTTGCTATTGAGGTAGTGCAGCGTAGGTTCACAAGGTTAATCCTCGGGATGGCGGGACTGTCATATGAGGATAGATTGGAAAGACTGGGCTGGTATGGAACATAGAAGGATGAGAGGGAATCTTATAGAAACGCATAAAATTATAGGACTGGACAAGCTAGATGCAGGAAAAATGTTCCCAATGTTGGGGGAGTCACAGTCTAAGAATAAAGTCTAAGTCTAAGCCATAGTCTAAGAATAAAGAGTGGTCATTTAAAACTGAGATGAGAAAAAACATTTTCTCCCAGAGAGTTGTGAATTTGTGGAATTCTCTGCCACAGTAGAGGCCAATTCACTGGATGGATTTAAGAGAGAGTTAGATAGAGCACTAGGGGCTAGCGGAATCAAGGGATATGGGGGAAGGCAGGCACGGGTTACTGATTGTGGATGATCAGCCATGATTCCAATAAATGGTGGTGCTGGCTCGAAGGCCAAATGGCTTCCTCCTGCACCTATTTTCTATGTTTCTATGTTAAACATTATTCCCTTTATCATGTATCAGTACACTGTGAACGGTTCGATGTAATCATGTATTGTCTTTCCGCTGGCTGGTCAGCACGCAACAAACACTTTTCACTGTACCTCGGCACACGTGACAATAAACTGAACTGAGCTAAACTGGTGGAAGTCAGCTGGGCTGTTGATTACACAATGGTGGCTTAAATATAAACCATGAAAGTGAGTGGAGAGAGGGTTGGAGAGGAGGCCGCAACTGACCAAGGTTGGCATAGATAATTCATGGAGTTTTAAATCAACATTTCTCACCTCCAGCTCTTCACCCACCATCCACCCCACTCCCACCCACCATCCACCCACCTCCAACTTTTACTGAAGAAGGGTCCCGACAAGAAACATCACCCATTTTCTTTCCCCAGAGAGACTGCCTGACTTGCTGAGCGTGCGCCTCAGCACATTGTGTCTATATTTGAAACTTACACCACAGAAGCGGAAGACGTCTAGACACCTCAGACCATCCAGCTTCACCCAGGTTGGTCAGAACACAAAGAGCTGGGGCAACTCAGCGGGTCAGGCAGCGTCTGTGGAGGGAATGAGCGGGCGGTGTTTTGAGTCAGAACCCTGCAGACTTTTTTGAGTCTGATCCCTCCCTCCCCAGACGCTGCCTGACCCGCGGAGTTCCTCCAGTGTTTTATGACTCCAGCACGGTGGAACAGTGGCGTATTTGTAGAGTTGCTGCCTTAACAGCGCTTACAGCACCAGAGACCCAGATTCGATCCTGACTAAGGGTGCTTGCCTGCATGGAGTTTGTACATTCACCCCGTGACCTGCGTGGGTTTTCTCCAAGAACGTTTGTTTCATCCCACACCCCAAAGATGTACAGGTTTGGAGGTTAATTGGCTTGGTATAAATGTATAAATTGTCCTAATGTAGGATAGTGTTGGTGTGCAGGGATCGCTGGTCGGTGCGGACTCGGTGGAACGAGCGGCCTGTTTCCTTCCTGTATCTCTAAACTAAACTTCCTTGTGTCACCAGGCATTGGTCAGCCCCTTGTAGTTGTTAGAGCATTAAAGCAGCTTCAAACGCTGATCCATTCTGGGCCTCAACGTACAAACCAGTCTATATCGACGGGACGATGGTGGAGGGAGTCAAAAGCTTCAAACTCCTGGGCGTGCATATTTCCGAAGATCTTTCCTGGACCCAGCACACTGATGCAATTATAAAGAGAAAAAAAACATCAGCGCCTCTACTTCCTGAGAAGATTACGGAGATTTGGTATGTTAGGGAGGATTCTCTTGAACTTCTACAGGTGTACAGTAGAGAGCATGTTGACTGGTTGTATCACGGCCTGGTTCAGCAACTTGAATGTCCAGGAGCGAAGAAGGCTGTAAAACGTGGTGACCACTGCGCAGTCCATCACCGGCTCTGACCTCCCCACCATCGAAGGGATTTACCGTAGTCGCTGCCTCAAAAAGGCATCATCAGAGACGCACACCACCCTCCCTGGCCACATGTTCATTTCACACCTGCCTTCGGGAAGAAGATACAAGGGCCTGAGAACTGTAACATCCAGGTTCAGGAACACTTCATCCCGATAGCCATCAGGTTATTAAACACTATAACCTCCAATAAGCTCTGAACTAGAGAGCAGGGTGTACAGTGTAAAAAGCGTGCAGGGTTTACAGTTTGCAATGTACAGGATGTACATTGCCACCGCGCGTGGCAGCCTCGCCAGCAGTTTGTCTGTCATTCCACCCTTTTTATTTTTTGTGTGTCAAAAGTATGGTTTTGGAGGATTCTTAGTCTTTTTTATGTGCGGGGGGGGGGTCGAGGATGTGTCTTTTTTCCGAGTCACATCTTCCCCCCCCCCCCCTCCTAACTGGATTGGCGCGACCTTTCCTGCCGGAGACCGGCCAGAGCTTCAGCAGCGGCGCAGCACTGAGTTCCACCGCGGAGCGGGGCGATGCCTTACCGGGGATCACCTGTGTTGGAACTCCGGAGTGTTGGACCTGATGCTTTAACATCGTGGAGCTGTGGTTTGCGGAGCTTCTAGCCGCGGGCGGCGCTGATTTTAACATCGCCGAGTCCTGCGATCTTTTGCCGAGGGCCGCCAGCGTTGAATCTCCGCCCAGCTCGTCCTGTGGACTTCGGGAACCGCGGTCTCCGGTAAGAAGCGGCCGATTCGGAAACTCCAAGCCGCTGAGAGTGTTCTCCGTTCCGACGTCGGAGTTCGGATCATCCCGGCGAGAGGGCCGGAACATCGGGCTGTCGTAGCGGCGACTGCGGAGGGCTCAAAGGCCCCGACCACGGGTGAACAAAGAGGAAGATGACTGAACTGTGTTGCCTTCCCTCTCAGTGGGAAACGTTGATTCCACTGTGGTGGATATTTATGTTAAATTCTATCGTGTATTGTGTTCTTTTTATTCGTATGGCTGTATGGTAACTCAAATCTCACTGTACCAATTGGTGCATGTGACAATAAATGTAACTTGAACTTGAACTTGAACAGGGGGTACTATGCACAGGGGGTATAGGGTATTGGGTGTATAGTGCATAGGATGTATAAAGTGCAGAGGGTACAGTGTACAGTGTGTGCACTGGGTACAGTGTGTCGTCTGTACAGGAGATATAGTGTACATGGTGTACAGTGTGATAACATTTCCAGACTCAGGAGCTAATCTGGAGTGATTGAGGAATCTTGACTAAGATGCATGTTCATGGTTTAGCTATTCAGACAATGGGAACATTTTGATGCATCTTTTGAACAACTCCTTATGGAATTCAATCAGCGTGCTGAATTACTGAGTTGGACCTGCAGAACGACCAAGTATGCAGTGACAACACTTTGCATGGGTGGATAATTGTAAGTTACTCACTTCAGAACGGAGTTGACAGTAATGGTGATTAACCTCTCTTTTATACCAGTTTATGAACCATTTCCTTTGAGGCTTGGGAAACAAATGGAGCCGGTTACTCACTGGAGCAGTGCAGGTCACATGGGAAGCTGCTCCCTCTGACTGGAGCCCCAGCATTGATGACGTCAGTCTCCTAGAATTTCCTGTTCCAGTAAAAACAAGGAAAACCCACTCATTCACAAAAAGTGAACTCGGAGGCTGGATATAGGATGTCAAGGCTGCTCGGGTACTTTCTGCTGGCAGAGTTGTCTCTTGCAACGTCAAAGACTGTGGGGCCATGAGGGAGCAAGTCTGGATGGTTTGAATTCCAGCAGTTCCACTGAATAACTTTCAGTACATTTTAAATGCCGTGTATCCATTAAACATCTGTTTTTCACTTGACCGGATTTTACAGAAAATTAATTTGCAGCTTTTAACTTTTTGCCAGCTCTTGATCCAAACATAAGATCTCTTGATCTAATGTGTCGTAAGGAACTGCAGATGCTGGTTTAAAACAAAGATAGACAAAATGCTTGGAGTAGCTCAGCGGGACAGGCAGCATCTCTGGAGAGGAGGAATGGGTGGCGTTTCGGGTCGAAACCCATCTTCAGACATGAAACGTCACCCATTCCTTCTCTCCAGAGATGCTGCCTGTCCCGCTGAGTTACTCCACAATTTTGTGTCTGTCTCTTGATCTAAGATAGACACAAAAAGCTGGAGTAACTCAGCGGTTCAGAGTTACTCCAGTTTTTTGTGTCTATCTTTGGATTAAACCAGCATCTGTAGTTCCTTCCTACACATCTCTTGATCTAAGATCTCTCAAATTGTAATCACTGAAACAGCTTTAAATAAGTCAAAGGTAGACACAAAAAGCTGGAGTAACTCAGTGGGACAGGCAGCATCTCTGGAGAGAAGGAATGGGTGACATTTCGGGTCAAGGCCTTTCTTCAGATAAGTCAACGTTTGTATACAGTACATGTATTCCAAACTAAACTGTACGGCAGTTGATAAAACCAGACGGTGACTCTGTTAGGATTGTTTTCAAATCATGATCTTATTTTATCCTATCTTGCCTCTGGGCATTGACTCATGGTGTGCCAGTTCCAAGTGTAGTGTCAACCTCCAACTCCTCAACTCTTCAGTCTAACGTGAGGTGAGATGTTGTGAGTCAGTAGACCACTTAATAACGGGGAGGGTTAAAACATATCAGTTATTACACACAGTTTATCCACAGTTTGGGCTCTTCATATTTTCCACTCACTCACCGTGAAGATCTAGCCCTCAGCAGGGAGACTCAAAAAGCTGGAGTAAAAGGCCTGTCCCACTTGGGCCGTCACTTACGCGACAGACCGGTATTAACTTTTGCGCGACGGTTCAGCGAGAGTCGCGAGCGTCATCACGCGTACGCACAGCCGTCTGGAGCGTGTGACGTCATTTGAAGATAGACACAAAATGCAGGAGTAACTCAGCGGGACCGGCAGCATCTCTGGAGAGAAGGAATGGATGATGTTTCGGGTCGAGACTCTTCTTCAGTTTGAAAGAAGGGTCTTGACCCGAAACGTCACCCATTGCTTCTCTCCAGAGATGCTGCCGGTCCCGCTGAGTTACTCCTGCATTTTGTGTCTATCTTCAATTGTCTTGGCCCCACTCTGTGAGTAGAAGTGGGGGCGGATCTGGATCCGTAACGGCCGTGAGCCCCAGGCCGAGTTCGGCAATCGTTTGCCTGCTTCTGCTGCTGTTGGAGGTGAGACGTTGCATTGTGCCAGGGTCTTGGGCCTGTCCCACTTTGGCCGTCAGTTACGCGACAGGCCGTTGGCGCGCGAAGATTTTGTTCAGGACGAAGTCCACACTCCTCCACACCACTCCATGCGCCCGTCCCCTTGCTACCCACATGCTATCCACTCGCTACCCACACGCTAGCAGGGCGCGTAAATGGCGCGCGAAAGACAGCCAAGTGGGACAGGCCCTTAACTCAATGGGACAAACAGCCATCTGCAGAGAGGAATGGGTGACGTTTTGGGTCGACACCCTTCTTCAGACTGAAAGTCACGAGAAAGGGAAACGAGAGATATAGACGATGATGTGGAGAGGTATAGAACAAATGAAAGAAAGATTAATTTGCTTTGGCAGAGGACTAAGGGTCACCCCGTGTTAAATACCAAGCCCAACATAACGTTGTGCTGTTCTTTCTGGTCCATATGTCATAGGAGCAGAATTAGGCCATTTGGCCCATCAAGTCTACTCTGCCATTCAATCATGGCTGACCTACCTCTCCCTCTCAACTCATTCTCCTGCCTTCTTCTGTGGCTCCATATAATTCCTTTGGCCGGGAGTCTTCATCTCAAACTGTGGGCTCTTTCTCCAGTTGCCCAATCTTTTTCTTCAGCTGAGAATCGACTAATCTCCTGGCAGCATGTAGGTTCAAATCTCACTGCAGGGTGGAATTCGGGCCCACCGACATTTTATTGAAGACTCCAGAGGGAGGGAGACAACTTCTGAAATATCAATTCTCAAGTGGACAGCCCATGAATTTCTTGAGAATGCGAAAAAGTTGTGGAAAATTCCTCGGCCAAATTAGTTAGCTTTGTACGTCTCTGGTGGAACACTTTGTTCAGTCACGATAACATGAATCTGTAAAACATTGACATTGATCTTTCAATGTGTGGTGGAATCAGCAAATGAAAATGTAATGAAAAATGTGTTCATTGTGGTCTGATTCTTTTGCTGATTCTGACATTTTTCTGGCTCAGGCTGAAGCTGTCGTAGTTGCGAGTGTAACCAGTTGCTAAATATAACATGTGGAGGCAGCACCCTGTTTACTTTGGTCTGCCAGAGTATGCATTCTAAACCATGAAGCTCCTTCTCCCACCCTTCAGTCCGGGGCACCTCTGTGATACTCACCACAAGCTGCCCTGTACATGGGTGTTCATAGTGCGGCAATCAAGGCACAACTGTTCCTCTGGCCCAGTGGGTCAAGGCATGGCCCGTTCTGTTTAACCACTTGCTATTTCCAGGCCCTGGTAACTAGCTGACCTCAGCTGCAGAGGTGACGATGTGACACTGGCTCTTAGTTCTCAGATCCCGTGTCATGTTTGATCGTGCAATGACTAAAACTACTTCCTCTTCCATGAATGCAGCACTTAGCTTTAAGTTAATAACATGCATGTAGTTTCAGACTTCCTTCCAGTGAAGAAGGGCCTCGACCCGAAACGTTACCCATCCCTTCCCTCCAGAGATGCTGCCCGTCCCACTGAGTTATTCCAGCTTTTTTGTGTCTATCTTCTGCTGTCTGAAGAAGAGGCCCGACCCGAAACGTCACCAATCCACACATGCTGCCTGTCCCGCTGAGTTACTCCAGCACTTTATGCTCCCCGCAAGATTCCGGCATCTGCAGTTCCTTGGATCGACATTCAGTTTGTAGTTGTCCCCCGCACCATTGCACGGGCTCTATATTTGAAATGGACATTCGGGCCTTTGACCGCACGTGGACGGTGGTGGATGGGACCCGTGTGGTGAATCGCAGTGAGGTTTAACACTCCCGCTATTGCGTGACAATTGGAGTAAGGAAAGTGCACAGGACTCCTCTGTTGTTTCAAAAGAACTTTCTCCGACTATTGCTCGCAGTGGGATGAACTTTCCACACGTGGAAACTCATGGAGGGGCTGCAACGAGAAGGGATCGCCGCATTAAATGCATCATAAAAAACTGTTTTATCCCGCAAGTCAGTTTATTATTTTCTGATGTTCTTCCCTGGAAAACATCAAACTATTTTATTTTATTGTCTGTTCCAGTAATAGCCGCCCCTGTAACTGCGAAATAAATAAAATGGGATTACTAAACCAAAAGGATGGAGTTAGTAATTTGTGCTTCACTGTCCCACTGTGGCAGTGCAGTCACCCATCCCTCCCCCACCCAAGTCACACCAGCTTCTTGTTTTCACCCAACAAACAGCTAACAATGGCCTGTTTCCTTTATCATAGTTACTTTTTTTCACATATCTTTCATTCATTGTTCTTTATCTCTCCACAACAACATCGTCTATATCTCTCATTTCCCTTTTCCCAGACTAGTCTGAAGAAGGGTCTCGGCCCGAAATGTCACCTATTCCTTCTCTCCAGAGATTCTGCCTGTCCCGCTGAGTTGCTCCAGCTTTTTGTGACTATCTTCGTCAGTGTTCTTGGCTCCCTCTTTCAATGCTTGTGTCCAGCTGAGAACCCTTGTGGCGATTTTTTTTAAATTTGGATTTTTGTTTGTTTGTTTGTTGTCTGCGTGTATGGCATTAACAGGCCTGTTGTGCTGCAGCAAGTAAGAATGTCATTGCTCCCTTGTGATTATGGTGAAACACATTATGATGAAACACTTTTGACTTTAGAAACTGCCTTCAAAGTCCTTTTCATTAACACGAGCTGGGCAACTCCATGGTCTGGTGATTACTATGGTAAGTGCTTTGTTTTAGGTGTGAACGGCAGCTCACCAACTGTGAACAGCAGGTCACACATTTGCTCTGGGCTAAACATTCTTTGTAACAAACTAGTGGGAACTCTTGAGATAATGCAAATGGCATCAATTGAGGAGAAAGAAACAGGCCCGATGGGGTGTGTTGGACTGGTGTTGCCCCAAGGCTTCAGTGAGCACCTTGATTAAATCCCTCCCTGCCCATGTGTAGCCATGTTTCTGTGTTTAGAAGGTGGTGCCCGCCAGCAAGGGACCTCTGGGCTCAGCTGGGGTGGGGGCCAGTTGTGGTGGTATGGGTGGGACCACAGCTGTGGGCAGGGGGGGTGGGGTGGGCGTATGTGGTAGGGGGCATGCTGGGAGAGTCAGGGTCTGGGATAAGGGAAGGAGTCTGTGGTTAAGTGTGGGGATGGATGAGAGGAACTGGTATCTGAGGCAGCCGCTGAGGTAAACCATCCATCACGGGTACTGTCCTCCCCACCATCGATGGGATCTACAGGAGGCGCTGCCTCAAAATGGCAGCCAGCATCATCAAGGACCCACACCACCTCTCATTTCACTCCTGCCATCAGGAAAAAGTAGCAGAGCCTGAAAACCATGACCTCCAGGTTCAAGAACACGTTCTTCCCGACAAACAACAGGCTCTTGAACCCTACAAACACTAACTAAACTTTGACGTACAAACTGCCTTGGTTGCCCTGGTGACTGGGCTTTTGCATGAATATTGAGTTTTTTAAATTTAATGAACGTTTCTTTTTTGTTTGGTTTTCTTCTGTTATCTATTGAGCTGTTGCAAGTAAGACTTTCATTCTTCCGTTTCAGTACACCAGACAATTAAACACTCTTGGCGCATGAGATGGTGAGTGGGAGACTGACACTGCGTCTGGCTTCAGGGCCTGAAGGACTGTGGCATGCAAGGATCTGGGCTTCCTGTGGGGTTAGTGTCATAGACTCACAGAGTTACAGAACACAGCCCACCTTGCCCATGCCAACCCAGATACCACCTATGCTAGTCCCACTTGCCCGCATTTGCCCCATATCCCTCTTAACCTTTCCCATCCATATTCCCGCCATGCCACCACATTCCCGTCCAAGAGTCTTTTAAATGTTGTTATTGTACCGGCCTCAACTGCCTCCTGTGACAGCTCATTCCATTAACCCCCTGTGTGAAAAAGTTGTTCCTCAGCTTCCTATTCAATCTTCACCCTTCAACTCAACCTGCCCATGTTGACCAAGATGCCCCATCTAAGCTAGTCCCACCTGCCCATGTTTGGCCCATATCCCTCTAATTCTTTTCAATCCGTGCACCTGTCCGAATGTCTTTTAAATGTTTCTATTGAATCTCAAGTTGGGAATGACATCGCAGGGGTGTGGGGGGAGTGTGTGAGAGCTGTTTTACTGGGGTATTGTCTGCAAGGAGATGTTAAGGTAAGTGAGGCCTTGGCCTACAGAGGCCCCACAGTGACATCGTGGCCTGAGGAACTACTCCTGCTGGGAGCGCCCAGCAGTAACTGCCCCGGCAACAGAGGCAAGATTGTGCACTGTAGCAAAGGAACATTAACAACCAAAAGAAGGGTCTCCACCTGAAACGACACCCATTCCTTCTCTCCAGAGATGCTGCCTGTCCTGCTGTGCTACTCCAGCATTTTGTGTCTATCTTTAATTGTTGGGGCTCTTTGTCCAGAAAGGCCACATACCAGAAGTCTCTGCAAGTATAATGATAACATTTAATAAACAAGGTGTCGAAATAACATTTCTATTTGGGTCTTGAGAAATACATAGTCAATAATACATTCAAATTCATTAAACCACAGGTTTTATTCATTTGGCATTGTAAGCACGATCAAAGATAAAATATTACTCATGGAAGCATATTCAAACCAAACTTCACACTGAGCACTTTGCACTGTCACTCCAGCACTCTGTGTTCTGCACAAGTTGCAGCATCTGCAGTTCTGTGTGTCTATATTTGACACCGTGCTTGTTTGTTGTAGAGAGGTGAGTCTGTGGGACACACTACCACAGTGAGCGTGGGAGACAACTAGCTTCAATGCATCAAAGGGGAAGCTAGATAAGTGATGCAGAAAGATATGTTGTTGGGGAGGAGGAGGGTTGTATGCAGCAGAAACAACAACATATCGAGTTGGGTCAATGTCCATTTTCATGCTGTGAATCCTTTGGAAAAAACGTGTGTAGTCACTCACACCCTGTGTGTTGAATGGACATCCTTTGCACAATGTGATCCCCCAAAGGGCAACGTGGACAGCAGACGATGACAGTGAGGGATAAGTGTGGCTCGACAGCGGGGAACTCCTAGGTCATGAAGTCATGGAGTGATACAGTGTGGAAACAGGCCCAACTTGCCCACACCGGCCAACATGTCCCAGCTACACTAGTCCCACTTGCCTGCGCTTGGTCCACATCCCTCCATACCTGTCCTCTGATCCCTCTCACCCTGGCCACAAACTCTTTGAATCACTTCCCTCTGGAAGGCAACTCCGGACTGTCAAAGCTGCCACAGCCAGACATAAAAACTGTTTTTATCCATGAGTAGTTGCTCTACTCAACAGCCAAAAACCTCTAGCCTCCCTTTGATCTGGTATTTTGTTGGTTCACATGCTTGATCAATGGTGTTTTATCATTAGTTTTATTATCATTAATGTTTAGTGTTTTCTGAGTCATTCGTAACTGTCACTGTATGTCATGTTGTTACGTGGGTGGAGCACCAAGGCAAATTCCTTGTATGTGAAAACTTGGCCAATAAACTTACTTACTTATTATCCATGTACCTGTCTAAATGTTTCTTAAATGTTGGGATAGTCCCAGCCTCAACTACCTCCTCTGGCAGCTTGTTCCATCTACCCACCACCCTTTACACTCTTTACAATCGTGCCTGGACAAGCACGATCTGTGAGAGTGCGACGCTTGCTCATCTCGGTATGCACCAGACTCCTAGCCAGGGGTTTGTGCTCAGACCTGAGGAGTGCAGCCTGACCCACTGCCTGAACTCCGAGCTGTAAGTACCAGAGAGACAGCTGGATCCATCACAACTGTAGCACCTTAGTGAAGATCACACCAGTCTGCTTACATCAGAAATCCACGTCGCACAGGAATTTGCATGTAGGGAATTCTGTGGAAAGTTACTTCAGGTAGATCTTTAAGGTTTGATGAAGATTTGTAGTCGGACTGGCTGAATGGTGGACAATTCCATTTACACTGCACTGTTCACCTATTACCTTCCCCCTTCTCTTTCACAGCTTCCTGTCCCCCCCCCCCCCCCCCCCCGCCCCCCCCTGCATCAGCCTGAAGAAGAGTCCCCCCCGCATCAGCCTGAAGATGAGTCCCGACCTGAATCGTCACATATCCACATTCTCCAGAGATGCTGCCAAACCTGCTGAGTTGCTTCAGCACTTTGTGTCATTTTGCGTATTAACCAGCGTATGCAGTTCTTAGTTTCTACTGTTAATACCAAAGGGGCTGAATTTAAGCTTGCGTTTTGGTATAGTTTGGCGTTGCAATATATATGGTGTTGAAAATAATTAATTCTCTGCAGAATGTAATTTATTTGTTATAGTGACCACATCATACCTCCAAGCTCATTTCAACCAAATACGACAATCTGCTGATCAAACTGCTCATTTATAGTCTGTGTATCGTTTGCGAGTTAGTAACCCCAAATATTGAATGCACGTGAGATCATGGGACAGACATGTTGTGCACAATGTTGGTGTTCCTACCTAAGAAAGTGCTGGCATGAAGGCAGAATAGCCGAGATGCACTGGACTGCTTGCAGTGAGGAAGAGAGATTGAGTCGACTCGGTCTGTACTCTCTCTAGTTTAAAAGAATGAGAAATATTTCATTGAAACATTCTCAAAGAGTTTGAGTAGATAGATGTAGACACAAGGAAATGCAGATGTTGGCTTACATAAAAAAAGTGCTGGAGTAACTCAACGGGTCAGGCAGCAACTCTGGAGAACATGGATAATGTTTTGTGCAGGAAAGAACTATAGATGCTGGTTTACAACGTAGATAGACGCAAAATGCTGGAGTAACCCAGCGGGACAAGCAGCATCCATGGAGAGCAGGAATGGGTGACGTTTTGGGCTGAGACCCTTCTTCCGACCCTTCAGGGGCGAGGGAGACTAGAGATATGGATGGGTACAAAGAGAATGTATGGTATGAAAACGAAAGATCAAAGCAGATGTTGATCAAGGAAATAGAAACATAGAAAATAGGTGCATGAGTAGGCCATTCGGCCCCTCGAGCCAGCGCTGCCGTTCAATATGATCATGGCTGATCATCCAAAATCAGTACCCCATTCCTGTTTTCTCCCGATATCCTTTGATTCCGTTAGCCCTAAGAGCTATATCAAACTCTCTCTTGATAACATCCAGTGAATTGGCCTTCACTGCCTTCTATGGCAGAGAATTCCACAGATTCATAACTCTCTGGGAGAAAAGGTTTTTCCTCATCTCTGTCCTAAATGGCCAACCCCTTATTCTTAAATTGTGACCCCTGGTTCTGGACTCCCCAACATCGGGAACATTTTTTCTGCCTCTAGCCTGCCCAATCCCTTAAAATGTTTATGTTTCTATAAGATCCCATTTCAAGTCAAGAGAGTTTATTGTCATGTGTCCCAGATAGGACAATGAAATTCTTGCTTGCTGCAGCACAACAGAATATTGTAAGCAAAAATACAGAACAGTTCAGTTCAATATACACATAAATAAGCAGATAAAGTGAAATAGGTTGTTCCAGTTCAGAGTCTGTTTGTTGGCGAGTTTAATAGCCTGATGGCTGTGGGGAAGAAGCTGTTCCTGAACCTGGATGTAACAGATTGCAGGCTCCTGTACCTTCTGCCCGATGGTAGCGGAGAGATGAGTGCGTAGCCAGGATGGTGTGGGTCCTTGATGATGTTGGCTGCCTTTTTGAGGCAGCGACTGAGATAATTCCCTTCGATGGTGGGGAGGTCAGAGCCGATGATGGACTGGGCAGTGGTTACAACCTTCTGCATCCTTTTCCGCTCCTGGACGCTCAGGTTGACGAACCAAGCCACGATACAACCAGTCAGCATGCTCTCTACTGTGCACCTGTAGAAGTTCGAGAGAGTCCTCTTTGACATACCCGTTAATTCCTACTCTTTGCATCCTGTCTGCCAACTAGTTCTCTACCCCCAAAAGCATGTGCTTTGATTTTGCACTGATCTCTTGTGTGGGACCTTCTCAAAGGCTTTTTGAAAGTCCAGATACACCACATTCCAAATGCATTGCTATTGCATCTTTAATAATTGACAAGCATCTTCCCCACTACCAATGTGAGGCTAACTGTTTATAATTCCCTGCTTTCTCTCTCTCTCCCTCCTTTCTTCAAAAGTCGGGTTACATTAGCTACCCTCCAGTCCACAGAAACTGATCTAGAGTCTATAGAACATTGGAAAATGATCACCAATCCATCCACGATTTCTAGGGTCACCTGCTTGAGTACTCTGGGATTAAGACCATCATGCCCTGAGGATTTATCAGCCTTCAGTCCCAACAGTTTACCGAACACCATTTCCTGACTAATGTGGATTTCCTTCAGTTCCTCCGTCATGCTAGATCCTCGGTCGAGTATTCCCAGGAGATTCCTTAGTGACTACAGAACCAAAGTACTTGTTTAACTGATTTGCCATTTCCTTGTTTCCCATAATAAATTCACCTGTTTATGATTGCAAGGGACCCACATTTGTCTTCACTAATCTTTTCCTCTTCACATATCTGTAGAGGCTTTTACAGTCAGTTTTTATATTCTTTTTTTCATGCAAGCTTTCTTTCTTGCTCTATTTTCTCCCTCTTAATTAACCCCTTTGTCTTTCCCTGGTCAATTTATATGCCTCTTCCTTGGATTTAACACTATCCCTAATTTCTCTCGTTAGCCAAGGTTGAGCCGCCTTCCCTGTTTTATTTTTACGCCAGACAGGGATGAACAATTGTTGTCATTCATCCATGAGATCTTTAAATCTTTGCCATTGCATATCCACCGTCAACCCTTTAAGTATCATTTGCCAGTCTATCCCAGCCAATTCCCGTCTCATGCTATCAAAGTTACCTTTCTTTAAGTTCAGGACCCTTGTCTCTGAATTAACCGTGTCACTCTCCATCGAGAATGGTTCTCATCGTTGGCTGAGGGGAAGGTGTCAACGAGGCATTCAAACAATAAAGCTGTGTTTGACCTCACTGACAAGGGACATAAAGGTTAGTACTGTATGGGACTGGGGGCAGTTAAAGTGTTCAGCAACCCGGATATTGAATAGGCCTAGGCAAACTGACCGAAAGTGGTCTGCGAAACGATCGCCGAGTCAGTTTTCCCTGGCTGAGATGTGAAGGATCAGGAAAACATTTTCTGAATTCAGGGTAAGCTGTTGAGTGCAGAGAATGGAGGAAATGTATCAATTCATTTTGTGAAGAACCTTTGGAAACGCTGGAGAACTGAGAAGAAGAACAGCAGTTGTGGTCATTCACAACAGGAAGCTGCAGATTTCCAGATATTAAGGGAATCAAAGGATAAAGGTGGCGTGTTGGGAAATGGTGCTCAGGTAGAAACTCAGCCACATACTCTACGAATGCTAAAGCAGCCTCAGCATCCAGAGGACCAGTCCCTGTTCTTTGTCTTATGGTTTGAACAGGTCTGGGACACTATGATGACTTTATAAACAGTGACAATAACATTTTCTATGCCAATGAGGATGAAGATAATGCAGAAGTTTCAGGTTCTGCAAAAAGGAGAATGTGTTATGTTAAATGTTTGGTTCTCATTTTTACCTGGCTGCAGTTCAGGTCTCCCGAAAGTGCAAACATTCGCAGTAACAACAAAAATAGGAACCACCTTCCCAGTCCCTTACGCGCACGGAGGCTGCCTCTGTGCATATTACGCTGTCTAAACAGAAGCCTATCTGCCCTTCATTATGCACTCATACTCACTGCCACACCCCTCAATAGCTGGAAGAGTGTTCAGCAGGTCAGGCAACAACTCCGGAGAACATGGATAGGTGACGTTTTAGGACAGGACCCTTCTTCATACATTGCGGTGTGGGGGGCGGGGAAGAAAGCTGGTAAAGAGGAGCTGGCACGTCATTGTTACGTATTACTGGCCAGCCTCTGTCTTGCCTCTACTCTTGGAAAGATGTCTATGTATCTTGAACTGATGCACAAGAGTCCTGAGAATTATATTGTTTCTTCGCCTGTGCTATATCCATTGTACTCGAGTTTTACTTGATGTATGGCGGCACAGCATGGTATGGTACAGCATGGTAAACTAGACTTTTCACTGTACCTCAGTATACATGACAATAAAGCTTCCCTCTCCACACAAAGCCCTTCCTCACCCCTCTCCAGCGCCCACCTTCCCCAGTGCTCTCCCTCCCGCAGTGCCCCCTCCCCCAATGCTCTCCCTCTCCCAGTGCTCTCTCCCCCAGTGCTCCCTCTCTTCCAGTGCCCCCTCCCCCAGTGCTCCCTCCCCCAGTGCTCCCCTCCCCCAGTGCTCTCCCCCCCCAGTGCCCCCTCCCCCAGTGCCCCCCTCCCCCCCCCCCTCCCCCCCCCAGTGCCCCCCCTCCCCCAGTGCTCCCCTCCCCCAGTGCCCCCTCCCCCCCAGTGCTCCCCCTCCCCCAGTGTTCCCCTCTCCCCCAGTGCCCCCCCCTCCCCCCATTGCTCCCCTCCCCCAGTGCCCCCCCTCCCCCAGTGCCCCCTCCCCCAGTGCCCCCTCCCCCAGTGCCCCCTCCCTCCAGTGCCCTCCTGCCCCCTCCTCCAGTGCTTCCCCCTCCCCCAGTGCCCCCCCCCCCCCTCCCCCAGTGCTCCCCCCTCCCCCAGTGCCCCCTCCCCCAGTGCCCCCCCTCCTCCAGTGCCCCCTCCTCCAGTGCTTCCCCCTCCCCCAGTGCCCCCTCCCCCAGTGCCCCCCTCCCCCAGTGCCCCCCTCCTCCAGTGCCCCCCTCCTCCAGTGCTGCCCCCTCCCCCAGTGCCCCCCCCCCAGTGCCCCCTCCCCCAGTGCCCCCTCCCCCCCAGTGCCCCCCCTCCCCCAGTGCCCCCCTCCCCCAGTGCTCCCCTCTCCCCCAGTGCTCCCCCTCCCCCAGCTGCCCCCCCTCCCCCAGTGCTCCCCCTCCTCCAGTGCTCCCCCCTCCCCCAGTGCTCCCCCTCCCCCAGTGCTCCCCCTCCTCCAGTGCTCCCCCCTCCCCCAGTGCTCCCCCTCCCCCAGTGCCCCCCTCTCCCCCAGTGCTCCCCTCCCCCAGTGCTCCCCCCTCTCCCCCAGTGCTCCCCCTCCTCCAGTGCTCTCCCCTCCCCCAGTGCTCTCCCTCCCCCAGTGCTCCCACTCCCCCCAGTGCTCCCCTCTCCCAGTGCTCCCTCCCCCAGTGCTCCCTCTCCCAGTGCTCCCCCTCCCCCAGTGCTCCCTCTCCCAGTGCTCCCTCCCCCAGTGCTCCCTCTCCCAGTGCTCCCTTCCCCAGTGCTCCCCCTCCCCCAGTGCCCTCTCCCCCCCCAGTGCCCCCCTCCCCCAGTGCCCTCTCCCCCAGTGCCCTCTCCTCCAGTGCCCCCCTCCCTCCAGTGCCCCCTCTCCCCCAGTGCTCCCTCTCCCCCAGTGCTCCCCCCCAGTGCCCCTCTCCCCCAGTGCCCCCCCTCCCCCAGTGCTCCCCCTCCCCCAGTGCCCCCTCCCCCAGTGCTCCCCCTTCCCCAGTGCCCCCTTCCCCAGTGCCCCTTCCCCAGTGCTCCCCCTCCCCCAGTGCTCCCCCTCTCTCCCAGTGCTTCCCCCTCCCCCAGTGCTCCCCTCTCCCAGTGCTCCCCCTTCCCCCCCCCCCTTCCCCAGTGCCCCTTCCCCCAGTGCTCCCCCTCCCCCAGTGCTCCCCCTTCCCCAGTGCTCCCCCCCTCTCCCAGTGCTCCCCTCTCCCCCCAGTGCCCCCTCCCCCCCCCCCATGCTCCCCCTTCCCCAGTGCCCCTTCCCCAGTGCCCCTTCCCCAGTGCTCCCCCTCTCCCCCAGTGCTCCCCCTCCCCCAGTGCTCCCTCTCCCTCCAGTGCTCCCCCTCCCCCAGTGCTCCCTCTCCCCAGTGCCCCCTCCCCCCAGTGCTCCCTCTCCCAGTGCTCCCCCTCCCCCCAGTGCTCCCTCTCCCAGTGCTCCCCCTCTCCCCCATGCTTCTGCCCTCCCCCAGTGCCCCCCCCCCAGTGCTCCCTCTCCCAGTGCTCCCCCTCCCCCAGTGCTCCCTCTCCCCATGCTCCCCCTTGCTCCCCCCCCAGTGCTCCCTCTCCCCCAGTGCTCCCTCCCCCAGTGCCCCCACTCCCCCAGTGCCCCCTTCCCCAGTGCTCCCCCTTCCCCAGTGCTCCCCCCTTCCCCAGTGCTCCCCCCCAGTGCCCCCTCTCCCCCAGTGCTCCCCCTTCCCCAGTGCTCCCCCCTTCCCCCGTGCTCCCCCTTCCCCCCCCTCCCCCCAGTGCTCCCCCTCCCCCAGTGCCCCTTCCCCAGTGCCCCCCCCCAGTGCCCCTTCCCCAGTGCCCACTCCCCCAGTGCTTCCCCCCCCCTCCCCCCCCCCCCATCCCCCCTTCCCCCAGTGCTCCCCCTCCCCCAGTGCTCCCTCTTCCCCCAGTGCCCCCTTCCCCCAGTGCCCCCCTCTCCCCCAGTGCCCCCCTCCCCCCAGTGCTCCCCCTCCCCCAGTGCTCCCCTCTCTCCCAGTGCTCCCCTCTCCCTCCCCCCTTGCCCCCCCTCCCCCAGTGCTCCCTCTCCCCCAGTGCTCCCTCCTCCCCAGTGCCCCCCCTCCCCCAGTGCCCCCCTCCCCCAGTGCTCCCCCCTCCCCCAGTGCTTGCTCCCCCTCTCCCCAGTGCTCCCCCTCTCCCAGTGCCCCCTCCCCCAGTGCTCCCCCTTCCCCAGTGCTCCCCCCTCCCCCAGTGCTCCCCTCTCCCCCCCAGTGCTCCCCCTTCCCCCCAGTGCCCCCTCCCCCAGTGCCCCCCTCCCCCAGTGCCCCTTCCCCAGTGCTCCCCTCTCCCAGTGCTCCCTCTCCCCCAGTGCTCCCCCTCCCCCAGTGCTCCCTCTCCCAGTGCCCCCTTCCCCAGTGCTCCCCCTTCCCCAGTGCTCCCCCTCCCCCAGTGCTCCCCCCCAGTCCCCCTCCCCCAGTGCCCCCCCCTCCCCCATGTCCCCACCAGTCCCCCCTCCCCCAGTGCCCCTTTCCCCAGTGCCCCCCCCTCCCCCAGTGCCCCTTCCCCCAGTGCCCCTCTCCCCAGTGCTCCCCCCCTCTCCCCAGTGCTCCCCCTCCCCCAGTGCTCCCCCCTCCCCCAGTGCTCCCCCTCCCCCAGTGCTCCCTCCCCCCCCAGTGGTTCCCTCCCCCAGTGCTCCCTCTCCTCCAGTGCCCCCTTCCCCAGTGCTCCCCCTCCCCCAGTGCCCCCCTCCCCCAGTTGCTCCCTCTCCCCCCAGTGCTTCCCTCTCCCCCAGTGCTCCCCATTCCCCCGTGCCCCCTCCCCAGTGCCCCCCTCCCCCAGTGCCTCCCCTCCCCCTTCCCCCCCAGTGCCCCCCCTCCCCCAGTGCCCCCCCCCCAGTGCCCCCTCCCCCCAGTGCTTTGCCCCCCCTCCCCCAGTGCCCCCTTCCCCAGTGCCCCTCCCCCCAGTGCTCCCCCTTCCCCAGTGCTCTCCCTCCCCCAGTGCCCCCCTCCCCCAGTGCTCCCCCTCCCCCAGTGCTCCCTCCCCCCCCCCAGTGCTCCCCCCTCCCCCAGTGCCCCCTCCCCCAGTGCTCCCCCTCCCCCAGTGCTCCCCCTTCCCCCAGTGCTCCCCCTCCCCCAGTGCCCCCCCTCCCCCAGTGCTCCCCCTTCCCCAGTGCTCCCCCCTCCCCCAGTGCTCCCCCTCCCCCAGTGCCCCCCCCCCCCCCCCCCTCCCCCAGTGCTTCCCCCCTCCCCCAGTGCTCCCCTCCCCCAGTGCCCCCTCTCCCCCAGTGCTCCCCCCCTCCCCCAGTGCCCCCCTCTCCCCCCCAGTGCCCCTCCCCCAGTGCTCCCCCTCCCCCCAGTGCCCCCCCTCCCCCCCCCTGTGCCCCCCTCCCCCAGTGCTCCCCCTCCCCCCAGTGCTCCCCCCTCCCCCAGTGCCCCCCCTCCCCCCAGTGCTCCCCCTTCCCCCCCAGTGCTCCCCTCTCCCCCCAGTGCTCCCCCAGTCTCCCCCTCCCCAGTGCCCCCTCCCCCCAGTGCTCCCCCTCCCCCCAGTGCCCCCCCTCCCCCAGTGCTCCCCTCCCCCCAGTGCCCCCCTCCCCCAGTGCTCCCCCCCCTTCCCCAGTGCTCCCTCTCCCCCAGTGCCCAGTCCCCCCTCCCCCAGTGCCCCCCTCCCCCCAGTGCCCCCCTCCCCCCCCTCCTCCAGTGCTTCCCCTCCCCCAGTGCCCCCCCTCCCCCCCTCCCCAGTGCCAGTGCCCCCTCCCCCAGTGCTCCCCCCCCCCCCCAGTGCTCCCCCTCCCCCAGTGCCCCCTCCCCAGTGGCCCCCTCCCCCAGTGCTCCCCCTCCCCCAGTGCCCCCTCCCCCAGTGCTGCTCCCCCTCCCCCCCAGTGCTCCCCCTCCCCCAGTGCCCCCCTCCCCCCCAGTGCTCCCCCTCCCCCAGTGCTTCCCCTCCCCCAGTGCTCCCCCTCCCCCAGTGCTCCCCCTCCCCCAGTGCCCCCTCCCCCAGTGCTCCCCCCCTCCCCCAGTGCTCCCCCTCCCCCAGTGCTCCCCCTCCCCCCAGTGCTCCCCCTCCCCCAGTGCCCCCCCCCCCAGTGCTCCCCCCTTCCCCAGTGCTCCCCCTCCCCCAGTGCCCCCTCCCCCCAGTGCCCCCCTCCCCCCAGTGCCCCCCCTCCCCCAGTGCTTCCCCCCCCCCCCAGTGCCCCCCTCCCCCAGTGCTCCCCCTCCCCCAGTGCTCCCCCTCCCCCAGTGCCCCCCTCCCCCCAGTGCTCCCCCTCCCCCAGTGCTCCCCCCCCCCCCAGTGCCCCCTCCCCCAGTGCCCCCCAGTGCCCTCCCGACGCTGGGCCCGGAAACGCTGCTCCCCTGTTTACCTCGCAGCCGATTGGCTCGCGCGCAGGTAAATAAAGTGACGCGCGCCCGCTTCCGCATTTTTATCAATGGGATTAAATGTAACGTCCGGCCCCGGGGGCGAGAGACTGGTCCCATCTCCCCCTCCCCCTCCCCCTCCCCCTCCCCCTCCCCCTCCCCCTTCCCCCTTCCCCCCTGGCCCCAGTCCCCCACCATCCCCCCCCCCCTCCCCCTGGCCTCCAGTCCCAGCCCCAGTCCCCCCCCTCCCCCAGTCCCACCCCAAAGGTCTTGGCCCCTCCCACAACAAAGGCCTCCGATCCCCCCCCCTCGGGGCGGGGCCTGTGCCCGTCACCAGTAGGCGGACGGACAGCGGGCGTCCAGCCTGAGCCCAGCGCCCGCGGTGCCACTCACCGTGACGCAGAAACGCCCCGCCTCCATTGGTCCCGCCTCCTGACAGATGGCGCCAATCGGAGCCCGGATCTGCCCTCATGCTGGGCACTGATTGACCGGCCGCGGTGCCACTCACCGTGACGCAAAAGCCCCGCCCGGCACAAGTCCCGCCCTCGGCCCAATCGGTGCCCGGGTCTTCCCGCTGATTGGGCGGACGGGACGTCAATCGCAATTGCTCGGCGGCCCCTGATTGGATGGGACAGGGAGTGGGCGGGACTTATGGGGGTGCGCGTCAGATCGCCCCGCCCCCCTGTGCCGCCGTTAGACAGTCGGCGCTCGAGCGGCCGATCGGCTCCGTCCGCCCGCTCGCGGCGCGGCCCTTTAAACCTCCGCACACGCAGCTCCTCCTCTCAGGACGCAGCAGCGGCGGCGGCGCCGCACATGGTGGTGTTGTTGCTGCTGCTATTGCCGCCCCCGCCCCCCCGCACTCGGCCCAGTCCCCGCCCCAGCCCAGAGTTCGTGCCGAGGAAGCGCCGAGGTAACGGTGGCGAGTGGCCGAAGATGGCGGCGGCGCCCAGGAATCCACGTAGCAACGTTAAGAAGGGTCGGATCCTGGGCATCATCGACGCCATCCAGGACGCGGTGGGGCCGCCGAAGCAGGCGGCCGACAAGCGCATGGTGGAGAAGACGTGGAAGCTGATGGACAAGGTGGTGCGGCTGTGCCAGAACTCCAAGCTGCAGCTGAAGAACAGCCCGCCGTACATCCTCGACATCCTGCCCGACACCTACCAGCACCTCCGCCTCGTCCTCTCCAAGTACGAGGACCGCATGCACGTCTTGAGCGAGAACGAGTACTTCAAGATCTACATCGACAGCCTGATGAAGAAGTCCAAGCGCGCCATCCGCCTCTTCAAGGAGGGCAAGGAGAGGATGTATGAGGAGCAGTCCCAGGATAGGTAAATTATATCATTCACCCGGGCAGCTGCCAGCCTCCTCCGTCAGTCAACCCCCTTTTTCCATCTCACTTCTTCCCTTACAATCACTCTGAAGAAGGGTCCCGACCCGAAACATCACCCATCCTCTTTCTCCACTGACCGACCAAGTTACTCCAGCACTCTGTGACCATTTGTGTATTAACCATCATTTGTCTGCAGTTCTTTGTCTCCAGGCATCCCCCACCCCCTGTCCACAGCAGCCTGTGGTCTGACCTCGGCGCACACAGTGCTGGCGAAACGTGCGGGTTCAAGCAACTGCAGGCGCTGGGACCCTGAGCAAAACACAAAGTGCTGGAGGATCTCAGCAAGTCAGGCAGCATGTGTGGAGAACATGGATGGGTGATGTTTCATGTCTGGACCCTTATTCAATCTGTCCATTCCTTCCGCAGATGCTACTCAGACCCGCGGAGTTCCTCCAGTACTTTGTGCCTTGCTCAAGATCCCAGCATCTACAGTTCCTTGTATCTGTTCTGAGCCGCTGTTTCTCAGCGGCGAACAGATAGTGAAGAGTGCTGACAGACATACATAGATTCATGTTTCATTGCTGACATTGCTCTATTAACAAGTTCTGATTTTGACTAAAGTTTATGAAAATATTCTGTGGACTCTTCTGTGGACTCTTTCTCTCTATTTTATTCTTAATAAATTGCATTAATATTATTCCGATCGAGTTATTGGGATGCATAGCAGAAAACAGTGTGATCGTCATTAGAATTGTTTTCAGTAAATTGAAATCTGTTCCAAGAATGAATGAATTCAGTCAACTGAGCAAGATATCGACATCTGGCAAACATTTTACCTCTTATCCATCAGTTTTGGAAACGGTATAAATGAAGAAAAAATGTAGTGACTGTCGAATTTCCCGGTTATCAGCTGTAGTTGTCGATGTCTTAGCGTCACCGTTGTTTGGCGTCAGAGCACGACAAGAGTTAGTGGCCCTTGTTGAAGCGGACTACTGCTGGCACAGAATCGCTTTAGCCCACTCTTTAAAATAAATAAATAATAATGATCTTATGAAATAGCTCTTCCGGGAATGATTTTTATCTGCGCTCCTGGGCTGTGTTGTCTGATAAATTGCGTCTGTAGCTTGATTACATCCAAACTTAAATTAGACCAGATTTTTATTCTGGTCAATTTAGTTAACAGATCGACTGCTTCGCTCGTGTGATTGGGTTTAGTAATTGCGTTTACATCGCTTCCCAAATAAAATCTGGTGGAAATATTGGGTGTTAATCTCATCGGTAACACGTTTAGGGGAAAATGCAGTATAGACCACAGGTTTAACGATGTTTGAATAAACCATGGTCAAATGTTGCCTTATTCAACTGAGACAGTCAAAAGAGCTAAACAATTGCATGACTTTTTTTAATGGGGAATTCTCCCAGTGCCTGTTAGTCAAGTAATACCACTGAAATACATTTAAACTTTCGCTCTGAATGTTTGCGTGATCGTTTGCACAAAGGACGGCTGCATTTGGCCAAAGGATCACTTCAAAAGTCAAACGCACTGTAGTAATCTATTATTTAATCAGCAAATCCATTTTGTTAATTTGAGAAAGCCATTTTCAAAGCAGAATGCCACTAAAGTTGAAATAGGTGAAATAGATGAAGATTTGGTGGCAATTTGACACAATGTTAAGCTTTACGTAATATGTAAACTGTAAGGGAAGAGTTTTGGAGGAAGCAGGGAATTTAATAATGGTCGTGACAGGCAACCCCTGGCCACCTCTCACGACCATACAGGCGACCTCCTGGCGACATGCCCCCTGGGGTGACACCTGCGGCATGTCGCTTAGAAACATAGAAATTAGGTGCAGGAGTAGGCCATTCGGCCCTTCGAGCCTGCACCGCCATTCAATATGATCATGGCTGATCATCCAACTCAGTATCCCGTACCTGCCTTCTCTCTATACCCTCTGATCCCCTTAGCCACAAGGGCCACATCTAACTCCCTCTTAAATATAGCCAATGAACTGGCCTCAACTACCCTCTGTGGCAGAGAGTTCCACAGATTCACCACTCTGTGTGAAAAAAAGTTTTTCTCATCTCGGTTTTAAAGGATTTCCCCCTTATCCTTAAACTGTGACCCCTTGTCCTGGACTTCCCCAACATCGGGAACAATCTTCCTGCATCTAGCCTGTCCAACCCCTTAAGAATTTTGTAAGTTTCTATAAGATCCCCTCTCAATCTCTTAAATTCTAGAGAGCATAAACCAAGTCTATCCAGTCTTTCTTCATAAGACAGTCCTGACATCCCAGGAATCAGTCTGGTGAACCTTCTCTGCACTCCCTCTGTGGCAATAATGTCCTTCCTCAGATTTGGAGACCAAAACTGTACGCAAGACCCTGTACAACTGCAGTAGAACTTCCCTTCCTGCTTGCATGGTCATGAGAGGTCTCTTAGTCACCCAAAGAGTCGTAGCGTCTTTCTGGTCGCCGCTGAATTTTCACCATGTTGAACATTTTTGCCGACCTATGACGGGTGCCGGCAGTTGCTGAAAAGGTCGCATAAGTGGAGACTGGCTCTGCCATGCCACATTTTGTCATGATCATTAAAGGAATCCTATACGAGTTTCATGTACAATGCCCTCCATAATGTTTGGGACAGACCCAACATTTACTTATTTGCCCCTGTGCTCCATAATTTGAGATTTGTAATAAAAAAAATTACATGTGGTTAAAGTGCACATTTTAATAAAGGCCATTTTTATGCATTTTGGTTTCACCATGTAGAAATTACAGCGGACTTTATATACATAGACCTCTTTCCCCCCCCCCCCCCCCCCCCCCCCCCCCCCCCCCCCCCATTTCAGGGCATTGTAATTTTTGGGACACAGCAATGTCATGTAAATGAAAGTAGTCATGTTTAATATTTTGTTGTAAATCCTTAGCATGCAATGACTGCTTGAAGTCTGTGATTCATGGCCATCACCAGTAGCTGGGTGTCTTCTCTGGTGATGCTCTGCCAGGCCTGTATTGCAGCCAACTTTAGCTTATGCTTATTTTGGGGGCTAGTCCCCTTCAGTTTTCCCTTCAGCATATAAAAGGCATGCTCAATTGAGTTCAGAACGAGTGATTCATTTGGCCACTCAAGAATGGAACATTTTTTAGCATTGAAAAACTCATTTGTTGCTTTAACAGTATGTTTGGGGTCATTGTCTTGCTGTAGAATGAAATGCCGGCAATTAATTTTGAGGCATTTGTTTGAAGTTGATCAGATAGGATGTGTCTATACACTTCAGAATTCATTATGCTATCATCAGCAGTTGTATCATCAATGAAGATAGTGAGCCAGTACCTTAAGCAGCCATACATGCCCAGGCCATAATACCCCCACCACTGTTTCACGGATGAGGTGGTACGCTTTGGATCTTATGCAGTTCCTTCTCTCCTCCATACTTTGCTCTTGCCATCACTCTGATATAAGTTCATCTTTGTCTCATCTGTTCACAAAACCTTTTTTCCAGAACTGTGGTTGCTCTTTTAAGTACTTCTTGGCAAACTAACCCGGCTATCCCATTTTTGCAGCTAACTAGTGGTTTGCATCTTGCAGTGCAGCCTCTGTATTTCTGTTCATGAAGTCTTATGCAGACAGTAGTCATTGACAAATCCACACCTGACTCCTGAAGAGTGTTTCTGATCTGTAGGACAGGTGTTTGGGGATTTTTCTTTATTTTAGACAGAATTCTTCTGTCATCAGCTGTGGAGGTCTTCCTTGGCCTGTTAGTCCCTTTGCAATTAGTAAGCTCACCAATGCTCTCTTTCTTAATGATGTTCCATACAGTTGATTTTGGTATGGCTAAGGTTTGGCTGATGTCTCTAACAGTTTTATTCTTGTTTCTCAGTCTCATAATGGCTTCTTTGACTTTCATTAGCACAACTTTTGTTCTCGTGTTGATAAACACCAATAAAAGTTTCCAAAGGTGATGGCAAGACTGGAGGAAAGACTAGGTGTGTGAGCTCTCTTATACCTGCATTAAGGAGGCAATTAAACGCACCTGGACAATTACAAAGACCTATGAAGCCATGTGTCCCAAACATTATGGTGCCCTGAGATGGGGGGAACTATGTATAAACACTGCTGTAATTTCCACACGGTGAAACCAAAATGCATAAAAATACCCTTTAATAAAATCTGACTGCACTTTAACCACATGTGATTTTTTTTTTAAATATCATAACTGTCAAATTGTGCAGTACAGAGGCAAATAAATAAATGATGTGTCTTTGTCCCAAACATTATGGAAGGCACTGTATGTGCTTACGTATAAACTAGTTATTCCCAAATAAGGGAAAAGAAACAAGGCCAAGGCATTTCCTGCCTTTATTTCATACCTGGATGTCTCGCCACTCTGTTGGGAATAAAAGATAGGTGGTGGAAACGGGAAATTAAACATTTTTATTGTGTCTTTTTCAAAAAATAGTTCGAGGAAGAAATAGTTCTAATAAAAATTTGTCAGAGAAAATAATGACAATTGTTGGAAAATTATAACTATAATTAACATAAGCATTGCAAATAAAACAATTGTTAGCAATGATGCATCACTTCTTATTTCCTCTTTGGATACGCTCAAAGATAGATTTGAATACAGGAAGGAGGAAATGCACAATGTAAGCAAACAATCTAAAATAAGCCTCTTTGGTAGTCTTTGTTGTAGAATGTGGGATGGTGGGGGTTGGGCAAATGAAAGAAAAGAAAGAACTAGCATGTTTTATCTTTGTATTTTCTGAAGAAAAGTATGGTTTCAAACTTGTTGATAAGCCATGAAATTGCAAGTAGAATTATTAAAATAAAGCAAATGTAATGCATTCCAGATAGAGTCCACTTTTGTTTTACCCGCAGTGTGGCCCCAAGAAAAGGATGTTATTACCAAGTGGATGTAGTCATTATGAGCTGTTCTGCTGATAGTCAGATGTGAATTGCCCAAAAGAAATGCGTCCTCCTGAAGTTTGAATTGTTGGCTTTTGTCTTTCTCAAATGTTTAATGATGACTGCACCAGAAAGTTTGTTTCCAGAAAGTACTTGAGGAAAATGGTTTCCAATCCGCTGTTGTTTTGGGAACCGTGTGATTTTGCATTTTTAAGTGTTTATTTTCCTGTGGAATTTGAAGTATGTTTTGATTAAAAGCAAAACGCTAAATTTTGTGGGCATTAAATGTTGTGGGATGCATCATAACATTCTGCAATAGTTGGGGGGGGGGGGGGGGGTTAGGTATTGGATAAGTATTTGTAGACTTCCTTTACTCAAGCTTCAGGGAATCAGAAGGGTTTTACTAACCTGTGACTCATGCTCTTTAATTCTATACTTGTATTTAATCATTTTAATTCAAATTCCCTGGCTACAAAAGTGGCATTCAACTCGGTGTATCAGGTTTCATTGTCCAGAGTCATGCCTATTGGTCATAAGGCTGTACAGCGTGGTAACAGGCCCATTTTGTCCATACCAACCAAGTTGACATAGTCCATTAGTCTAATTTTCCTACATTTGGTTCTCATCCCTCTGAACCAGTGGTTCCCAACGTGGGGCGTACGCCCCACAGGGGGGCAATTTGATTTTTAAGGGGGGCAATTGAGCACGACTGAGGAGGTCTGGGTCCAAATTTTCAATTTTTATTTTTTTGGATTTTCCATGAGGTAAACATATGTAGTTTATGTTTCAGATGTTATTTTGAGTAAATAATTTTTTGGGGGTAAAAAAGGTCTTTATTGTGTAGTTATTACATAATCACCGCGCCATCGCTCTTCATGCACGTCGCACGAAGCGCGCGAGGTCATGGGAGAACTTTATTTATTGAATTGGATTTAGAAATGCGATTCAAAGAGCTTTTGCTAAGCTGCCCTTATAATATCTATTTCCTCCGTTTTCTCTCAAGGGAAAGCAAGGGGGGGCCATCAGGATTTTAGAGGTGATTAGGTGGGGCATGGCCAAAAAAAGGTTGGGAACCACTGCTCTAAACCCTTCCTATTGATATATATCGGTCCAAAAGTGATGATTATATCCGTTTCTGTAGTGGATAATTTACGGCAATACCTTAACCACTGTGTGATCATACCGCTGGATTGGAAGTGATTGGATAAGGATCTATTTGAGATTCTGCACACGCTGAGCTGATTTCAGTCATTATGTTTGGAGGTCAGACCTTGGCCTGCTGGTAAAAGAGTGGGTCGGAAGGGTCTTCCATGATCACAATGAATGGCGGTGCTTGCTCGAAGGGTTTTGGCCTCCTCCTGCACCTATTTTCTATGTCTTTGTCATGGTGAGATGGGTAAGCTGTCTCGTTTAGGTTTGTTGAAGCAGGCATGATACTGCTTTGCAGAAATAATGTTTGCCTCTTTGAGATGGAGAACTAACAAAATTCAAGTAACTATGCTGAATTGCTACAACAAAAACATCCCCACAATCCAGCCAAGCAAGCTATCCTCCAAACTCCAGAACTGTGTAATGCAGCAAGTCTGCAAAAGATCCAATGTGAGTCTGGTCGGGTGCCACTGTCCCTGGCACTCTGGGTTGCAGCTTGTCCCAAAGGACGATTATTGGAGAGAACAACTACTGCCATTTGCAGAAACAGTTAATGTGGTGCATCTCAAAATGTGTAACATGGAGAAGCACGGTACAGGGACAGACCCTTCAGCCCACAATGTCTGTGCAGAACATGATGCCAAGTTAAACTAATCTCTGCCTATTCATGTGCCTTTTTTAAAAAACATCTTGAGCACCATCATCGTATCTGCCTCCTCCACCACTCATGGCAGTGTGTTCTACAGTAAGCCCCCACCCTGCACATTTCCTTTTAAACTTTGCTCCCTTCTCAACTAAAAGTTAGGCTCTGTTGTCTTTGACAGTTCCACATTGAGAAAAAGACTGAATACCCTTCCTATGCCTTTCTTCACTTTATATACATATGTCGGGTCTCCACCGTGTTACTGATGCTCCTTGGTTGGACAGCTCCTAAATCTTGTTTGGACAATCTTCCCAAAGCTGACCAGTTGGGTATTTCTCAAACCAATGATTAGAGTAATAGTAAATTATTTGTTGAACCCTGCATTGGGGATCTTGTCCGTTTTACATTAAGTGGGGTAAAGAATGTGGCAAATAACAAGAACGCCTTTTATAATTTGATGCACAATACAGGCCTTGAATCATTTATTTAATACGGTTGGAACCAAGTTCCTATCAAGTAACCTATTATCCTGATCAGTTTAGAAACTGTGATGCTTCTTTGTCTTTTGATGCTGAACCAGGAATTTAAATTGTCCCAAGACAGGCACAAAATGCTGGTGTAACTCAGCAGGTCAGGCAGCATCTCTAGAAAAAAGGAACAGCTGAAGATTTATGTCAAAAACCTTCTTTGAAGAAAAGTAATGGGTGATGTTTCAAGCCGAAACGTCGTCTATTCTTTTTCTCCCGAGATGCTGCCAGACATGCTGAGTTACTACGGTATTTTGTGCCTATCTAGTGTAAATCAGCATCTCCAGTTCCTTCCTACACGTAAAAATTGTCCAAGTGATCTGGCCTTTGTGATTTGAGCGTGCACATTTAAGAAATATTGCATTGTTTTATGCAAATACATCTTGCATTCTCCAAGAATTTGTAGCAGAGAATCGAGCTGTGGTACCTCGTCCACATGAGCATTCTCCATAGAATTGTTGGCATAATTTCAAAACTTACAGCTGATATAAAACTTAAATGACTCCATGTGAAGCTGTTCCAGTTCCCCAGACTGGACCAGCTCCAAAACAGGCTCTCCTTTCATTTCAATAGAGAGGAACAAGGTAGGTAGTTAGCATATTGTTAAAATTAATTAACTCTCTTTTGCTTGTGATTCCATTTATTTTAGATCTGGTGTCCAAGATATTTGAGAACTTGTGTTTGCCAGATGTCAGCGTTGTTCGATGTGGTTTAGCCAGCTGTCAAAGCTTGTTCTCACTCCCACCCTTCATCAACACAAAAGGATTACCACCTTCATTTAGTTTAGAGCTATAGCGTGGAAACAGGCCCTTCAGTCCACCAATTCCTCGCTCACCAGCAGTCACCCATACACTAGTTCTTTCTTGCACACTAGGGCCAATTTAGAGAAGCCAATTAACCTACAAACCTGCACGTCTAGGATGTTGGAGGAAACTGAAGTACCCGGAAAAAACCCACACAGTCAAGGAGAATGTTCAAATTCGGATCAGAATAGTACTTTATTTGCCAAGTATGTTTTGCAACATACGAGGAATTTAATTTGCCAAGTCAGTCATACAAATAAAAAGCAACAGATTTCCCAAAACACATTTTAACATGAACATCCACCACAGTGACTCCTACACATTCCACGCTGTGATGGAAGGCAAAATAAAATTCAAGTTCCTTCCCTTTGTTCTCTCGCGGCCAGGGGGCCTCGAGCCCTCTGTTGACGGGACGATCTTGACTCTCGTAGCCGGCGGCGTTCTGGCCCTCCACGTTGAGACGATCAGCTCTTGCATCGGGGGGGATGTCAGCTCCCCCATGCTGGGCGATCAAACCTTGCTGGTTGAACCTTCTGCGTCATTGGAGCTTCCCGACTCGGCCTCTCCCGAGACTGCGAGCTCTTGATGGTAAGGTGCAAAAATCAATCGCATCTCCGGCAAGGTAAGAACTTGAAAAAAGGTTTCCCCTGATCCCCTCCCCCCACATAAGACAAACTGGAGAACATTAAAACAAACTTTTAACAAACACTAAAGATTGGGTGAAAGCCAGTCACCTTGGGTGGAGGCAGATAGTTAAGCCTCGCCAGCGGGGATAGGATAGCTATGATATGATGAGGAAGCGCGATACTTCTAGCCCTGGATACGAGCAATGACCACCAACACATATGAGTTTAAATTTGCGAAGTCAAATTGTCACCACGGTAGTGAAGAACGTTGGTTGTTTTTACTAAATGGGTAACGGCATGGCAGGACATGTGCTAATCGTAAATGACAGGGGTTGAGAAAAAAAGAAGTCATGAAGCACAAGTTATCTGTATATGAACGGAAAGCAGGTCGAGAGCTGCGGAAGCTCGGAAACAATGGTAGGATTGCATACCCTTGAGCGACAAATCGCCGCAGCGTCCGTGTGACTATAGGGTCGCACCAACACAACCCGAATTGATGAGCTCACTGGAAGCGTGGCGGCGTAGCCGTTCTCGGAATTTCTGCTCGAATAAACTCATATGCCGCGGAGAGCGTATTCGAGCTCCGGTGACCGGCAGGCAGACCCACGGGCGCAGGCGGGTGATTTTACGACATCGCGGGCTAACAATCTGAGTACTCGAGGTGGGGTTGGGGGGGGCAGACGGCAGAGCGGGCACAGGGCCGTGGAAGGGGGGTAGACGAGCTCAAGCTCACAAGTTGTGTGATAAGTTTAACACAAGGGGCATTTGTTGGTGGAATTCCCACAGGCGCAGCAAGGACACAAGGGGGGGGGGGGCACAGTGGGGGTCTTGGGGCATTAGCTGCTAGTTGGTGCGTGGGGGGGGGAGCCAGTGGTATGGGAGGGACGGGACTACGTAGGGGCAAAAAAAGCAAACAACCAAAAGGAAAAACGAGAAAGATAGCTCGACATCACAACTCTGAGTATGGCTTAACACGAGTAGGGCGCGGTACGGCGGGTGCACCCATCAAAGCCCTGTACACCAACACAAAAGCATGAGTAATCCTTGATCGGTTAACGAAACAACACGATACGCAGGAGACAAGGCAGGCGAAACTTCCCGGAATTATAAAAGGCACACAATAGGCGGTAAAAGAGAAACCAAGCAAGGTTGTAATACAAGGACATGTCAAAACGAGGGGCAAAACTACCGAGACGTCCATGGCGCTGTGTCAAGCTGAGTTGAGTAGACAGAAAAGGGGAACATGGTACATTCCGAGACTAATAAAGGTGGCAAAAGATTGACGCGCTACCTCCATAGCCAGGCGTAACGAGCCGCTTTGATCTCGTGTGTCACAGGTGCTTACAAGCAAAGGCAAAAAAAAAACAAAGCGACAGAGACACGCAGAGAGAAAAGAAATGAGCCGCAAAACAGACTAGTTCCAGACGAACAGTCGTGTAGACGTAGGAAGGCAGGGACCCCGAAAACCACTAAATTTGCGAAGAACGGGATAATAGGGTAGGGAAGGGACCTGGGCACGGCTCCAGTCACGGCGAACGAATCAGAATCACCAAATGACAAGGAAGCGTGTCTGTTGCACCACACCACATAGAGGTTTCCGAAAGCTAGATAGGCGAGAAATATTGCAAAGAGGGTAATATGGCTGCTGTGGTAAACAAAAAGGAGGGGAACAAAAGCTGTTGCGTGTGAATCTAAAGATGGTTTATAATAATTTAATTGAAAAACTAGTTATAGTGCGCTGGGTTAACAAAAATATGAGTTGAAGTTTGCTGGGGGTGAGGGGGTCGTGCTTGCTCTTGCGTTTGGGAATATGGGATTTTTTAAATTCTGATCAGTTTTGTTCTCATGATCCCCTATAAACATAGCAATTGCGTGCAGAGACCACATCAAAAAGAAAAATGGCGCGCATCTGATTAGCCATCGAACCACCCGGCACTAGGCTGATACTCCCCACGGGACCGCCCGTCAGAACGGCCTGCCGGCGGGGCCAGTCAATATGATCAGTGGCTGATCATGGCGCAACGCAGGGTATCTCGGTATCTGGCATTCTTCTCATCATACCCTCCTGATCCGCGGTAGTCCATAAGGTCTGACACATCGAAGCGACAAAGATAGGCCAAGTAAGAAGCTGGCACTCAACGACGAAGTGGCTGTGTCTAAGAATCGATGAGGATGGGGCGCCGCCAAGTACATAAAGCAGTCGAGGCACCAGGAGATTCCACCCCACTACCATCGGGATGGGTGAAAAAATGAGTGGCAAAGGGTGGGGGGCCGGCGGGGAGCTAACGTGGAAGAGGGGGGGGGGTGGAGCGGACACGCGCGGGAGGCTAGGAGGGCCAGAAACGCGAAGAAAAAAAAAACAAGAGAGGGGGGGGAAGGAAAAGAAAGGGTAAGGAAACGAAAAAAAAAAAAAGGAATAGACCGGCCTTTACTCGCGCCGGTATGGCGGTGTAAGAATAGTTGTAGCAGACTCATCACGTATATCAGGTGGCTAGAGCGGTGCGGACATGTACAGAACACGCGAAGGTAGGCGAAGCACGCCATACGACCGAGACCTACCGCATAGACTGGTTCTAATCTGTACACAGCATTGACCCATTGACAAAATAAAGTGAAGTCCGGACACAGGAGGACGGGCCGGAAGGAGGTCAGACAAGAATTGGAAAAGGGAGCGGAGGAGGAGAAGGATGTAAACAAAAGGCATTTTAAACCAAAAGTGTCAGGGGAAGGACAATTTTGAGTTACACCAATCATAAACTGGAGCTGAAATACAACGCAAAAAATCCCATAGTTTCCAATGATAATCACGAAGAAAGGGCTAGAGTTGTACGACTATGGTGGCTGGTTTTAGATGTAAGGATGAGACACTCGAATGGCGAACCGCCAATCAACACACCGCTCAGCCGCGCATGGAGAGACAAAGAGGATCCAGCATACTTCGACTATGAATAGACACGCAGCAAAGGTGTAAGCAGCCGAACACTCCGGCAACTAGGTGTCAAGCCCTTATGCGCACCGCCCGCTCCTGTGCGGCAGGCCAACGAAACTCGCAAGTGAGAAAAGGGTGGGCGGCAGTTAATCCTGACAGATACGCCTCCCGGTTTCTGCTGTAGTTCGGGGGCAGATTCCCGTCACAATCGTTCTCGATGATTGGCCACAAGCCAAGATTTCAGCAAAGGGCGGGCTAGCAAAGTATCAAGACGCCGCAAAAGCCGCCAGAGACAGGAGGTTGGACAGTTTGCGCTACCACGCTGCACAAACACTAGGGCGAAGGGGCGGCCGGAGCGAGGAAAATCCTAGTCAGCGCGCTAGGTCACAACTTCGACCTACCACGCAGCTCTTGCCAGCACTAACGAGGGCATATGTGTGATCGTAACGGGGACGTAGAAGGAAAGACTAATGGACAAACAACCGAGTGCAACACGGGGAGGCAAAAGGTAAGACCTGAGAGCGGGAAACAAAGAGGAGCGCACAGAGGACAACGAAGAACAATCTGGTGAACACTCCGGCAGCGAAGAAAAAAACTAAAATACGAAAGTCGCACTCCGTCATCCGGGAGCGGCGTCCAAAGAAAGGGCGAGGAAAAGACAAATGAAGAAAGCGTCTGAACGGCAACCAAAAGGGGGAGCAGGCAAGAGGGGGAAAAAGCAGGGAGGCGAACGCGAGACCTGTGCGACAGCTCCCCGGCAGTGACAAGTGTAACCATGCAACGCAAGATGCGCGACAACAGCTACTGTGGGCGAACACAACAAACAGCAGGAGAAAAAAAAAAAAAGCGGGGGACCGAGGTCCCCCGGGGTGTACGTGGGAACAGACCGGGATCGGGCAACAGCAGCAGAGCACACGATACAGACTACCGACAAACTGGAGCCAGAGAAAAGGGGAGGCGACTGTGGTATACACCAACGGCACGTGGATATAAGTCTGACCTCTATGACAGCCGTGCACGAAGTTTGACAAAGGAGAGAAAAGAAAGGAGAAAATCAGTAGCAACATTGTGTGACAATAAAAAGCCCGAACTGCGTCGGTTTCAGAGAAGCAAAGGATCTAATGCCCGCACCCACAGAGCGAGAGGCGTCTAAGACACCATGGGCCGTGAAGACGAGGCGCGACACAGGGATACGTACTGAGCAAGACTTACTCCTATGAAGGACTAAACTCCACAGAGACATGCTGCAAGAGGACGGGCCAAGGGTGGGGAATGGAATATTCAAAGGTATATGTCCTATGCGAAAAGAGCAACAGGTTGGGGCATGAGGGTGTCGCTCTGTGTTTATGAATGAAATTCAGTCCTAGGGTTTCCTTGCCTTGCTAGTGGGTGACAACACGTAGAAACGCTCGAATATGGTCAGCAGCCGAGGAATTGTAAGGGTAAACAGTACTCTAATGGGAGTTCTCTTAGGCAGGCCCGTCCAAACAGTATGTGGCCTGGATATAGGGTGGCAAGTTGAATCAAGAGTTAAAATTGTCTGTTTCAAAGGTAATGTTATGCGGGTTGTCGATGCACGTAGACTGGGGAAAATCAGTTGATGCTGGCCCCAAGAAAGGGAGTTTGTGGAAATGCCTGTGCGGCAATGATTGGATTCATTAGAGCAGCTTGTACTGGAGGCTTGCCACTGGATAAGGCAATTCTTAGATTTTAGTGATTGTGTAATAGAACCGAGATGTGATAAGGGAACTTGAGTGTACAGGAATGGGCCGTAATGATGTAAAGTGACCATAACATGATAACTTTTTAATCTGACAATTTGAGAGGGAGACGGGTACATCGGAATTGTTCATTGTTACAGTTGAAGCAAAGGGGACTATGTAGGCCCATGTTCGAGTAGGAGGGCTATGGCTGAAAGTTAGACTGGAAAGATACTCTGGCTAGGCAGGGGATAGCAGTGTAAGCAACAGATGGCAGTAGGTATTTCTGGGATAATAGCAGAACGTGCAGAAAAAAATAGACAAAAAAATGGAGTGGGTGTGTGTGGTTGGCATGTGCCAAAGAGTTAAGTTAAGCTTTCATGGGAGTTAGGGTGACCATATGGTCTTGATTCAAAGGAAGTCATGAAAGTATAAAATAAAGTAGATAAGTACACACAAGCAAAGATATTTAGGGGCGGGAAGGCCGTAGTGGATCTGGGAGAAACTTTTAAAGAGCAACAGACTATAAGCTAAAAAGGCAATACGGGGTAGTAAAAGATGAGAGTGCACAAGGTAAGCTAGCCGAAGTACTATAAGGAGGATAGGTAAAAGGCTTGTCTTAGGTAATGGCGAGACAAGTTGAACAAGTACCTTTAGGTGCGTCTTCAGCGAAAGAGACACCAAGATCTTGTCCCTGATGTAGCGTAATGGCTGCAGGAAAATCTCTTGGGTGACGGAGGATTCTGAAGGAATTCACCTTAGGGCATAGAAATGTTTTGGGTAGATTGATGGGACGCGAAGGTGATCAAATCTCTCAGGTCTTATGGTCTGCATCCCAGGGTACTTAAGAAAGTAGCTCTTAGAAATCACGGACGAATGAATTGTGATGCATTTCCAATGGTTCTCTGATTGATTCAGGATCTGTGATTGGAAGGGGAGAAAATGTTTTCGGGCATTTTCTAAGAAAGGCGTGCAGAGTATGAAACGGAATTATAGACCGAGTTAGCCTGACCTTGCATATGGTGGTGAAGATGCTGGAGTTCATCATAATAGATATGAATAGGCGCGCAAAGGACCCGAGAGCATCGCCAACAACATTTGGATATCAGTACCGGAGGATCCGGTCGAGTCTGCATGATTTTAGCGAAGGGGGAAATCATGCTTGACCTATATCTGGATTTCTTTAAGATGTTACTACTATGTGAAAACTGGATGCACTTAGGAAGCCCGTGGATGTAGGTGTACCTGGATCTTTCAGACAATCCCCGAAAAAACGTGCATTTGCCTACCTGTCCTCATCATAGGAGAATTAGTTGGAAAATTATTCGTTAGGGGCACCCTCGTATTGGGGATATAAAGAGTACTGGATGCATGGAGAGAAATTGGTTGGGCGCAGACAAAGAGTCGTGGATACGTGTTTCCCTTTTCTCAGAATGGGCAGGTTCGTAATGACTGGGGTATGCGCAAGCTCACGTTGGGCTGGGACCCCTGGCAGCATATTTAACAATCCATACAATCAATGATTTTGGATGAAGGGCAATTATAGGTAAGGGGCATTATGCAAATTTGGGCTAGATGACAGCAAAGCTGGAGTGGGCAGGTGTGAATTCTGTGAGGAGGATGCAGCGCTGACTATCGCAGTGGTGAGGTGGTTAGATGATGGCAGTTAGATGCAGTTTATGAATGTGGTATAAATGAGGCTGTATCTACTTTTGTATTGGTGGCAAGAAGCAGTAGGAAGACTTATAATATGCTGGGAATGTTGTCACGATTGGGTAAAATGGGCAGTAGGCAGCAAAGAGCATCTAGGGGGTCCTTGTCGCATACTTTGGGTTACAAGCATTGCACGCATGAAAATTTAAGGAGCATCAGTGCAGGTACAGCTAGGCAGTGAAGAAAGCTAATGACATGTCTGGCCTTCATAACAAATGGAGTTGAGTAGTGAGGAGTTCTAAGAAGTAGGTCTCTCTCATGGCAGTTGGCAGCGGAGGGCCTGGAGAGACGGCTATGGTGAATGGTATAGTTGGAATTGACATCGTAATGGCCATGTTTGGCATATGCTGCACATCTGAAATAACTAAAAGTACGGGTCTCCTTCGCTTGGCTGGCACTTATGGGGTGCATAGAAGGGCACTAGGAAGAAAGTCAGTTCATAATGATGTGCATACAATTTGTGGAGAGTTGGTATTAGGGCCGCGGGTTTATCACGGCTATTTGTTTACGGTCGCCGTACTGCACTGTTCCTCTTGTTGTTAGCCAGCGCTTTAAGTTGCTGTGCGCTTTAAGGCCACTCCAGTTGACACTAGGGCGTGCTTGTTGTTTAGTTCACAGGTTTTTTCTGCATGCAATGCTTGAAATTTGTTTTGTCTCTTTCTCTTCACTCTAGTATTCAGAATGAAGGTCACCATCATATGAAACATTTAATTCTAATATATCTTGTCGGCTGACAAATATTTAATTGTGATTTCAACTTATACAATATGTTTGGGCCAGTATTTTGATAGTGAAGTGATTGATGTTGATCTGCACAGCGTGAATGAGAATGTAGTTATGTCGGTGGTACTCTGTTTTCCTCCGCATCTGGGTTAGTTGGTATCGTGTGAGCAGTCAGAGGGTGTGGGTCTACTGCACGACAATATTCTTGGGTTAACTGTTGGTTAATGTGCGATTTTCTAACAGTGCTGTAGGGCCACATTGGTTCAGATATGAATTCCTGTGTGATTGTGGATTCCCAGCAATTAAACACTGATGTTTAATTGTTGATTGAAAGCATATATTAAACTGAAATTACTTTGATTTTGATTTTTGTTTTGCTGAGCAGATACATGTGATGGTGATCGATGCATGGTTCTACATAAATTAGTTAGATTCACAATTCAGTTTGGATTCTCTATGTGGTGTCCCAGAGCGTATCTTACTACGGATGTGTCCATTCTAGACATGCTGGTGTAACGACGTGACGGTCGTAAGTATCCGGCCATCAATGCTATCTTGATGATGCCAACTTGTCGCAGTGTCTGTGCGAGTGTCATCTAGAAGGAAAAAGAGGAAAAAGCGTTTGCATCGCATTGCGCGCCAACTAGAGTGTATCGGTTGCCTATGGCGAGGAGCAGTCCGCCTCCTACGCACCATCGCGTTAGTGTATCTCCTATCGCTTTTCCCGATTGCATTAGTGTTCCGGTCCAGCCAGTGCAGTGACGAAGGCCAGCGTACCGTCATTACGCATGCGGGGTACCAGTGCAGATGGCGCTAGCACTAGTGGGCTCTCCCTACGATATTGGCCACCCTGTCCGACTGCATGCGTCGGGGCGTCAGCATCCCATGGCCTCTTCATATGCTGGCTATTTTCTGCCTTTGCAGATATTCTGGCATCACGCTTGTTCATTCATAGATGTATATATAAGCTCTGAGTTGAGGAGCGATGTCAGCTTTGCTATGCAAATTTGCTTGCAGTTTGACTGATAAACAGGAGTTTGACCCTGAGATAAATGTAGGCTCGTTAAATGTCAGTGTCATTCACAATTGTTCATATGTAATCTCCTCATAGTGCGATTGGTCGACGTCTACATGTATTGAAAATAGTAAATGGTTGTGAGCATATAGGAAGCTTAAATGTGAGTTACCGTTTGATGGCCGTGTGTGGAGAGTAAAGAGACTGGAATACCCTATTTAGTTCCGGTGCTTATCTTCGGTTAGTTTTGATTCAACTTCAGTGTTGCTTACTTATTTCAAAGGATCGTCGGCAAAATAATGTGTACTAGTTGGGAGAGAGAGCTAATGTGCATTCTTACAATTACTATTCACTATCTCTATTGCTAACAACAAGATTATAACTGTATATCAAATTAGATTGACACTTTATTAGCATGTTAATGCATCATGTTGCACGTTTTTATGTAGCCATTTTCAATTTGGCTTAATTGTTGCAAGTACAGAAGTAAATAAACTCGATGTTGCAATCGTTGTCAGCAAAGGACAGCCAGAAATGTGCTGATATAAATGATATTAAGTAGTATAAACCTGGAGGGCTGGCATTGAAATATTAACACTTTGCTTTTCCAGTAGAGCTAAGGACTATATATGTTAATTAGTTTGGTTGACGATCCAAGGTTCTATTTGCTCTGGTTGGTTTATGGGCCTCTCCTGTCCCCACAACTTAGGAAGCCTGAGTCCGGAACGCTCTTGGAGAGCTTTGCGCCCTCGCGGCCTAAAGTTTCGTTGTGTGCGGATTCCTGGGTAGTTTTTTTTGTCAGTCTGCGCCCTACCGCTGCTGAATCTCCAGAAAGGCCAAACGCGCAACAAACTGTAAACGTCTTGGTGTGCGGCGCAAATGCTGCATTAGAAACATGTAGAAATTAGGTGGGCAGAGTAGGCGGCTATTAATCGGGTCCCATCTCGAGCCACTGGTGGGACCAACCGCCATTCAATTATGATCATGTTGATCATGCGTCTGACTCAGTATGCCAGGCGCGTACCTGGCGCGTTCCTCATCATTCCCTCCGAATGCCCTCTTAGCCACCAGGAGGGTCACTACATCTAACTCCGCTCTAAATATTTCAGCCTAATGAACTGGCTTCAACTACCACTCTGTGGGCAGAGGAGTAGGTGGGAGTTTTGCTCCGCGGAATTCATAATCTACCATCTCTCTTGTGAAGAATAAGGTTCTTGCTCATCTCGGCGTTTTCAAAGGATTTCTCGCTTTCTCCCCTTATATCCTTAAGCTGCGACCCCTTGTCCTGAAGACTTCTCTGGTGTCTAAGACACTCTAGGGGTAAGCAATCTTACTCTGCATGCTAAGGGCCTGGTCGTGCAGACGCGCTCTTAATAATTTTGTATAGATTCTATAAGATGCCCTCTCTCAATCCATTCCTAATTTCTAGTGATGAGTATAAACCGAAGTTCTGCATCGCAGTCTTTCTCTTCATAAACAGTCCTGACATCCTGGCAGGAATCAGTCTGGTGAACGCGTCCTCTGGGCATCTCTCCTTGCTATGGCATAATGTGGTCGGCTTAAACCTCAGATTTGGTATCCAGAAACTGTACGCTAATCCTCCATTGTGTGTGTGGTCTACCAATGTGATGACGGTCGTCCTGTAGCAACTGTTCATATAGAACCTCCCGCTCCTTCATACCGCATATCCATTTTGCAATTAAAGCTAGCATAATCTCATCATCGGCGTTATCCATTTTACTGCCTCTGCACTGCATGCCTAACCTTCATGAGCCTGGTGTACCATGACGAATCGGGCGGCTCAGGTCTCGCTGCATCTCTCCCCCTTTCGCGCACTGGGCCTAGTGGCCCAAAAAAAAAAAGAAAAACTGCGCATGTTTAGATATCACAGTCTGCTGTTCGCCGTTTTTTGCCACCTAAAATGGATAGACCTGAACCTCACATTTATCTCACATTATACTGCACTCTGGCAGAAATCAAGCTATGTTGGCCCTAGCTCACCCAAGTCTAATCACAAGTCACCTTGCATTCTGCCTATCATCCTCCTCACCAGGGCTAAACACTGTTCCCGCACCAGCTAGTGCATCCGCCAAACTTGCGAGATTATTGCTCCCTTTCACTTCCCTTCATCTGTCCATATGCATGTAATATGGAATAGCGCTCCTAGATGTTTGCGGCGTTCAGGTCTTCTAAGTTGGACAGGGGGCATTAGTCTTCTCCAATTTATTGGCGCCAGCCGGGCATTACAACAGCACTCACCTGTTTCGGAGCTGGGCTCATTCAATACTGTGGTAGGCACTGAAATCTTGTGATTCTAGAAAGCATATTGTGGGTTGTCCTTATTTGTATTGATATTGATAAGATGTTTAGATGGATAGCTAATATTGCACTGTTTCAAGAATCTACAGTGATTAATAACTTCTGGTTTGCCATCTGTATTCATCTGCAATTGTTACATGAATAAAAAGGAAACTGGGTATAGTGCGATACTGATATCGGTGGGAATTTATATTTTCTATATAAAATACAAAATAAAATCTATATGCAAGTGGCTAAGTTTGACTATGGACTGTAAGCTTAAGGTAAGTATATGCATTTTCTGTCTTTGAAAATTTTGTTTTTTCTAGTATACTGGCTAATTTGTACAATTCGTAAAAAAATGAAACCTCAAAGTACTATTTCTCCTGTTTAGTTCATATTGTAGGGGTAAAAAAAGCATGTGAAAGCTTTTGTTGCGTATTCGTTATCCTATGTCCACGAGAAATCATCTTCCTGAAAGTATAATAGCATTGATGATAGGGATATTGAGCCAATTACAGTGGGCATTTAGATTAAGATAGGCAATGATATAGTCAATCTACTTGGCAATGGTTAGATATCCAGGATAGTGTGGTTTCAATCTCTCTGGCTGGACTGTCTAAAAATGTGGGGGGAGATCTTTCATTGGTAGTAATATTTGTCTGGCAATGCAGGAAGAGAACCTACAGAGAGGGACTAGACGACTAGCCGGGTCCGCTATCTATGCCAGCGAGGTTCTGAACGCTCACGCCCTCAACTCGTTACATGACTGGATCCTAGGCAGGAATGCCTCTGGCCGATCAAAGACAGTCAATCATCATTCAATGAGCCTCCACGCCAACGGCAGGCACGTTTTTCAACCTACTAGTGCTAGACTAAGGCGCCATTGGAAGTAAGGTACCTATCTTTAGGAGTCAGATACTTATGATCGTACCCGGGCATGTTGCAAGGAACCTGATATATTAGGAGTTTTGATTTTAATAGTCTGCGCAGTCAGTGGACACCCTGAGAGAGTTGCCTAAAGATTGATCTGCCGTCTCTTCAGGACTTCTCGTACGATCCTCAGATGAGAAGGAGTGAGTGAGTTTTAGAAACAGTTTGATCGGGGGCCGGCAGGTAATGAAGGATCTTCGCTTGGTTTCTACTTCTGGGGGTCTTAGCATGCCTAATTGGGCCGGCAAGGTGGAGATTGGCAACGGCTTCTGTGGGTGCCAAGCTCCTGTTTTGGCAGGCAGGCAAGTTGTCGAATGGCAATCAATCGGCTGGCGTGCACAATCAACATTAATTCTGCAGATAGAACAAGTTGTCACCACAATTTAGGCGGTGCAGCTGCCATTAATGGCAAGAAGCAGAAGAACATATAGAAGATTGGTTCGCTATTGCCGTGTCGCTGCTTTCCCATTCTCTAGCATTTCCCGCTGATTGCAATGACAGCGAACGAAGGAATGGCACGGGGGCTACCGAGCGTCAGATTGGTGTAAGGCATCTTCTAGGCATCTTACTGTATAAATTTAATGGGATAGGTGCCGTAGGAGCCTATTCCAAAAAGTAGGTCATTACCCTATTCAAGCCGGTCCTCTATCCTTTCTATGTAGCATGGCGCTGCATAGCGTCTCCTGGTAGCACTTCTTTGGCCCAGCGACCGGCATTGGCATTGCATATTTGAACACGTTCAATGGGACAGCATTAATCATGCAACTAATTATGAATGTTTCTATAAGAGAAATGAAACAGCAGGAAGCTGTGAAATCCTGATATTCAAAACGAGCACGTGGCTGAAGTAACTGTGTCAGCGGCGATATCTGTGAGGGAATGAATAATGTGTTTTTAGAATGTGCGGCGTGCGAGGCATTCTTTGGGACATGATGTCAGATCTCGCTGTTTTTGGTTGACATTCGTTCAGCTGATTTTTGTATTGTGCATCCGTTATGTTAGCAGCATTATGGGTATTAGATTCTATTATACACTGTATAGAATTTGTCGGTTTTTGTGGTTTTGTTGGGGGCTGTAGAATACTTTGCAGCAAGGTTCGGGATTTTGCATGATTGATACAGTATTGCACATTTGACTAATTTGCCTAGGGTCCCTTGACTTTATAAGCCATTCTGCATCCTACACTGAAATTTTTTGTAATGACCCATGTTATGGGGATGAGATAAGAGGGCAATCAGGCCCATTGTAGCTCTTGATAGCTGAAAAAATTAAGCTTTTCGAGATCTACATGCTTACTCTAACTGTTGTAATTAGCGGTCTGCCTTCATCATGTGGCTCAGGTTTCTCTCTAAATGTGAGGGCAGTCGCTTTCTGGGGACTGACTAGAGGCATCCAAGCTGAACCTTTCTCCATTGTACTGCCTCATTCAGAAATTGCCAATCATTCACTTCCTCATTCTTTTGCTGATTACATTGTTCTGTGTATTGACCTTAGTTCACTACGGCTAAGTCAGAACAATGGGATTCTTTTCTTTGACCTCTTTTGGATGCTTCTTGTGTTTTTTATGTAGTTCAATTTAAAATTTTAGCCTGCCAGTAGTGTGCGTGGGCTTCCATATCTCTTATTGGCGGCAATCTGATAAAAACGACATGTCGGCATCATAAGTAAATTCATCTGCCCAAAATAAATGTCTGAAGCCATGTTACTAAATTAAAAGTCAATGGTAAGCACGTCGGGGGGCCGAACATGAGGACAATCTATGAGCCATAGCATAAACCAAGTAGACCATCCCGTAATGCCACACTGTGGTCTAGGTCAAGCTGCAACAATCAATCCAAACCAAATCTAATGCCAGTCCCAAATATATAAAAACAACTCCAAAATGGAACAACTACCATTTCTTTCTAGTCTCATCATTCATCACCTGACAACTGCCTGCTGAATCAGAGGCATTGCTTCTGATCCTCTTGCCGATTGAGTCATATGCTGAGCTCTAGAACAAGACGCCCATGCTATTCATCTTACATTGGGAAATGCACTAGTAAAAGTTACTGAGAATGTATATGTTCATCAAAGATTATTCGAGTTAGGCAGACTCTGGGATACATTTGGTCTTTCAATTTTTTTTATTTTTGGAAAAAAAAAAAATTAATAGCTGCACTCGCTACGTGGTATTACGTTAATTGACTCGGAAAGGGAATTGTGGGTCCTTCGAAGAGTCTCCCGTGTCTTTACTTTTGGTCACTAGTGTTCTTATGATTTGGGGCCTTTGCATTCTTGGCTTTTGTATTGCTTGCGCCGTCAATGGGGCCTGATCAACTTGCTGTGTCGGGCTATTGCAAGCGTGGTCAATTACTGGTGCCACGTGCAGAGGCCGCCTGTATGGGTCGCTGTTGAGAACCCGAAGGTCGGGCTAGCGATTAGACATTTGCGTAGACGTCATTTGAGCTGGACCACATTGTGTCAGACCAGACGCAAATGAAGTAATCTCGGGGACGGTGCCCTTGCGGGGCAAGGGGGCTATCCTCTGGAGACGAGAATGGCGGTGTTGACTTCATGTCAGGGGACTCTTTCTTCAGTGTCTCTGAAAAGGAAATGGTCGGGTCTCTGACGCCTAGAAACAATTCACCCATGCATGCCTCTCTGCCCAGAGATGCTGCCTGTCTACCCACTGAATTTACCTCCTGCATGTTTGTGTCATATCTTCAATTGTCGGGGGGGGGGGGGGGGGGGGGGGGGCCCAAGGCACCACTACTGGGAACTATTAAGTGGGGTCGCCGGAACTCGGTACTATTGCAAACGCGCGTGAGACGGCATGTCGTTCACTGCTAATCGTATTGTCGTGGCTTCTGCTGCTGTTGAAGGTAGAGCATTTGTGTGCCCATGCAGGGTCATTGTGAGCCTGTCCGCGTCCTTATTCCTGCTGTCGATGTTCGGGGCGACCATGGGGGATCGTTGAGGATCGCATTTATTGTCTAGATTCAGCAATATCGTTTATATTTACTCAATAGACACTCAACTCATTAGCAACATCGTACAGTGCTTAACACATCACAGTGCATTACTCCTGTAGCAATCCGGCATCTAGCAACATTCTTCCTGTAACGAGGAGGAGCGTTAATGTTGTTTTCTAGTGGGAGGTAAGTGCAATCTGTGGATGCCAGCAATGAACAGCTTTGCACCATTGTTATTGGTGGCGTCCATCGATATCGAGACTTGTTGATCAATTATGTGTTCGCTATATGGCGGCGTCATGTTGGGTTGGTTAACGTGTGCTAAGGCAAGTAATGAGATTCGTTGTTTTTTTAGCGCAGTGGCATATGAGTCAATTAAATATCTCTTGATCGTTCGAATCGTGCTCTTTAAAGTCACTGTAATAGACGGTAAAATAGTCGAACTGGTATGGGGGGGTCCCCAAAGAGGACCAGTTTGTTGCCACACGGGATCATAGAAGCACAAAAGAGATCTAAAATAGAATGTGTTTGGCAATAAAAACCTAAGTGACACCTACCTATTTTTTTTTATTTTAAATGGCAGTGGAGTTGGCTGCTCTCGTGGCATTGGTACTTGGCCATGTGGGGGGGATTGGGCCGTTTAAGGCATTATTTAAACGCATTATGTGTGTTGTCACGGGAGCGTCCATGTAAAAGCATATCCTAGCTTAATTTCTCCTTACCGGACGCTCGCCAGGGACAACAAATGTATTCTATACATTGTATGTAGGGTTATAGGTGCATAGATTAACTTCCTGGCTTGTTCCAGCTCCAAGAAGGTGGTAGAAAAAAGATAAGCAGTAGTTTTTATAACCAAGGATACGTTAATTGTCCGCTGAGCTGTGTGTCTCCGGCTTCTTAAAAGTTGTCTCCACTCCTCTCTTTCTCTCTCCCCCCCCCCCCCCCCCCACCCCCCCCCCCCCCCCCCCCCCCCCCCCCCCTCTCTTTTAAAGGACTTGCCATACACTGTGCTTTAGCCATCTTAATTACAGCGCCAACCTTTCTGTTCATCGCGGTGTGTGTCTGTATCACCTTGGCTTTGCACCGTGTGAATTTTACAGACGGGGCAAGCGGGGGAGCACTGTCTAAAAAAATTCACACGGGCTGGTGAAGGTGTGTTCCACTCTGACAGTCGTTGTTCCAGTTGCCGGTATTTCAGGCGACTGCTGGCAACTTGATAGTCGTTGGCAGTCCGCTGAAAAATCGCCTGTGGGACAGGCCCATAGCAAGTTTGAACTCGGTTGCCCTGGTTATGCAAATTCTCACTGGTCTGGTTTTACATGGCTTTGTGAAGGTTTGTTGCCTCCTTGCATGCACAGTCACAGGTGCTTCGACAAATAGATGGTACTGTTTGAGGATCACTCAATCCTATTATGAAGGTGTAAGAGGAAATGAGGTGTTTATGTTTTACGCAAGTCTCTTCCTTTTAAATTTCAGCCATTAAGTTAACTTGTTTTATTCAATTAAAAAATTGTTTCACTGCATTTCAGTTTCCAAAATAGGAGACTTTATGAGCACCTTGTACACAGAATTTTGTATAAGAAGACGTGCTCAAAAACGTGTAGCAAATGTAAATGTAGACATTCCACTGCCTTAGTAGAAAGTTGAGTTGTCAGATGCATCATTTTGAACAAAATACACAAATTAGACTTCCAACATATGGTCTGGAAATTGCATACATCACAGTTCCCTGCTGATTGTCGATGAAAGCTGTCAGGAACCCTGACGGGCTCTTGGCTCTTGTTCCTGTGCTTTTTTCAATAGCTTGAGTGGTAGTGTAACTAATTTTTCCTACACAATTCTGCAATGCCTGACAAAGCTAATAATACAACTTGATGTTATTTCACAGACATTACATGGTAAGGCTTTCTTCCTTGAAGATGGCAACAGATGGACTTTAGGCGATAATGTGCCGTGCTATGGTGCTCATTATTGCAGCAATTTCCAATCATCAGCGACGATATAAACAAGCAGGTGGCATTAAAGGATGCACATCCAGTCAATGCAATTCAATTGGATGCAGCTGACATAACCCTGATTACAGCTCAGTTTAGTTTGAATATCATCTCAATGCCGGATGGTTCGTCATTGCAAGGTAAAAGTCTGTCACTTTAAAAATACAACTAAATAAGCATTGGTGAAGAACTCAATTGCATGGATGCAATGGTTATGGCAGTAAGTGCGAGCCCATGTTTAGGATGGAAAGGGGTTGTACTGCAATTCTCTATAATGCAAAGCTGGATTGACTACACATCTGTCAACAAAATGAGTTGGGGGGATAAAATATTTTATTCATTAATATTTGATCCCCACATAAATTCTGTGAGTGAATTTTATTGCCTATCTCAGATTTTTGAATGTACACAAAAATGCTGGAGAAACTCAGCGGGTGCAGCAGCATCTATGGAGCGAAGGAAATAGGCAACGTTTCGGGCTGAAACGTTGCCTATTTCTGCATCTAGTTCCTTCTTAATCAGATTTTTGAATAGTGATTTGTAATTTCTGTAAGGATTAATTTCTATAACTCACTTGGCTGTAATGTGGGAATTGGAGTGCAAGGGCTACAAGTACATTAGGATAAAGATATGGCTGAGAATTGATCGAAAGGATTTACGATGTTTATGGCTAATGACTTTGAAATACGTGTTTAAATCTCTGGTTGGGTTTGGAGAAGTCAGATGAAATTTTAATTTTTCTGCTTGACCGTTACAAGTTTAATCTCATTGTCTGCATTAATGTTTAGTATTTGTATTGGATTTAAAACTTTGCCAAAGACAGTCGTGAATTAGGACAAGATTTCACTTGCCAGATTGATAATTATGTACGTAAATAACTCTGTCAAAGCTTTACAAACATAAATTATTCCCTGTTGAATTTTGAGGCTTATAATTTTGGTAGTTCGTGAGGACTGCCATGTGACTGTAGTTATGAGGTGGGCTGAGAAAATGGAGAGCTCACCAATTCCTGTAGCTCCTCCAGGGACAGTGACTCTGAGGTGGTCTTGCATTTCTGTCCTTGACATCAGCAGTGACAAGTGACTCTCACTTCTACAGGGAAAACAGTACAGATCTGGGTTTGAATCTGTACATCTTTACACAGGAAGTTGCATGTCTGCTTTGGTGAACTCAAACCCACGCATACACTGCTCTTGAAGATTGGGTATGAGCTTTATGAAACTAGAAAAATGCTGGGATTGGTTGGCTGGTCAGACTGCATTTGTAGTTATGTTCAGAGTCTGACCGTGCATAATCTTTGAGCTAGAGAGATGATATAAATGATTAACAAACTTATTTAAATACAAAAGTAGATGGGCTAAGGTTCAGTTGTACAGAGCATTGGTACAACCATACAGTGATACTCTCCTGATTTAAGGGATAATGTAAATGGGTTGGAAGTATTCAGAGGTTTAGTCGACTAGTTTGAATGGGTGTGGCCTTGTAGCCAAAGGTTGGACAGACTAGGGTATATCTGCTGAAACTTGGAAGAATGAGAGGGGCTTTGATAGGTTCTTGATATTTCCTCTTCTAAATCTTGAGTTAGGGACTCCCTAGAGTGAGGGGTCATCGTTTTAAGACCATCGATGAGACACAATCTTTTTTGAATATCTTTGAAACTTGTTCTCAAAGGGTGGTTTTAATATGTCTAGATGATTGTATTGAGGCACTGTAAATTTACTGTACTGGGTGTACAAGGTGAAATAAAATTTCCTGTCAATCCACTCCTCAATATTTTACTCGTACAATTTAGTTCACCAAGTAATAATATAATTGATGTGATTTGACATTTAAATAGGATCCTGAATCCAAGAGTAATTTATCAAATCGTAGAAATTTGTGACAGGGCGGATGACCATTCAACCCATGCGACTGAGAATGGATTTTGTGTTAAACCCACTTCACAATCCTTGGTTCATAGCCTCACAGATATGGGTCTTCCAATCCTCATTCAAGTTTTAAATGTGGTGATTCTACCTTCACCACCCTTTCCAATACTGAGTTCCATGCCAACACACTACAAGGGAATTTTTTTTTCTCAATTCTTACCCAATCCTCTCACCAGTAAATCTGTTTCCCGTGACACTTTTTCTTAGCAAATAGGGTTGTTGTAATTTGATATAACCCTGTTACATTTCCTTTCTGTTCTCATTAACTCGTGCCGTTCTCGTTAACCCGTGCCCTGTTAATTGCTAATATTTAATTGCTCAAAATGACAATGTAAGAATGCAAGCGTTGGAGGTAGGGGTAAACATTTGATGCTATATGCCTTGCAATTCAGTAGTAGATTATTTTCCCTCAGTGCTGTTCACCTGCACTAACCCTATGAAACGATTCTCTCAATCTAAAAATCTGTTGATTTCTTTATTCAATTTACTCAATGACTAAGCGTCCACAAGCCTTTTGTGGAAGCAATTGTAAAAATTCCTCATTCCTTTGATGAAGAAAGCGCTCCTTGTCTGCGCCCCAATTTCTTGGCACCCCATCAGGGGAAATTTAAATTGTCCACCTTTCAAGCCCCATAGGAATTTTGTTTCTATGAGATCGCCTCTCATTCTTGTACACATTTGAGAGTTTGGGGCCATTCTGCTTAAGCCTCAAAAATAATCTGGTGAACATACAGTACACTTCCTCTTTTTTTAATGTATCTTTCCTTCATCAGGGAGGCCACATGTGTACACAATATTCCAGATGTGGTCACAGCAGATGCATATATAATTTGAACACGTCCCATCTCGAAATAACAGTATCCATGAATGTTGACCATAAGTGATTTGTGTAGAAAGATACCCAGAGGCCCTCTGAATAGTGCCATCTTCCATTCTCTCATATTTTAAAACGTGTTCTGTCTTTCTGTAGTTAACCACACCTGTGTAACATTGTTTTCCATTGACCATGTCCTTGCCCATTCACTTAGCTTGGCCGCACACACTGTATCGTCAGTAAACTTGGATATATTACTCGTTGATCCCCCTCATCCAAATTGGTGATTTAGATTGTGAATAGCAGGGGCGATATTGATCTCTGTAACACCCCATGGGTCACAGCCTCCCAATCCTAAAATAACCAAATTATTCTAACTCTGTTTTCTGTTTATTAACTAATTCTCAATCCATGTGTACCACCCCCACCATGCCCAATTCCCTGCTTGAGTTCTTTACATTCTCCAAAGTTGATGGGAATATTCAGTTTGTTACAGTGTGTGCACAACACATGTCAGACTGATTAGCATGTAATTACCAGCGCTATCACTTCCATTTTAGTACCTTCCACCCCTTTGGTCCCATGTCTGTAGCCAGAAAAAATTGGAAGATTATTCAGAGCCTGTGGTTTTCTTCCATTACCATTTTAAGGGGCTGGGGTGCATTTTATTATATCTGGGCGATTTAGACTTTAGTGCAATATTAAACCAGCTAGCTGCCAGGCAGATGTACCGGTTTAGCTCGGTTTATATGCCTGGTATTCTCGACCACTTCATTCGCAAGGTTCAGCTTGCCTTCCTGTATTGTGTATATGTATCTAGCATTATGGTTGTTAATTTATCAAAAACGTTATTATTAATATATATTTAGTGTAAATGTTATGTCTGCAGGTCTTTGAAGTTACTGCAAGTAATGTCATTGTTCTGTTGGTACATATGACTGAACATTGTTGTTCTTGATTCTTGTATTTACTGTTCTTGATTCACTGCCAGAAAATATGTATTTTGTTTAGAAAATGTAGGTATTATGAGTTAAAATGTACTCTAGCGTTGCTGTGATATCCTCTGCAGTCCAATACTATAGCATATAGTTTCACATGCTATTAACAGATAATCATGCTAAATTATATCCAAATAAATGCTAGTGCTATTAGGAAGATATCACAACTTGTGTCTCATGGGGTCCTACAACATGGAAACAACCCCAACTTGCCTATGCTGACCAAGATGCCCACATTTGGTCAATATCCCTCCTAAACATTTCCTGTCTGTATCTGCGTTGTCTATTTTTTAAACGGGATAATGCTTCTTTGTCCAAATATTTCAGACTCTCACATGACTTGATTTTGAGATTAAAAAAAAAATATTGTTCCGAAATTAGTTTGAAATTTTTAGAAAGGGTGCAAATGTCAACTTTGAATTCTAATTGATGTGTTATGAATGACTGAAATCAAAGGAGAAAAGTTAATTTGGTGTTACTCTTCCCAAAAATGGAAACCTTTTACTGTAGAGGGAATGTGACAAAGATCACCAGACCAGTTTCTGATGGTTGATGTGTCAAGAGAAAAGATAGAGTGGGCTACGCCTTTATGCTCTTAAGTTCAGAAGAATTAGAGCTAATTTAAGTGAAACACAAAGGAACACAGGGTGTTACTCAGCAGGTCAGGCAGCATCAGTAGAGAACATGGCTAGGTGATGTTTCGGGTTGGGACCTTTCTTCAGACTTCTACTACTTAAGTGAAACATAAAACCTTTTAGTGAAATTGAGAAGGTAGATATTTCCCCAGAATTAAGAATTTACAAATGGAGATCATAATATCAACATTAGGAGAATTCTGCCATTTAAGATATGAGATGGGACAAGTTTTTTCCTTTCTCATGGTTGTGAATCAATCAAAATCTCTACCTGGGTTGCTGTGTCATTGATTGTCTTAGAAAATTGTCCAAGTAGACTTCTGGATAATGAAGGGATAGGGGTTAGGGCGGGGATATGCTGTTGAATTGCAGGCTTAGCCTGATCTCGTTGAATGGCAGAATAATTCAGCACCCAACCAAGTTCTCATATTTTAATTGACAAAGTGAATTATTCTTATCCACGTTGACATTAAATGCAAAGCATCATTTACTAGAACTCTGAAGCAGATTTGTGAAGGCTTTGCAACTCAGTTGCAAAATGTATTAATTCAGGTTTAGAGAGCAAATGCTTTCATTGCTTTTCATTTTGGGATTTTCTAATGGGTAGCTATAGATTATTCTAAACAGTGGTAACGTGTACGTATTGACTAAAATAATTATGTATATGAGTAGGAGGAACTGCAAATGCTGGTTTAAATGGAAGATAGACACCAAAGCTGGTGTAACTCAGCGGGTCAGACAGCATTTCTGGAGAAAATAAATGGGTGACGTTTTGGGCCGAGACCCTTCTTCAGGCTGCAGAAGGGTCTTGACCCGAAAGGTCACCTATTCCACCTATAACAGCTTTTTGTGTCAAACTCATGGAAATGACTTGGATCATTAAGGACAAGCCCTGATACTATTAGAGATTGCATGATTAGTCTTTTTATTCCTTATTGAACGCTGATAGTTTTTCTGGAAAATATGTCACGGTGGCAGAGGTAGAGTTGCTGCCCTACAGTAAAATGCAGCGTCAGAGACCCGGGTTCGATCCCGACTATAGGTGCTGTCTGTATGGAGTTGTACGTTCTCCCCGTGATCTGCGTGGGTTTTCTCCGAGATCTTTGGTTTCCTCCCACACTCCAAAGACGTACAGGTTTGTAGGTTAATTGGCTTGATAAAAATGTAAAATTGTCCAAGTTGGCTATATGCAGAGTACTGCCCTGCCGACTACAAAATTCAGAAGGTATGACTGCCATTTGCATGATTGCTTAACCATCAATTTATATCTTTCCAATGACAAATCTATTTTGAAACAATCTTGAGGCAAAAAAGGCGATTTTGAAAATGTGATTGAAGTTTTTGCATAGGTTGTGCTAGAATTTTCTCCTGAGTGGTGATTATAAAATTCCTAGAGTTCTTGATTTAAATTATCAACAGCAGTGGAAAAAAATTATTGTATTGAGAAACTGTCCACTGCCTGAAGGGACTGAGCCTGCTGTTGATTAATTATTCAGTGAGATTGCATGTTGGTGTATGACAGGAAACTAGCTTGTAGAACTTAACCACTGAAGTCCTGTCTTCAGGTTGTAGACCAGTCAACCGAATGTAATGGATCAGTTACACACAATTCATGGATATTTTACTGGAATAGATCAGGAGTATTTGGTTTTGTTCTTCAGAAATAGCAGTAATGGTCTTCCCAATCATATTTCTAAGTGTTTATGACCGATTGTTCTGAACAACTTGTTTTTTCCTTTCTTCTGTTCCCTTGATTTGCGTTCAGTCACTGAAGCCTGAGGGTACTTTTCAAAAGAAAATGTAGCTTGAACTGTTGTCTGGCTGCAGATGAGAAAACGAGTATAATTTATTCTGCCTTCACGAATTACATTTCATTATCAACAGCAATTAAGTTGCATGTGATTACGCTCAAAGGGTTGTTGGCCAACCCTGTTGTAAACAAGCTTTTTAAAGATGTGCTTATTTCCTAATTTTCATAGGAAATCCTTTTGTGCGAGAGCCACGTGAGCCATCAGTGTATGAGTAAAGCAACTCTGGTTCTGCCAGTTTGCTTTTCTGTGTGGTTACTGGGAATCTCTTGATATCCTTGTCATTAACTGAACTGAGGATTTATGACATGCCACATTCTTTTTCAGTTGAATTTGTAAGTTTATGTGCATTAGATTTTTATTTTAAGATGGACACAAAATGCTGGGGTAATTCAGCGGGACAGGCAGCATCTCTGGTGAGAAGGGATGGGTGACGTTTTGGGTCAAGACCATTCTTCAGACTAAAGAAGGGTCTTGACCGGAAACATCAGCCATTCCTTCTCTCCAGTAATACTGCCTGTTCCGTTGAGTAACACCAGCATTTTGTGTTTATCTTCAGTTTAAACCAGCATCTGCAGTTTCTTCCTACACAGATTGTAGGTTTTTAAAAGATCTAAAATAACAATGTGGGCAGGTTTTTGACTCTGAACGTCTGTAGCACTTCATGCAAAATCTCCCATAAATTTCAAAGAATATTTTCGAGGCAGTAGTTGTGAAATGTGCAAATGTCAGGTGTTGCACGTTGGGAGGTCAAACGTAAGGGGAAAATATCCAATTAATGGCATGACCCTTAACAGTATTGATGTGCCGAGGGATTTTGTGGTCAAAGTGTGTAATTCCCTGAAAGTGGAAACACAAATAGATAGGGTAATGAAGGCACATGTGTGCTTTCAATGATTGGCGAGTATAAGAGTCAGGAAGTCATGATACAGCTTTATAGAACTTTTGTTAGACTATGTTTGGAGTATTAGATATAGGTCTTGGGGTCAACGGAATGAAGGAATATGGGAAGAAAGCAGGAAAGTGGTACTGGTTTTGGATGATCAGCCATGATCAGTAACAACGATGAGCTGGCCTACAGGGAGGAGGTCCAGCACTTAGCAGCATGGTGCGCTGACAACAACCTGGCCCTTAACTCCAAGAAGACCAAGGAGCTCATTGTAGACTTCAGGAAGTCCAGAGGCGGCACGCACCCCCCCATCCACATTAACGGGACGGAGGTGGAACGTGTTTCTAGCTTCAGGTTCCTGGGAGTCAACATCTCCGATGACCTCTCTCGGACCCACAATACCTCTACTCTGATCAAGAAGGCTCATCAGCGTCTCTTCTTCCTGAGGAGACTGAAGAAGGTCCATCTGTCTCCTCAGATCCTGGTGAACTTCTACCGCTGCACCATCGAGAGCATCCTTACCAACTGCATCACAGTATGGTATGGCAACTGCTCTGTCTCCGACCGGAAGGCATTGCAGAGGGTGGTGAAAATTGCCCAACGCATCACCGGTTCCACTCTCCCCTCCATTGAGTCTGTCCAAAGCAAGCGCTGTCTGCGGAGGGCGCTCAGCATCGCCAAGGACTGCTCTCACCCCAACCATGGACTGTTTACCCTCCTACCATCCGGGAGGCGCTACAGGTCTCTCCGTTGCCGAACCAGCAGGTCGAGGAACAGCTTCTTTCCGGCGGCTGTCACTCTACTCAACAACGTACCTTGGTGACTGCCAATCACCACCCCCCCCCCCCCCGGACACTTATTATTTTTTATTCAAATCGTTTGCTATGTCGCTCTTCAAGGGAGATGCTAAATGCATTTCGTTGTCTCTGTACTGTACACTGACAATGACAATTAAAATTGAATCTGAATCTGAATGGTGGTGCCGGCTCGAAGGGCTGAATGGTCCATTCCTGCACCTATTTTCTATGTCTCTATGTATTGCATGCAGTTCAGGAAGGGTGTGAAAGCTTTGGAAAGTGTGCAGTAGAGTCATAGTGCAGAATAATGCCTGGATTAAGGTATATAGGGAGAGGTTGAATTCTGGAATCTGGAACGCCGGAGGTTGCAGGGTGACGTGATAAAAGTATTTTAAAATTATGAGAGGCAGCGCTACGATCGACAGTCAGAACCTTTATCCCAGTACAGGAAAAACAAATATTAGAGGGTATAGGTTTAAGAGATTTGTAAAGTTTAAAGGAGATGTACAAAGTGCCTGGAATGTGCTGCGGTAGGTAGTTGAGGCAGATGGAGAGATATGGTTTATGTGCAGACAGATAAGAGTTGGTCTCGGCATCATGTTTGGCACAAACATTTTGGGTCAAAGGGTTTTAGTTTTTTTTAGTTAGGTACAGGGTTAGGGTGAATATTCAATGAAATGAATGAATTATAGGAAATACATGCAGAGTGATACGATTTGGTTAACTTTTTTTTTTAAATGTACGCTTCTGGTTTAAGGGAAAAGGAGTGTACAGACAGTTTTCACACACAGAAATGTTATACAACACTGGGACTGCTTATGTGGGGAATATTACACTTAGAACATTCTACTTGTTTAAGTCTTGGTATTTTAAAATATCATCTTTTTGGTAGGCCGATGCAGTAAGCTTTATAACCAGCATTTCAGAAATCTCTCAACAGCTCGCCGTTCACCTTTGCTAGGGTTCAACATTGTAGGGCTTTGCACATGACATTAGCTTCTTGTGGCCACTATGATTTTGGGATGCTGCTGGTCTGTACTGATAGCTGTGCAATCACTATTCCTGAGTTGTATACTCACTCCTATTCTGATTGTGTGTTTTTTGTACCCCCACAATGTAATAGATTTATGGGTAATATATCTCTTACTCTGCCAACTTGTGGGATAACAGATTTTACTCTTTAGTGCTTAAGAGCATGTTAAATAATGAAAGGTTTAAATGCTTCTAACTTTTGGAGCTATTTGGAAATTGTTACAAAGCTTTGAGAGTGTTGATAAGAGTTGAAGCTTGCGTTTACCTGCTGTGAAAGGTTGTCAGGGCGCTGCCGGGGCAGGACATTGGTACACTACCTGAGGTTTGCCTGCAAAGTCCCTGCACAAATCTCCTTGGTGTTGAGGTTCTTCCTTGACTGTGGGTGGGCAGGAGATGTGAGCAGCAGTTCTGGGTGGAGCAGTGAATGCGGCTAGATTTCCCAATGTGGTTCTTTATGTGAAATTATGAAAGCAACCTAGTGCCTCGTGACTGTGGTCACCTGATTTCAATAAAGTGCACTCTTCTTTCTTGGAGAAGGATGATTAATGTGACAGGCCAAGTGAATGGCCAATCATGTCGGAGTAACTTAATTTGACTCTTTGAAGTAGCAGACAGTTAATGAAGGTAGTGCAGTAGATATGTATATATGCCTCGTCAAAATCCATTTGATAAAATATCCTTTATTTGCCCAAAATAAAAATATATCGGTTTAAAGGAAAGGTGGGAAGGAACTGCTGATGCTGGTTTACACCGAAGATAAACACAATGCTGGAGTAACTCAGTGGGACAGGCAGCATCTCTGGAGAGAAGTGATGGATGCTGTTTCAGGTCGAGACCCTTCAATCTCGACCCGAAACGTCACCCATAACTTCTTTCCAGAGATGCTGCCTGTCCCGCTGAGCTACTCCAGCATTTTGTGACTATCTTTGGTTTTAAAGGAACATTGATAACTTGAGGTAAAGAGTAACAAGAAAAAAATGTAATTTAACTGGAGAGAAATGTGTACCTTGGTCCCGCAGTCAGTATTAGCTTTATTAAGAAGCTGTTTTAAGAAGGAATTGGCCATATAAGCGAGTATAGTTTTTGTGTTTGCAGACACTACAAATCATGGCAATGTTGTAAATAATGAGCACAAAAACAGCATCTGGTAAAGCCGAACAGAAGCAATTTAATGCTAGTGGAAAGTAATGTTGTTTAGAAGAAACAACAAAGATAGTTTAAGTGGTAGCATTTTGAGTGGCTGCAAGTATGCAAATCTCGTACGGCAACCATGTTATAAATGTTTCTTGAATACCTTCAAATAAAGTGCCACTGTGGGAATATGAGCTTGATTTATTCCATTCCCCAAACCTGCTGCTCACAGCTCCTGTCCACTTGAATCCCATGAATCAGAAGCAGTTTTGGGAGACTTTGAGCAGTCAAGACAAGCTGCTATTCCCAAATCGGTGTAGGTGGCAGAAGTAGTTAATTGAGGAAGAGTTGTCTTACTTGCCAGGTCATATTAATTTGCAGAATTCCTTTAAGGTTTTTTTTTTTTTGTTTTTGTACAGCAGCATGCAATCCAAAAAAATAGTAATGATAAACCTCCAGAAATCTGATTAGATTTCAACAGGAGCATTGTGTTTTAGGGCAACACACTTCGGAAAGGTTGCCAGGGCCTCGTGAAGGCATTACTGCTGATGGGACAATTGAACTTGGGAGTACTCGGAAGTCCTTAAGTCAAAGGTTTTTTATTTTGGCACGTTGCTTGTTTAATTAACTCTTGTAATTAATACTGTTACTGATACAAATAAATCGATATAAACCTCATGCTTTAACAAAATTTGAGAGTATGTAGCTGTCAAATAGATGTGTTTTATGGTCGTGAAGCAATTAGCGAGCCATAAACATAGAAACATATAAAATAGGTTTAGGAGTAGGCCATTCGGCCCTTCGAGCCAGCACTGCCATTCAATACGATCATGGCTATCACCCAAAATCAGTACCCCAATCTTTTTTTCCTCTTATCCCTCGATTCCCTAAGAGCTAAATCTAACTCTTGAAAACATCCAGTGAATTGACCTCCACTGCCTTCTGTGGCAGAGAATTCCACCGATTCACATCTCTCTGGGTGAAAATATTTTCCTCATCTCGTTAAAGAAAGCAATATATGTAACAACTAGTAGAAATTAATATTATACCCCAATGTCATATGTCTGGAAGGTGAACAATAGAAAAGGGAAGAATATATCGTGTGGAGATTGGTAGCGGTTCATACGCAAACAAATTATGCAAACACCAAAGAATGATTCCAGAATGTCACTAATCTCCTTTAAACTTTCCTCCTCTCACTTTAAACCTATTCAGTTGGGCTATTTTAAGGAGAACTCTGAATATTTTTAAATATTATTAGGCTTAAAAGATTCCATCTTATTATTTAGATTATCAACCATGCTGTTTGTTTATGAAATGTTTTGATAAATTCTAAAGAGAAAAAATAGAGCTTTAGAGACATAGTTGTGATTAATATCTACTCTGTGGTTGCACAGAGCAGCAAAAAAATAAAAATTGTAGTCAAATTTGTTTTGTTTTTTTTAAAAGCTTGACTTCTATTAAATGTTGGAAGATGAATTTGACAGGCACACGTCCATCATCCTGCCGTGTTTGTGTTGATCACGATGCCATCTGCCTGCACATAATCTGTATTTCTCTATTCCCTGCCTATACACTTGTCTGATTTATCACTTCCCCTGCTGCAGTTCCAGCCAACTACCGCTATCTAAAAATGCAAAAAACTGCCTCGCTAATCTCCTTTAACTTTCCTCCTCTCATCTTAAACCTATTTGGTTGTACATTGTTGGGCTTTTTAAAAGAAAAATCCTAATATTGTTAAATGTAATTAAGCTTCAAAATTAAATAGTAATTTCTGGAATAATTATTAGGTTTTGCATAATTTTTTGTGTATAAATCACTCGGTCTCCTTTTTCCTTTTTCTGTTTTTCACCTTCCACAACCAATGATCACAATAAGTTTTAAGATAGATATGTGCAAGAATAAATCTGGACCTTGGGAGTAGGTGCAACATTGGGCTAAGGCAAAATGTAACGCAGGAAGCTGAAGAAGGATCCTGACCCGAAACATCACCTATCCATGTTGTCTCAAGATGTTGCCTGACCCACTGTTAATCCAGCACTTTGTTTCTTTTTATTGTTAAACAGGGGATAGTGAGTAAATTGGGATTAGTTGTTACTTGGCAAGTCCACATGTCAGACATGTGAGTCGTTTTAAAGACCAGTGATCAGAGTTGAGGACCAACATGTTCCAGTAAGGAGGAAGGATGAGGATGGTAACATAAAGGAGCATTGAATGATTTGGATTATTTTCTCTGGAACATTGGAACATGAGTGGAAACGTTAAAATTATGCTTGGCATAGATAGTGAAAATGTCAAAAGCTAGAGGGTATAGGTTTTTTAGGTGAGAGGAGCAAAGTTAAAGTGAGCAAGGCACTGGCTCCATCCTTCTTAATCCCATCTCCCAGTGCTTGGCCTGTGGCTTTCAATGCCTAGGTCATTTGTGTGCTCATCCACTCACTTGATAAATGGTGCATGTGACTGCTTCGACCACTCTCTCTGGCAGTACGTTCCAGGCACCCGCCACTCATTGGGTGAGAAAGGCCACAGGAGATGTTGTGGAAACTGATCATCCAAACACACATGAAAATGGAAATACAGAATGTGCTGTAGTAACTCAGCAGGTCAGGCAGCATCTCTGGAGAATGTTTCCTGTCGGGTCCCTTCTTCAGACTGTAAATATAATTTTAGAAGATCACTTTGCAGCAAATATAGACTGAGCCCATAAACAAAATCTGAGTTGGACACAAAATGCTGGAGTAACTCAGCAGGTGAGCAACACCTCTGGAGAGAAAGAATGGGTGACGTTTCGGGTCAAGACCCTTCTTCAGGCTTCTCGAACCGAAACATCACCCATTCCTTCTCTCCAGAGATGCTGCTCACCCGCTGAGTTACTCCATTTTGTGTCTATCTTCGATTTAATCTGCAGTTCTTTCTTACACAAAAAGGAAATCTGAGTGCTATATAAATGCCTATTAATTGAATATGGATTTCGATAACCTAAATGCGTCGGGTGCTTCATACTAAGCCAAGGAAATTCATCTGTTTTTGTGATAAGTCTTCCATTGCACATTGTTGGTGTGGATTAAAATATTTCTTTGGCCTATTTTAGCATTTACTGATCCTTTTGGAGTTAAAACATTTTTTTTTGTTAAACATTTTGCTAATTTTTGAGTAATGAGTGCATTGAATTGATTCTTCGGTATTAATTCAATATTCAAGATTTTGTCAACCAGGAATTTGCTGTTGTGCTACTGCATTTTAATTATTGTCCGTTTTGTTTTCCAAACGTGTTATCCATGCATTACCAGGCAATGTAAGTGGGAGCTGTACTGAAGCATGCTGTGAACATTGAAAGGAAATGCTAAACTGTGGTTATAATTGTTGCTTTCATCTGTTCAAAGAATGTAGACGTATCACTTAAACCTTGAGCACAAATGTTTACCCACCATTTCCCTATTAATCTAGTTATTCTGAAGGTAATTAGGCAGTGAAAATTAGTCCATTGATGTATAGAGATTTACCGAATTTAGCAGGAACCTGCACTGAATGTGCATTAACATTTGGGATGAATTTATAATGTGCTGTTTGTGCTCAAATTGTGCTAATTTGGGTTCAATCTTGAGACATGAATAATAAACCATGCCTGGTAGCACAAATCTGTGTTATTTTAAAGTAAATATTCAGACTGTTTTGGTAGTGGTGGGTGAAGAAATTATCTTTTCCACTTTCATCTTGTTAAAATGTGGCGTGTTTATGTGGATCTTTCAATGAATTGGATTGTTCGTTAAAAATGACACCGGGAAATAACTTGTCCTTTCAAGTTCTTGGACCTGAAGTATTAACTTGGTTTCCCTCTTTATTGATGCTGTCTGACTGGTTGAGCTTTCCATATTTCTTACAGCTAGACATAACATTACAAATGGTATCAGATTCATTTGGTATATATGTTAAAAAATGTATATGGCTAGACTTTCATTACCTAAATTGCCTTATGAACAATAAAGCCATTTTTGTTCAGAATATTGTCAGTTTTGTTAAATTAAAATGTTGCCAGTTCATTCTCTCCGAAACTTGGCAGCTGACTTGTGCACCTTTTCTACATCCCATGGCCACCTTAAGAACCTTTATCACAGCATTCGGTTTTAACCCTGTGAAGCCTGACAACTTGAAAGAGCAAAATACAAAGTACTGGAGGAACTCAGCGGGTCAAGCAGGGTCTGTGGAGGGAATGGACAGACGACGTTTAGGTTCGGGACCCTTCTTCAGTTCTTTGAGACTTGAAAGAGTTCATTTTGTTTTTACTATGAAGTATTTGCATTTAAGCATGACAAACCAACTTTAGGGGTGCCTGTCCCTCTTTTGACACTTTCTGGCAACCTAATCAGCACAATACTTTTCACTGGGTTTCGTGTGAGTGTCAAATAAACCTTTGCAATTAGCCCTTTTATTCCTGGTTAAACACATTTTCACTGCCTGGTTACCTTCAGCATGACGTGAATAGTTCTGCTGTGTTTTTAATAGCTTTTCCTCTTGGATATTAAACACGTTTCACAGGCAATATAATTAGTTTGCACAGAACTAATTATATAGTTATAGGCTTTATAGTTAATTGATGCTTTGAGGTTTTTACATTCTTCCTGCTTTCGGTGAATCATCAAGTGGATTTAATTTCCAAATTATTAAAATGGGATTGATTGTAGGAGATATCACGGAGAAAGTGAGGAAAACACTGCATCTGTTACCTACCTCCTATCCATCAGACCAGCCTGCTCTAAATCTTTTTGGATTTCTTGATCTCAAAGGCCATTTTATTGCCACGGGTACCAATTAAGGTACAGTGATACTCGATTTATGTCTGGTATGTGAAAATAAAACATCTGGATAGGTGATATTTGGCAGATTGGCTCATAAGATTATTAATTAACATGGGTTGTTCTATTGACAAACGTCTGTACTGCAAATTTTCTCATCCATTTTTTAGAGATAACAGTGGTGTTTTTTAACTACAGGATATAGGTTTTTAAATTTGCATCATCCTTGTAAAAATAATAAAAACTTAGCTCCTTTTAGCTACTGCACAAAATGTATTCAGCTTAAATATTGTCATTTCTGTTTCTATCTGCCTTGTATGCCAATCTGCATTCAGTCTGGAATAATATCCTTTTATTGGCTACTTCCTATTTTATAAACATTGACATCAGTTTCAGGCTATGAAAAGCACCATCCGAAAGTAATGAGGTGGTCAGATACAAGTGTAGGCTAGCTTTTGATTCCTAATGTAACTGTATTTGCATGTTGTAAGTTTCCTCAATCCTAAATCCATGCCGAGCTATGAATTTCTAATAATTACTGAAAGGTGACCACAACTGGCTTAAATGTTGCTGGGAACCAGTTGCTACTGAAAGCGACAACATTTGCGTTCTGTGCTTGTTTATTAAATATGTTCAAGATGCATATTAAAATGAGGGAGAGAAAGGAAAGGATCTCAAGTTTGCACTCTTAAAATGATTGCCCTTTAAAGTGCTAAATAACATGTTGTAAAGGAAGTGGAATGTGGTTAAGGTTTCCAGAACATCCCTGCTTGACATATAGATTATAAATTCAATACAAGAAGCTCTGCAGTAACGTATTTCCATACTGTGAACTGGATATAATGCTACGATGAATTGAGGAATTCTTTGCAAGCTGAATTGGTTATAATGTGATTTTGATTGGGAACTAGTCAACTACAAAGTTACTTTGGAAATAGACAAGCAAAAAGTGTGTCACAGGTAGTCAAAAAGGTTTTTGGCACATTGGCCTTCATCCATCGAGAGTATTGAGTTGGGAAGTCATGCTGCAGTGATATAAGACAATGCTGAGGACAAATTTAGTATTAGAAACATAGAAAAATTGGTACAGGAGTAGGGCCTTCATCCAGAATCAGTACCCAGTTCCTGCTTCCCCCCCCCCATATCCCTTGATTCCGCTAGCTCGAAGAGCTATATCTTACTCTTGATTGCATCCGGTGGATTGGCCTCCACTGCCTTCTGTGGCAGAGAATTATACAGATTCATAACTCTGGCTGAACATTTTTTTTCCTCATCTCAGTCCTATATGGCCTACCCCTTATTCTAAACCTGTGACCACTGGTTCTGGACTCCCCAACATGGCAAAAAATGTTCATGCATCTAGCCTGTCCAATCCCTTAAGAATTTTATATCTTTCTATAAGATTCCCTCTCATCCTTCTAAATTCCAGTGAATATAAGCCCAGTCGATCCATTCTTTCATCATATGTCAGTCCCTCTATCCCGGGAATTAACTTGGTGAACCCATCCTGCACCCTCAATAGCAAGAATGTCCTTCCTCAAATTAGGAGACCAAAACTGCACACAATACTCCAGGTGTGGTCTCACCAGGGCCCTGTACAACTGCAGTAGGGACCGCCTTGCTCCCATGCTCAAATCCTCTTGCTATGAAGGCCAACATGCCATTAACTTTTTTCACTGCCTGCTGGACCTGCATACTTATTTTCAGTGACTGGTGTACAAAGACATCTCGGTCTTGATGCATCTCCCCTTTTCCTAATCTGACACTATTCAGATAATAATCTGCTTTGTTCATGCTACCAAAGTGAATAACCTCACATTTATCCACTTTATACTGCATCTGCCTGTTCACCAAACCTAACCAAGTCACCCTGCATCCTCTGCATCCTCCTCGCAGCTCATACTGCCACCCAGCTTTGTGTCATCCGCAAACTTGGAGATGTTACATTTAATTCCTTCGTCTAAATCATTAATATATGTTGTAAATAACTGGGGGCCCAGCACTGAGCCTTGCGGCACCCCACTAATCACTGCCTGTCATTCTGAAATGGACCCGTTAATTGCTGCACTTTGCTTCCTGTCTGCCAACCAGTTCTCTATCCATGTCAATACCCTACCCCCAATACCATGTGCTCTAATTTTGCATATTAATCTCTTGTGTACGACCTTGTCAAAGGCTTTTTTGAAAGTACAGATACACCACTTCCACTGGCAGACCAAAAAAAAAGTGGGGGGGGGGGGGGGACATTGGCTCTCCATTGTCTATTCTACTTGTTACATCCTCAAAAAAACTCCAGAAGATTAGTCGAGCATGATTTCCCCTTCATAAATCCACGCGTGTCCACGCTAGTTCCTCGGTCCCCTAGAATTTTTGGGAGATGGTTTGTGTCTTAGTGAAGGCAGAACCAAACTTATTTAACCGGTCTTCCATTTCTTTGTTTCCCATTATAACTTTACTTGTTTCTGACTGTCAGGGACCTACATTTTCCTTCATTTATCTTTTCCTCTTCACATCTAAAGAAACTTTTATGAAAGCCATGAAACTTGCCTTCAATTTTAGTAATTATGTGATAGGAAAGACGTTGTCAAGCTGGAGAGGGTGCAGAGAAGATTGCAGGACTCGAGGTACATGGATAGGGTAGGTTTAGAGGGATATGGGCCAAGCGCAGGTACGTTGGACTAGAGTAGAAGGGGCATGTTGGTCGGCATGGGCCGTAAGGCCTATTTCTGCAGTGTGTGACTCATAAGTGGAAAATAAAATCTGCCTTGCACAAGAAAAGCCTTGGCATCCATGTAACCTCCCCGCAGTAATCAGGCACTACTGTCCCGTAAGAATACAGTTTGTCAGTTTCACTACGGGTGGACATTGAAATTGGCAATTAATTGCTTCAGTTGACACTTGCGTAACGGTACACTGTTAAACAATTTAACATACTGCCTTTTATATTTATTTAGCAGTATCAAAAATAAACGTAAAGGTATTAAACCAACTTTATTTTTGAAAATCAGTGGGGCGATATAAGGTTTTGTGAGGCTGAAATTCTCTAGCTCGTGACCCCCTTTCCCCTTCTGAGACGATGCATTTCTAACTATTCCCTTCTCTCCTCCCCCCCCCCCCCCCCGCGCTCTCTAAAGGACTTGCTGTACACTTTTGCCTTCCTGTTCATCGCGTGAATTTTGGGACAGCGCTCCCCTGTTTTCCCTGGCCCCCGCCTTTGCGATGTGTTTGTGTGTGTGTTGACGTTCGATCCAGCTTGCGGTTTCATCGTTGACGGGCGATCCAGCTTGAGGTTTTTCAGGCGAGTGCCCTCGAGCTTGAAGGTCGAAGACAGTTGCTGAAAAGTCGCATTAGTGGGACAGGCCCTTTAGGAACGTAACTACCACGTTATACCTGTGCTATTAAATTTGACTACTAGTTTCAGTGGAAAATCACCCTTGGATTGGTGCAGACTGCTAGTGGCATTTCCCGTATCTTTCTAAGGAAATACAAGCCGCTTTTGTAGTCTTTATTAATGGCAGAAAGTGCAGCTCGCCTTCATGGCCCTGAATTGCTCATCAGTTGAGTAATGGCTGGGTAATGAGGAAAGTCAGTCTCATGCTAGAAATGTTCCATTCTGATATGTTTGTGGTTTACCAAGAAACTTCGTAACATTTTGGGTTCTGCAGAAGGGGGCTACATTCTTAACACAATCGCTTCCCGTGCGCTTTGGAAGCTTTATTTATGCCTTGCTATCTTCTGACGATCATGGTCGGTTCCTTTCTTTGTCGGATGAACTTACTCTTTCAATATGCTTACTCTTAACATGTTCCCTCAGTCCACCCATGTTGACAAAGTCATATCATATTTCTCCAGTGTACAATTTTCACTAGTATCAACCTACTACCTGCCTGCCAGGGATACTGTCCCTCCTCTCCTCAGCTTTCTTCTTTTTCCCCCTCCTCCCCATAATCAGTATGGAGAAGGGCACTGACCAAAAACATCACCTACCAATATTCCCAGAGGCGCTGCTTGACCCGCTGAATTACTACAATACTTTGTCATTTTCCCCTCTTGTTGTACATTTTTATCCTTGAGCAAATTTTTATTTTTGCCAAGCAACTTGTGTTTGGCATATATTGACATTTTTATTGTGTGCTGTTTTCTGCATTTGTAATGACAAATAACAGTAAGGTAAATTTGGAAATGTATAGGGCACTGTGGATTGGAACACTTAATGGGAACACCAGCAAATTACTGTCGTTCAAGGTGAATAAACCTCATAATTTTTGATATGTTTTCTAGTTTATCCATTTCCCCAGACCTTATGGTAAAAAAAAAGAGAAGAAAATAACTTTGTTCAGTTTTCCTTTGGATTTCTAAGAAATAGTGTTCTCATTTTAAAGCTAGTTAAAATTCCTTTTAAATAGAACAATTTAAAGTTACTCACAGAAATGAAAAATATATAAAAGTAGAACATCGGAAAATTTGGTAGATTGCCATTGTTAATGTTCCTAGTATACCGCGTGGTGAGAGAAATTATTGCCATGTTACATCCCTTATACTGGCCGGAGAACATTTTTGTATAAAATAAAAATATATACATAATGTTAAATAATTTTGTTTTATATGTGTTGCTCTTCCTGAATTGATGAATGCTTTTGCAAAGACATTGTGATACCAGATTGTTAGTGGCAAAACTTATTGCGTGGAATTTTGGATTTGAAATTAGTGTCTTCTTCTTGCGTTTGGCGTACACACCCTAAAGTTGTAGGACAACTTGCTCTATTTGATCTTTTTGGATTGCGCACGCCATGGTAATTGCATTCGTTGAAACAGGGCGGACTGCGTGAAGGTTGCAGTCTCCCATCCCGAAATTAGTGTGAATGCATATTATTGCTAATGGTTTATTATTGTCATCTGTACTGAGATACAATGAAAAACTGTGTTTGCATCCTATGTAGCAAAATCATCATAGGCATGGGTGCAACCATGCTATTGCATAAGTATAATTGGTAGTCCAAAGAGAAAAATACCGGAATGCAGAATATAGTGAGGCAGCATTATAGCTGTGGTTATAGCTATGGTTGTAGATAAAGTGCAGATTTAAAGAAAAGTGCAAGGATTACAATATGGGAGATCGAGACTATAGGAGAGTAGTCTGTACGAAAGTTCAGTAGTGTGATGATGACAGTGGGAGAGAGTCTGTTGTCTTTCATGCTTTCAGGCTTTTGAATCTGCAGCACTCATCGGGAGAGGGGAGAAGAGGAAGTGACTACAGTGAAAATGGTCCTTGATTATGTTGGCTGCTTTCTTGAGTCAGTGTGGAATGTAGGAGGGTGGAGGTGGGTAGGCTGGATTATGGGATAGACTGGGCACAGCAATGGGTTTTTTAAAATACTTGAGTGGCTTAATTAATAAGAGTGCGTCCCGCTTCCTAGACTTGGTGAAAGTTAATTGTATTAAAAATGGGAATGTTTCTCTTACTGTGAATGTTGTTTAATCTCCTAGATATTTCCAACTGTCTGTTTTAAATTGCAAACTTCTCTGTGCTGTTTCTTAAGAGTTTATTATCCCATCGTAGTTGCGGATACATATTCGACAGTTGTTGATACTTTAGTATTACATGTAAATGTGATGATAAAATGGAAGTGATGTTCGTGACATGTACAAGTGGGTGGCTTGTTATTTAATTTGATTAGACCTTTAAAAAAAATTCTGTTCTTGAGTTCAAGTGATTCTCAGAATAATTGGATTTTCTCTGAAATCTAGGGTTCAGAGAATTAACGTCGTCCCTGATTTTTTCTTTTTGAGAAAGTAACATTTGGAAGGATTTCTGAATAGGGGTAGAGAATGGGGTTTAATAGGCCTTGGTAGTCTTTAGTTTATCTGTCACAGGAAGCAATCCTGTTGCTTCAGTGAGTGTGAGAGCTTTTGAAAGTTTAATCATCTTTACCTTATAAGTTTGGTCGAGTGGCAATTTGTCGTGCTAATAAAATTTCAGTGAATATAATTAAATCTTGAATTTGAATTTTTGAAATTCATTTTTAGAATTTTTGAAATTCATTTTTAATATGGAATAAGATATCTGTTTTTATGTTTAACAATCATGAAGACAAATCGCCATAATGTCAGTGGGTCAGGCAGCATCTCTGGAGATAATGGATAGGCTTTTTTTCCCTCCTGCTTTGGCATGTTGTTAACAGAAAAGTATGTAGAATTCCTTTGGAGAATGGTTGCATCGAATTAAAGTTTCCAAAAAAATCTAGAAATTTACAGCAGTTAGCCATCATTCAGTGTGCTTGCAGTATTGCATCCAATAGCTGTAACATTCCAATTGCTGAGACGATTGCTTTGAATTATGGCAAGGGTGCTGTAAAGATGTGGAAAAAATTATGCACCAGGATAATTCATGGAATGAGTGACCATAAGGTCTGGAAAAGGCTCAAACTTATAAGAAATAGCGGGGCAAAGAAAATTAACATGTTATTTTCAAGTCCACCAGATTTAAGAAGGTGGGCTAGCCATAGTTGCTCACCATCTCTAAGTTATCTCAGAGTATCCATGAAGTACCAGACATCGCAGTCAAGCTCAAGTTCAAAGATGACCTTTTTAAAAATAAGTATTGTGCTTGTCACATACTTTCATCAGTGCTCCGGGATGTGTCGCAACAACGGTAGAAAGCACAGCGAAGCCCAACAACAATGGAGCATCAGATGGGCCGGCGAGAGCAAGGATGGACCCGGCGGCTGCTGAAAACAAGGACGCACCCAGTGGGTTGCACACAGCCATGGGTGGCGGCAGGCCCAGTTCACCGAGGGCCAAGCTAACTGAGGGTGACAGAGGCTCTGCAGCAGCCTGATGCTTAAGGGCCTGTCCCACTTTCACGACCCAATTCACGACCTTTTTTACGCACGGACATTTTTCATCAGGCTAGAAAAACGGCCCAACCTACTTGATGCCATGAGTACCTACGATTAGCATCACAACCTTCATACGACCTCCTGACGACCAGTCTGTGAGTATGAGTCAAGGGCAAACTTGTCAGAAGTCGTGAATTAGGTCATGAAAGTGGGACAGGCCCTTTACTTGGATCGGGAGTATTCCAGCACGTGGACCGAACTTTGAACTTCTTTTGTAAATAGCGCCAAAATATGGCAACTGGGCAAGTATTTCACTGTGCAGTGCGCACGTAACAATAAAGAACCATTGGTTCAATATATTTTTCAAGCAGTTCTGCTATAACAGATTAATTGTGTTCCTAAGAAATAGAAAATGTTACAGAAATTTACATTGCAATAACAATTGTGCCAATGGGTAAAAGTGGATTGGTGACTAGAAAGTTTCAGATTTGCAATACCAAAGTTATTTTTTCCTGCAGGAGTTTGGGGAAAAAAAAGGTATTTTTAATAGCTATGTTTATTTTTGTTCATGCAAGCTAAAAATAGTGAAAGCTGTATTTTACATTGCACAAATGTCAATAAAAGCATTTGCAATTTCCCTATGTCCAACCGCACTGAACAGTATTCTTGAAAGCCAAGTGTCTAATTATTCTGGAAATGGGTGGTTACATGGAAACAATTTATCTTCCCTAGACTTTTAAAAATTCTAAAACTGCTTTTATCATGCTTGTCAATTTTTGAAGTAACTTTAGGTTATCCTCTAGTTGCTCTAATTGTATGATAACCAATTTAGCCCATGCAATACGAACAGCATTATGAAAATGCTCATTGTGGCAGAACAATCTATTTTTATAAGAAAATGCCGTATTCAAATGAAATCTGGTATGACTGCAATTTGTTAATTCTAACTCTTTATGTCGCCCAATTGATCTAAATGATACCTGGAATTATTAAGAGATTTCTGAAGGCGAGTAGAAAATATAAATGTAGTTGTGTTCCCAGGAAATCTCCATTCACGTTAGAGCTTGTTAAATTTTCATTTTAATACAGATTTTGCTTTGAGAGCATTATCGTCTCTCAAGTTGTATAACTACCTTCACATGCTTCATTTTTTCCAGTGAAGTTCATATGATGACATTTTGGTGACATCTATATTTAGTCAGGGGATGAGCTTTATTTCTCTTGCTTGTGTATAATGTAAGAAAGAAAAATATAATTACTTGTGCAGCGGGGTGGTGGTGGGGATCATGTCATGACCATTCTGAAGTGTTTGCATGAGGTTGACTAATATGTTTAATACAACTTGTTCTATTTGTTCTTATTTGGTTGTGCACGCACACCAGGTTGATTGAATTTGTCGAAACAGGGTGGACCACGTGAAGGTTGCAATCTCCCACCCCACCAACCCTCCTGAGAAATAGACAATGCATTGCAAAGATTGAGGCAGGCAAGCCATGAGGTACATATATTTGGATGGACCAGCTAGTTCCAGTGATTCCAGGGCAGGCTTGGAAATTGTTCTTCAAACAGAACTTTGCTGAACTGAAATTCCTCAGCAGTTGCTGCAAAAGTCTCTGGGCTTTAATTTATGTGTAATTATCTATTAATTGTTTAGTTCCATGGGATATGGCTATCATCCTTGGAGACGGGAAGGGATTTAATCTGGTTGCTTCCATTTTCTCCCACTTCCTAAGGGTGGGTAGGTTAATCGGCAATGACAAATTGCCCCTCGTATGTTTGAGCTGTGGAAGTTATCTGGGGAAAGCTGATGAGAATGTGGGGAGGGAGACATAGGATTAAGGTAGGGTTGATGTGAGAAGGTGGTTGAATGTCAGTGCTATCTCGGTGTGCTAAGGGGCTGCTCTATTTCTATGCTGTATGTCTCTATTACTCTTCCTTGCCTAATACACAGTGACCAGTATCTTCTATACAGTGCCCTGGCTTATAAAGACAGCTTCCAGTTTACCTTTTTAATCAACATTGGTCTATACTGTGACCTTTTTAAGCATTTGTGCTTCTTCCAAACAAGATCCCACTGTTCTTCCATACTATTTCATATCCTTTTATAGGCTACTCTCTTACTTTACTGCATCTTCTTAATGCATCTGCCAAGCTGACCAAGCCATCCATTTCTTTCTGCAATTAAAATGTTCTTCCTCTGGCTATTTTAGACCAATAGGCAGGTCAGCTATCAACCAAGGTCGTTTTTTTGTTATCTGCCACATGCTGAACATTTTAAATCTAAATCTTACAGCTATGTAATGTAGAGAAAGGGACAGAGTACTGAGCTTTGGAACAGACTTCCAGTCATTAAAATACCAATAAATTATTATTGAGCTCAAAGAAGAGGTCATCCTCCCATTATTTGAGATGTGAGACATCTCGAATAAGAGAATTCTGACAAAGGATTGCCAATGCAAAATAGTCGTGCAGCGTGGAAACTGATCTTTCGGCTCATCCTGCCCACGCCAGCCAACATGCCCCATCTTCTGAAGTCCCACCTGCCAGCGTTTGGAACCTATCCCACTAATTCTATCCTATCCATGTAGTTGAGGCCAGTTAATTGGCTATATTTAAGAGGGAGTTAGATGTGGCCCTTGTGGCTAACAGGATCAGGGGGTATGGAGAGAAGGCAGGTACAGGACACCGAGTTGGATGATCAGCCATGATCATATTGAATGGTGGTGCAGGCTCGAAGGGCCGAATGGCCTACTCCTGCACTTATTTTCTATGTTTCTACCTGTCTAAATGTTTCTTAAACATTGCGATAGTACCTGCCTTAACTGCCTCTTTGGCAGCTCTTTCCATGCACCCACTACAGTCTGGTTTCTATTCTTTCCCCCTTCACCTTAGATCTATGTCCACTAGTTCTCAATTCCCCTACTCGTGGTAAAATACTGTTAACCCGATCTATTCCTCACATGATTTTTTTTCACCTCTATAAGATCACCTCTCATCATTCTGTGCTCCAAGGAATACAACCCTAGCCGGCTCAACCTCTCCCTATAGCTCAGGTCATTGGGTCCTGGCAACATCTACATTAATCTTCTCTGCACCCTTTCCAGATTGACAATATTCTTCATATAACATGGTCACCAAACTGAACATCATATGCTTATTAAAAGTCTGATCTTGCTCGCGTGTGTGTGTATATGGGGTTGTCTTTACATATTCGCAAAAACACTAAACGGTAACGATAACATTTTTACATATTCCTGTAACATATTAACATATTTCCTGGCGAGGCCAGGATCACCTTATCTGAAGATTTTATGCTTTATTTCTCAACTCATTACTGATTAAAAATCTAAAAAAGTCAAATGACTTTGAAATTAAAGCCACCAGCTTTAACTGATGACGTCACAATGGCTCCACTAAAAGGGGGAGGGCGAATTGCTATTGCAGCATGCAGGACAAGTGCAATTGTAATTTTTTGTTTTAAAGAGCAGTGGCTGAGGGAGGCAAGGGGAGTGCTGGAATCTCACGTTCGGGAATGGCTTGAGTTGGAGGACCACACCTCCTGTGGGGGCTATGGGTAGGGAACAGTGCGTTGGTGGAGCTGCACTTGGTCTAGTAATACTCTAAATGTGGCTTCACCGACGTCTTGTACAACTGCAACATGACCTCACAACTTCTATCGTCGATACTCTGACTAATGAAGGGTAATGTGCTATGAGCCTTTTTGTGTAACGCCACTTTCAATGAATTATGTACCTGCAAAATGTTGACTTTTCTCTTCCTGCAAATGCTGCCCGACTTTTCCAATATTATCTGTTTTTGAATCAAATTTCCTGCCTCTGATTCTGAGATTTTGACTTTTTCCGCATCAGTATTTTAGTTTAGACGATCGTCGAGTCTGTTTTTCGCGGCTTAGATGGGAAGGATCAGGAAAACATTTTCAGACTAAAGGATAGGCTGTCTAGTGCAGAGAAGAAGGGAAATGTATTAATTCACTGAGTGCAGAACCTTTGGAAACGCTGGAGTACTGTGGAGCACAGCTTTCACAACGGGAAGCTGCAGATTTCTAAATATTAAGGGAATCAAATGATAACGGTGGAGTGCTGAAAATTGGTGCTAGGGACAATTTACACTTATACCAAGCCAATTAACCTACAAATCTGTACTTTGGAGTGTGAGAGGAAAAATAATATCTCGGAAAATATCCGTGGGGGTCACGAGGCGAACGTACAAACTCCGTACGGACAACATCCGTAGTCGGGATCAAACCCGAGTCTCGAGTGCTGTATGGCAGCAACTCTACCACTGCGCCAGCTTGCTTGTCTCCCTACCTGAAGAATCTTATTTTCAAAATGAAAAAACACTGCAGTGAAAGATCAGCAGGTTTGTTGTATGAGAATTAGCATTCTACACTGTATTGTCTTGAGCTTGGAAGAATGACAGGTAAACTTATTGAAGCATTCAACGTTCTTGCTGGTTTGTCCAGATCATCAAATCGTGCAATTGTAGAACTGGGTGCTGTTATCCCATCTTCTCCATGCTAAGCGTATATGCCTATCTTTGCTGATCTAATTGCCCTGCATTTTATGAGACGCTGCTGGAAAATGGCACTGAGATTAGAAGATCACTTTCTACCTTTTTGAATGGAATGCAAAGACCTGCAGAATCTATTTCTGTTTCTGAGCCTTGCATTTCTATTGAAAGCCAAAATATTTGATGGCATTGTAATAGATTATGTATAAGTTTACAGAGAAGGTATACATTGGTAAATTTCAAGTTGACAGCTGTACCTGGTGAACATTTTATCCACTTATGGAGCTCTTTCAAAGATTGGTAGGAAAGCAAACTGCGGGCAATGGAACGATTTGCAAGAGGATATGGGAGAAAAAGACTGGTTAAATGAGTAGACCAAAAATAAAGTGGATGGATATAATGTGGGGAGATCAGAGGTTATCAACTAAAGTAGAATATTAAAATGATTGGAGGTTACTGATGGCCAGTAATTGGAGCAATGTGGGCATCCCTACAGGAAATGCAGTAAGTTAGCATTTGGGTATAGTAAAATGATTTAGGCAGGTTGAATATTTGCTCTTTCTTGCAAGGGGAATGGGTTCTAAAATAGGAAGTTCTTGCAGCAACTGTACATGACTTTTGCAAGACCATGTCCGGAACCCACAATAAAGGTTTTGTCTGTTTTTAAGTAAAGACGCTTTTGCTTAGGATTATTTTTCCGAGTAGATTAAGTAAATTAATTTTCATGGTAAACATTACAGGGTGGAGAAGGGAGATGTTGTCTCCAAAAGAAGAAACGATAATATTTTTGAAATTCTTGGAGGGGCTTGAGAGGGTAATATTTCCCTTTGATGGATGCAAGAGGGCAGAATCTTTGGGTAAAATCTCCTATTGAAGACTGAGATGGGATGGAATGAATTCTCCGAATCTTTGGAATTCGTTATGAATGCTGAGCCACATCGGGGCTGAGAAATTTCTGGATTGTAAGGGAATCCTGCATCAACCAGGGAACTGGGTGAAATGACCATTGCAAAGCATTTTTCACCGATTGACTGTGTCACATCTGCTTTTGCCTGTCAATGTTTGATGGCCTTCATTTTAATGACTGGCGCTTATCTAAACTATGGCAATCGATTTGTCTGCCTCCAGCAAAGATTCCTGTGGATCTGTCCAATGCTGAGCATTTTTCACGGGGCTCTTCCCTGTTTATAATGCTGATTGATCATAAAGTGATTTGTAGCACTAGTTTTAAAAGTAATTTGTGTCAATTAACAATTAAATTATTCAATAATTCTTGGAGATGGAAAGTTCTAGATTTAAGGGCATGGGCATAACTTTTTAAATTGAGGAATAAAAATGGCTACAAAACGTATAATTTTGCAAAATCAATTCTAATAAGTAATCTCGTTGGGTTACATGGAGAAAGCACTTAGCTATTCACTTCCTTGAGTTTGTTTATTGTTCAATTGGATTATAGAAGAAATTTAACTCAATTACATTTACTTGCATTTGGTTTGAATACCTCAATAAACTTGTGTAATAAAAATCTGTTTAATGAGAAATTAAACTATCTGTCTCGGTGGTCTGTGAATTTTACTTGCATTCAAGTGATATTTGGGAATGATTGACGTTCTTCTTGCGGCTCTTGCATTAGAGCAGGTCAAAGTTGGGTTGGGGGAAGTAGTAGATTCACACATTGAAATGACATTTATAAAACCTTTTGATATTAATTGGTTTTGATCTCTCGGGAGCTTCAGCTATGACCATTGAGGGTGCTCTGGTTGCTTGGGTTTGTGAAAACAAGGCATAATAAATTACTTAGTATATTTTTCAGAGTGCAAGTAGGAGACTCCTCCCTTGTATGTGTGAGAACATTTTGAGATGTTATCTATCAGGATATTGTGGAGGCTGGGCCAATTGGAAAATATCAAGACTTGGATTAAATTATAATTATTTTGGGGGCATCAACCTCTATGGACCAGAAGTGGGAAAAGAGGTTGAAATGAATGTCAGGGAAATGATCCTCTTTAGTTTTTGAAGTAATTGGTCCTGAAGGGTTTAACGCAAGCAAACGCCTACCCTTTCCTGCAAGTGGTTTCGACTAAAATGGTGGGTTTTCTCTGTTCTATTTCTCAGTATTCATAAATTGGTGACATTTATGTGAATAGTGATTTCAATTTAATCTTTAAGAACATTTGCTGTTTCCAGAACTTTTATCAAATTTTGAATTAAATGCATTATATTTTATCCACATAAATTTTTCAAAGTTGGAAGAGCGGTAGTTGTATTTATATTTTTAAATAAAAAAAAAAAAAAAAAAAATCTGATCATGCTAAAATAAGAAGGAACAGCGGATGCTGGTTTATGCAAATTGACTCTAAATGCTGGAGTTTCTCAGTGGGTCAGGCATCATATCTGGTGATAGACATTTCCTGCTTGGAGTAAAATTCGGACTCTTTAACCCTATCTATCCCTCTCATAATTTTACATGCTTGAAATTATATGAATTTTGTAATCATGTCTCCTTTCAACTGACATTACAGGTAAAATAATCTATGTTTGTTCCGCCTCTCCTGATAACTAATACCCTCTAATCCAGGCAGCATTCTGGTATCCACTTCTGTACCTTCTCCAAAACCTCCACATACTTCCTATAACAGAAAGACCAGAGCTGCACACAATATTCCAAATGCAGCCTAATCAAGGTTTAATAAACTACAACATGACTTCCTGACTCTTCTACCCAATGCCTTGACTGATGAAGGCAAGCATACCATATACCCCCTTCCCAGTTCACCCACAAGTCCTATTGTCTCTGCCTGCTCCCCTCCCCCTGGACATCAGTCTCAAGAAGGGTCTCGACCCTGGACATCAGTCTCAAGAAGGGTCTCAACCCGAAACATCGCCAATTCCTTCTCCATAGATGCTGCCTCACCTGCTGAGTTTCTCCAGCATTTTTTGTCTACTTTCGGTTATTCCAACATCTGCAGTTCTTTCTTAAACATACCCTCGAACTTAAACGTACTCCTTTATCACTTCACCTACAAGTTTTGCCACTTTTGAGGAGCTATGGACTGGCTGTTAAATTTCGTGCAATTAACTGTATACTTTCCCCTGGCATTTGACCTCCCACAGTGCACACCTCACACTTGCTCGATTCACTACCACAAATCTAAATTTTGGTGTTGTCACTTTTTTTCTAAAAAAAAAAAGCACCTGATAATATTTATTGTATATTGTGGAAGGGAAGAGTGGAAGAGCCATTTTTGTGTTAGGATCATATGGCTACGTTTCACCTTGTCTTCACCTCCCAAGGCACATTTATTTTAGCCCCATTTCTTAAACTAAAGAGTTTTTAAATTGTACGAATGGAGGGAATCTCCAATATGCATTATTTTGTCAGAAAAGGGACTGTCGACATTGGGTGGGAGAATACTTGCGATTCTGTAAATAAGATTAAAGAAGGGTTTCCCAAACTGGGGATTCCCTAAAAGGGTAGTAGTGTAATCTAACTTTAAATACCTTTTAAATGTGTGTGGGCTAGGTGACACACGCTGGATTCTCAACTCATTTAAAATTTTCCAGTGAGAATCGAAAGGGTATATCTCTTAAATAGAAGGTCTTTGGTGGTTCACCCGTGTTTCCATTCAATGTTTCATTTTCCACTTCCCTTCTGAATGTGACACAATTTTAAATTTGCATGGTGTGTTTTTTTTTTGCTTGACGTACAGGCATTGACTGTTCTTTTACTTTCAATACTGGGAGATTCAGAACTTAAATGTATCTGAAGATTTACTTTCACAGGTGAAACCTCTTCACCAGTACTGTGTGGAAGGTGTCATTAGATCACGTAGGGTTTCCTGTTAATGGGTGTTTATAAATGGAATCCATCCTGGGGTGCTGTAGCTGAGAGAGTCACTTCCAGTGTAGACACAAAATGCTGGAGTAACTCAGTGGGACAAGCAGCATCACTGGAGAGAAGGAATGGGTGACATTTCGGGTCGAGACCCTTCTTCAGACTTCATTTTGACTTCACCAATACATTTTGTCCGAGTCATTTCCAGTGCTCGACAAATGCACATTACTAGTTTATTATGTCTGACCTTTTCCTTAAAACTTCCTTCTTGCTTTGTTTAAATGCTCTTTTGGCTGTTTGTTCCAATGGCTTTGTCTTGCAAGAAACGGTGAACATGCTGATTGTATCATTTCACCGCTTACAGTGCACGTTGGCCAGCACTGTTACTCTTTACTGAAATAACATTTAAAGTTTAATAATGGCCAAAAAAGGTTAGAAATAAGCAAAATACAGCACATCAAGTGTTAAAATTCATTTTAGAATGGAATTTGTGCTATGAGTGTAACATTTTCTTAATTTTAATTTATCTTTAATAATATTGTCACTTACAAAATTCCTTTATAGTAAATGTTGGGCGCTAAACCATGATACCTATTTCCCCGTTTCATTTTCTGCCATTTTAAATTGTACTTTTACTTTTCAAGAAACATTATTTGGAACATTTTACATTTTGTGGAGCGGTTCCTATCCTGTTTCTGCCCCACCAACCAAACAAAGAGCTGTTTTCCATCAATATTGGTATATTTTGTACTTCTGGAGATTTGAAGACGTCAACACAATTAGCTTTATTTCGCTGAAGAGGTGATACATCAGGTTTATGGATAGCTGAAAAGTTGTGAAATTTAATTGTCACTAGGAATTCAGATATAGAAATTTGAAGATTGGCAATTACTGCCAAATTGCAATCTTGCAAAGTTGTTACATCACGTAATGGCTTCCAGATGTGTGAAAGTGGATGCTACCCTGATCTTTCCCCAGTTTTTAAATGCATGGAGAAAGTCTACATTTGCAGTACACTGAATTTCTGTGTATACAAAAGAAGGAAGGTTTTTGGCAGTCAATGCTTTCACTGATTTGTACAATAAAGTTTAAAATCTAAGCCCAGTAAAATATATTTTGCCTCTGTGTAATATGTTTAGTGTTTGGTAATATGAGCAACATCCAATTGTCTGGAGGGTGCTAAGTTATCAGAGTTGTACTGTGCACAGTGCGGCATTCCCCTTTGCAATGGAGTAACAAACCAAGCAATAAAGGGATTCAGAAATTGCATGTTATATATTGTGTTGAATTTGTTCATGCAGAATCGGTCTGAAGAAGGGTCCCGACCCAAAACGACACTTATCCATATTCTCCAAATTGCTCCAGCACTTTGTGTCTATTCGTGTAGACACATCGTTGGTTATCACTTAAGTTTAGGATTTAGATTTCAAGGGCTCTGGTTGGGATTGTATTCTTAAATCAAGACTTAAGAATGTTTTATTGTCATATGTACTGAAACAGAACAATAAAATTCTTCCTGGCAGCAGCACAACAGATGTATAAACAGTGCTTGATAGATAATACAATAAACCTTAAAAAAAAGTTAAATAAATAAAATAACCTAATACAGTGAAAAATAAAACAAAGCCCAAAGTCCCTAGTGTGCAACCAAGGCAGTGGGAATTTGTAGTGTTCAATAGCCTGATGGTCTTTTGGACGAAACTGCTCCCAAATTTGGCCGTTACAGTTTTCAGACTCCTATACCTTGCTGATGACGAGTAAAGTGAGTGTGGTATGGGTCCTTAATGATGCTGGCTGCTTTTTTGAGTCGGCACCTCCTATATATCCCTTTAATGGTTCGGAGGTCAGTGTTCACCACTTCTTATAATCTCTTGTGCGTTCGAGTTGCTGAACCAGGCTTTTTATTTGGTAGAAATAAAGCTGCAACTAAACCAGTTTAGTTGGAACAGGCATTGAATTCTGAATCAATACCCTCTTTCACTATAATTTCAAACGTTTCTATGCTGTGTTTCTGCACAATTATTACAGATCACTTTGCAAAGAAAGAAAAACAGAATTGTTTTGACCAAAACCATAGTAGAGAAACTTATGAAAGTACTGGGAGTGTATGCTGGTCAGTGCTTTTTAATCTGAGATATTGTTGTTAATTATGTAGAATGTGAGACCATTTGTCTTGAACTAATTTTAAACCATTGTGGGGGCAAATCATTGCGGTACTTATATTGATGCAGTACAGCTGAAGCATAGTTGTAGATATGGTTATTAATTCTGCTTAATCGTGCATTATTTCCTCTGGTTTATTAATTGGTGTATTTACGAGCAAGTTGTATCTTAGAACAGAGTAGATCTGTTGGCAAACAGGAAGCAGTAAATGTGTTGACCGTGTTGTGCTGCCTGCATCATGATTGTGGTGAAGAGATAAAAATGTCTCTACATTTTGAAAGGCTACGCTAACGACATAAGCAACTGAGGCTGCAGAAGGGAAAGGAAGTGAGACTGAAATCTGTCCAAAGCACTGCCCTCAAGAGAATGTAAAACACAACTCTGCCTTGATGCTTTATAAATGCATACATACATACATACTTTGGTTTTGTTTTCACAAAGGATTCAAATATATATATCTATATCTATATCTATATCTGGTGGTGGGGGGAGGGCCATGGGGTCTTGCAAGAGGGAATTAAACAAAATCAGAAGAGTTCTTGTCGTTGGAGCTCGTGCAACTCCACTGTTTTAAATGAGGCAGATAGTAACAGAATTATAGACTATTACCCTGACATCAGTAGTGAAGGAATGGTTTGAGCCCAAGATAAAAGATGGATATGTAGCACATGGAAAACAGTGTTGTCAGACCATCAACATTAACTTCCCAAATGGAAATTGTGCAACAGGCAACTAAAAAGGCACATGATGCGTCAATTCTTGCAGCAAGAGGATTTGAGTATGCAGAACAAAATGCACAATGCACAAGCGGGGTCAGGCAGTATCTCTAGAAAACATGGATGAGCGACATTTCAGGACATTTGAAGAAGGGTCCCGACCCAAAGCATCACCTTTCCATATTCTTCAGGGATGCTGCCTGACCTGCTGAGCTACTCCAGCATTTTGTGTCCTTTTGTGTAAACCAACATTTGCGGTTTCTTGATTCTACACAATAGTTGAGTTAATTAAAACTAGATGTAAATCTATCTATCTACACACACATATATATATATATATATATATATATATATATATATATATATATATATATATATATCCATATCAGTCCATATACTGCAGTACGGATCCCTATCCTGCCTTTACATTCGTTGACGGTTACTCCTTCCTCAGCTTCCAATACACTTCGAATACAATGTTGCAAGACAGGAACACTGAACTTTTCACTGCTGCAGCAGGCAGGGATTTTTTTTAAAGAGGCAGGGCAGTGCTGGAATCTTACTTTTGAGAACGTTGCAAGACAGTTCCATTGGAGGAGACGGGTGCAGCAGTGGAGGGATTGGGTTTTAAAGGGCAGCAGACCCTGGAATCTGCACTTGAGAACGGCTTCTATTCCATTGGAGGATATATACATATATGGAATATTGGGTATATCACACCATAGCAGACCCAACAGGTATATACTTGGTATATCTATATCTATATATATATATATATATATATAAAAACTCAAATCAGTCCGCCTGCAGTACGGATCCCTTCCTGCCTTTCGATTCGTTGACGGCTGCTCCTTCTTCAGCTTCCAACACACTTCGAAACAATGTTGCAAGACAGGAACACTGAACTTTTCACTGCTGCAGCAGGCAGGGCAGTGCTGGAATCTTACTTTTGAGAACGGCTTCAGTTCCATTGGAGGAGACGGGTGCATGGTGGAATATTGGGTTGGGGGATCACACCATTGGGGGAGCAGACCCAACGGGTCTGCACTTGGTCTAGTATATATATAAAACTCAAATCAGTCCGCCTGCAGTACGGCTGCATTTCTTCCTTTGATTCATTGCCACGCCCAATCCAGACGCTCAATCTCCGAGATATTTTCCATTTCGGTAGAGATTTCGCTTTTCTTTCTAAGTATCCGCTCCTCATTTCATTTCGTCGTGTTCAAGTACATGTTTTTAATCAAATCCTTCTCCCCCCCGTCCCCCCACCCACCCCCAAGTATTTCGAAAATAAACAGGCTTCTCCATTTACATGTCAGCTTCCAACACACTTCGAAACAAAGTTGCAAGAGAGGAACACTGAACTTTTCACTGCTGCAGCAGGCAGGGGAGGGCTGCAATCTTACATTTGGGAACGGGCTCAGTTCCAATGGAGGAGACGGGTGCATGGTGGAATATTGGGTTGGGGATCACACCATTGGGGGAGCAGACCCAACGGGTCTGCATTTGGTCTAGTGTATATATATAAAACTCAAATCCATCCGCCTGCCGTACGGATCCCTTCCTGTCTTTTGATTCGTTGACGGCTACTCCTTCCTCAGCTCCCAACACACTTCGAAACAATGTTGCAAGACAGGAACACTGAACTTTTCACTGCTGCAGCAGGCAAGGGAGGTGCAATTGAGGGAGGCAGGGGAGTGCTGGAAACTTTTGGCAACGGCTTCAGTTCCATTGGAGGAGACGGGTGCATGGTGGAATATTGGGTTGGGGGAATCACACCATTGGGGGAGCAGACCCAACGGGTCTGCACTTGGTCTAGTAACTTTTAAATGGCTTTCCTATTTTCAGTTCCATTGGGTTAAAAAGTACCAAGAGTGACTTGTAAAGTCGCAGTTTTAAACACCATGGGAACTGGGGCTTTGGCTCAACTTGTCCATGCCGACAGTTGCCTACTTGAGCTAGTCCCATTTGCAGCGTTTGGCCCATATCCCTTTTTTCCTTTTCTATCTGTCCATGTACCTGCTTAAATGTGGTAATTGTACCTGCCTCTTCCATGTGGCAGCTCATTTCACAAACACACCACTCTGTGTGAAGAAATTGCCCCTTGGGTCTCTTTTAAATCACTCCCCTCTCACAAACTGATGCCCTATAATGTTGGACACCTGTACCTTGTTGAGGGAGGGGAAGAGGGGGGGGGGGGGGGGGGGGGGGGGGGGGGGGGAGGGGAGGGGACTGTGTTACCATTCACCTTAGCTGTGCTCCTCATGTTTTTTATATATCTCAATAAAGTTGCCCGTCAGCATTATTTTCTTCAGGGAAACAAGCTCCAGCTATTTTACCTTGAGTAATGACTGCCCCAAATACCTACATCTTTGCTCATCCATCTTGTGCAAAATTACTTCTAAATGCCAGAAATTATAGCTCGGCAATTCTTTACCAAAATAATTCTCAAAGGGTACTTGCAACAAATATTTGAGAGACAGCTGTTCATATGGCAAGGTATCAAAGAAATGGTCTTCCGAAATGAACATAGAAAATGTGATCTTTTCACTTTTGGTACTGATAATAATGAGTTTTGTTCAGAGATGCAGCATGGATAAAGCTCTTCTGTCCATTGATTGCATGTTGGCCATCAATCACCCGTCACACCACTTCTATGTTATCTCCACCTTCCTATCCACTCCCCAAACACAGCAGGTATAATTTACAGAGGCCAATCAACCTATAAACCACACATTTCTGGCATGTGGAAGAAAATTGCAGCACTTGGAGAAAACCTACACTGTCGCAGGGAAAACGTGCAAACTCCACATGGACAGCACCTGAGGTCAGGATCGAACCTGGATCTGTGGTGCAGTGAGGCAGCAGCGTTACTGGTTGAGCCACTGTGCTGTCCAAATGTTTTAGCACTTCAAAAATGAGTTCAGAAAGAATTGAACTAGAGCATGACAATGGATCGCCCTCTGAACCCAATACATTCTATTAGCGAAAGGAAGCTAGCTGTCATATACTGAAGAGTACAAATGTATTAATGCTGCAGGATGGAAATCATTTTCTGTCGATGGGGTAGGATGGGTCAAGAGCTGGGTGGAAGAGCAAACAAATCCTTTTAAAACAAGAGCAGATGACAGTATTAATTACCATTGCATCAAATCCGACCACTTTCAGTTTTTAGTTGAAGCACATTGTGTTCTGATTTGTAGGTCAAATCATGCCTAAAGCACAGCAGTGGTTTGTTTTGTACCATAACTATTGTGTCTCTTGGGATCTGTCTTCTTAAGAAGTTTTCTCATAAGTGAAGCCCAAGAAGAACAAAGGTTTACCTAGTTGTTTGTCTGAAACTGTTGATTACCTCTATCTTCTATTAATTTTTCAGACCAGATAATGGTCCATTTCCCTGTTAAAACTGCAAATATCATGGCTGGATTCTTGAACCATCGTATGAATCGGTTTTATTTAAAAATAAGACCATTAAAAGAAAAGTGGTGGGCTTACGTTCTACGGTTCACAGAGGCCATGTGCACCAGTATAGAAAGTCATGCATTGCACACCTAGATACCACGTCCATAGATCTTCACTACTCTTGCAGACCACTTGTGCAGATGTGGGAAATTTCAATGTGCGACGAGACTTGTTGCTACTTCCGGGCATCTAACTGAGCACCTGCTTCATTGATATTCACTCTTTCATGCTAAATGTTCACCCTGTCATTGTTGCACCGTGTGTACAATGTGTCTGATCTACAAAAACACTCTGCAGCAGTGTTTTTTTTAATTGGGATTATGCTTGGTTATGACCATCCCCATCCAATCACCCGCAAAACCTACCCCTTGAACTCCCTGCATACAGGATCTGGAAAATATTTACATGTGCATTATGTGGCAAATATCTGTCCATAGCTGTCTCCAGAAATAGGGAATCCATTGTCCAGTTGCCATTTGTCGTGTCTATTCCCTCACGTAGCTGAAAATTGTGAGTTGTCATCTTTCGATGGCTGAAAACTCGAGAATAATTCCCATGTCATGGAAAAAAAAGATTCTAATCGACTTCCTGGCTACAACCAAATTACTTCATTTTGTTGCATGTTTTCTTAAAAAAATTATATGATTTATTCTGTGTTCCAACTTTTAGTAAATGTAATTACTGTATAAGAAATAATATGGTGTAAATATTGTTGTAGACAGCAATTATTAGTCGTTTATTTGGAGTAGACCAGCTGCCGGAGGAAGTGGCTGAGATGGGTACAATTACAGCATTTAAATGCCACTGGACAGGCACATGGATGGGAAAGGATTGGAGGAATATGGGTCAGGCTTGTTCAAGCAGAACTAGCTAAGTTAAGCATAGATGAGTTGGGCTGATAGGCCTGCTTCTCTGTTGTATAGCTCTAAGACTCTGACGTATGTCGGACATTGGCTCTTGGAGTCGACAGGCTCTGTTGACTATTTTTCTACTGGCCGTGTTGAGGTAACAAAACAATTCTTGGGGTGTTTATGCTGTTCCATTTTCCAGAAGATTGTACTGTTGTAGCTGGTGCATGTGAATTCAAGCTTCATCTTCACAAGCCATCTTAACCAAGTAAGATTTCGAATACTGTGGAGTCACTTCTGTGTTGATTAATTGATTTGTACTTTTCACCAATTATATTTTTGTCCCAGTAATTGGACCTTGGGGTGGGGGTGGGGACTGAGGATTAGCTTGTGCCCTTTTGAACATTTTCTGAACTCTTTCATCAAACATTTAAATTTGGAGCAAGCCAAATTTATATTCCTTTTAATTAAATTCAAATGTTTCTTTAAATAATTATTTTGTTAAGCAAATGAAGTTAAATTCAGAAATGTTTCGTGTGGAGCACAAGGTGCTGGAGTAACTCAATGGGTCATAAGGTCATAAATTAGTGAAGCAGAATTTTGCCATTTGGCCCATCAAGTCCACTCTGCCATTCAATCATGGCTGAACTATTTCTCCTTCCAAACCCCATTCTACTGCTGGGTCAGTCAGCATCTCTGGAGAATATAGATGGGTGACGTTTTGGGTCTGGACCTATCTTCATATCTCTACCTCTTATCCAAATCTGTTCTCTCAAAAGGAGACCTGTACATCTCTGGCAATCAGAGATTATGAGCCGAATGAATTAATGAATAAGTTTATTGGCTAAGTATTCACATACAAAGAATTTGCCTTGGTGCTCTGCCCGCAAGTGACAACATGACATACAATGACAGTTAAGAATGACATATAAAATATTAAAGGAGAGGGACTGTCTGGAGTTTCGTTGTCTCTGTACTTAAGGAAAGAAACCTGTTTAAGGAAAGAAACTGTGACTAAAGTGGTTTGACTTTTATGTTGCACCAGAGAGAATGGAGTTTCAGGTCACTTCTTCCTTTTCACTTTATGAAAACCGAGAGGAAGAATGGATCCAAAACTGATCCCCCAATCTTAGAAGTCTTTTGTGTGCATTTTGTTAAATGCAGATTTTAAAATAAACAAAGCTGGCATTTGGCATGCAGCATTCAGCATTTGCTGTAAAATGTTGCTTTGAGAGATTTCTGAAGCCGGGTGTAGTAGTTATTTAAAATAAATAGTCTCCAGTTTATCAAGAGTTGTACTGTTCAATATTGTTCAGCTTTCCAGTTTCGGATGCATCGCACAGTAAATAGTATGGGTTTTCATTATATCATTGAGTTCATGCAAAATCTCAATTTGTCTAATTTCTCCTATCCAAGTCCCAATATGGAAATTAAAGAGTTTTAAAGCATAGTTAACTCAATTTATGATCCATATTTATTGCTGGAGAATTCCCTCAAGGGAATAGAGCTAATTGCATTTGTTCACAATATGACTCTCTTAAAATAGACATAGTCATTGGGGAAATGCTTTGACAAATATGG